>NW_027492680.1:0-431102 GCF_021521415.1 Bidens hawaiensis | reverse complement strand
ATGAAATTGGCTTCTGTTAGCACCATGTCATACTTGATCTCAACACTTCGGATGATCTTGAGTGCTTCCGTTGGTTTCTTGCATAGTGTCACTGCATAAATCAAAAACACATTCAAGTTAATAACCGTAATGCATGAAAATGTTTAAGGATAATAAAAAGAACCTTGATAATGGTGACGTTGAAGCATGTTCGATATCTGAACAAGCATGTTGGTGTCGTGATGTACCACCAGAATAGTGAGAACAAAGGGAATGAAAGATACTTCAGATGATGGATTCATGGCCAATTGATCAAAGGTGTGGCTGAAGTTTTATTGACAGAACTATGAAATGGTCATCAAACTTATATACTAAAAAATGATATATTAGACATTAATTCAAAGATATCACTTTTGTAATATATTGCATAAGATTTACATGACCATATTATTTGTTGTAAAATTCTTATGGGAAAATTATGGTTTATTTACTTTTGCAAAAACTTATTAATTTACTACTTTCATATTTTTTGTATTATTCTTGAATTTATATATATATATATATATATAGGTATTGGATCATTTCAGAAGTGTTTCTTATAGCGAGAAATGCGAGAAATGAATCCGACCAATCACATATTTTCTTTTTCTTTTATTATTTAATTGATGTTAAGGGTATAACAGTAAAAGTTGTTTATTTTTATTTATGGTATGGCCTAATCTTCGTGGAAGTTACAAATAATTGTTTTTATTATTTTTTTTTATCAAATCGTACATTATTATTATTATTATTATTATTATCATCTAACTAAAATTGCATTCTTTTTATCCATAATTATTTCTTTAAATTTTGAGTTTATACCCATTTCTGATCAAATATCTCTAATCGACCCACATATAATTAGATTTATTTGTTACACAATTCATCTTTTCTTATTTGTATTTTCTAAGGAATTCATTATTTATAATAATTCAAAAAACATTAAAAATCCTTTTCTACTTTATCTATAATTCAAGCATGTGAAATTTTCGAATTAACAAAATCAACCATTAATTTAAATCGATTCTCAAACCTACATTGTTCTAGTTTTCATTTACTGTGTGTGGTCTAGGAACGCCATCTTTTATAAAAGATGCTTAGGTAATACAATACACCAACCAGAAGTGTACTTTACTACACAACTGGGTACGATATATCCTCCTTCACATGCTATAAAATTTGAAATTAACTAAACTACAAACATTACAAATACATCATGTTTCACCAAAAAAAACTTAAAACATTGTAGATCAGTCACATTACAACAAAAATCAAGAGTTCAAACTTTTCCGAATTATATGAATGGGCCGTAAACACTTAACCAATTACTTTAGCATAAACAAAACACTAAGGTTCAAATATGTGTTAAAACCCACCAAACAAGTATGAAATTTCTTAATTGTATTTTAATCAACTTAACATTCATTCCTGACCAAGAACCTTTATGCTATTGGCTCTTTCCGTGTGTCTGTCTAATAGAAGAATCTTGGTTGCGAACCTCCACGAAGTTGAATTTTTTTGTGTTCAGTGTGCGTTTAATTTTTTCCCTTTATCATAGTCACTCCTCTTTTGTCTAGATAGTTACGTCCAATTGTCTTTCATTCTGTTTTAAAATCAAAACAAAACAAAACAAAAAAAGTAAAACACATAAAAAGTTAATATACACAGTTTGCATAGTGGTAGTTTTAAATATCAAACATCATCAAAACATATATACAATACCTTACTAAGTCATATGCCTACTCAGCCCATAATATATACATTCTTTTCAATATGTTCAAACTATTTAAAAGCTTCCTGCACATATAATATATATCTTCAACATACAACGATAACCCATACGCATGCTCTAAAATTTACCAACATAATAACCCATACACAACCTACACTGTAATAACAACCCGTACTCAAGCTCTATAATATACCAACATAAATCAAATAAAAGTCTACACAAGTTCTATATTTTAACAACAACCCATACACCATAACAATAACCCGTACACAATAACCAATAACCCATATGAAGAAATACTAACCGGGCCCCGGGCAGATTACTGGTAACCTGGGGGTCGGATAGCTGTTTCCCACGAGGGGTTAGACCCTTGGAAGATGGTTCTTCTGATAACCTGCAAAACAGACACCGTGAGCTCGTCACTGAGAAGGGGGGGGTTCCTCCTTGTGACCACCCTCCGGCGTGAGAATCAGACTAGATTGCTCTTTAAATATAAAAGTATATTAAGAGATTGCTAGAGCAGATATCAGGTATATTATGATGATAATGTGATAATGTAATGTGTTCAGATGATCATACCATTTGGGGTATTTATAGCCGAAGGTAGGTTTCCAAGGAGGTATGGCCGGCTGCAACAGTGTTCCTGTTCATCAACAGTAGCCTACGCACGTGCCCTGCTGGTAGTTGGTGGGTAGGCAGCGGCTGATAGTGACCAGGCCTGCTGTATACTATTCCCTTTCCACCAACTGCCGGCTACGCACGTGGTATGACAGTAGTTGGTGAGTAGGCAGCGGCTAATAGTGATACAGTACAGGAGCATGCTGCTCGCCATACTGTATCAGTGAGCTGTCGTATCTCTGATCAGATCTTTCGCCCATACCTCGTCAGGTACAGTAAAAGGTCCTTCAGTATACAGACTGGCTTATTTGGGCGGGAGTATTCCCCCTCCCGCCTCTGTGCGGGATTGCTCCCGGCTTGGCTCATTCCTTCAGGTGACACTGAATGATCGAGAGCTAAGTGCCTTGTGCGTGTAGCCATGCTGCGCGGGTGGCCTTCCCTAATGGCTTGTATCCGAGGCTGCGGGGACAGGCGGAGTCCTTCACCATTGGGAGGCATTTCCTGCGGGACCAGCTTGCGTACTGCGCGTAAGGACGTCACGTCTCTGAGCATGGTTGGTCCTGCGGATCCAGTTGGTCTCTGCGCAGACGTCCCTGTTTAAGGTGAGTCTTGCGGGTCCAACTGGGCTCTGCTGGGACCTACCTCTTCAAGTCCCCCCAGTCCAATGTTCTTCTCATGAGTGTTTAATAAAGTGAGGTGAACTTTTGGACTTGAGCAAAGGGTTTTGAAAAGGGTTTTGTAAGGTTTTCCATGGGGATTCTTTCTGCGGAAGTCCTTGTCACTTGCAGAAATGCCCGAGTTTCCTGCTTGGTCTTTGGGTATGATGCGGGTAGGTCTGTAACCTCCTCGCAAGTCAGGAGCATTGAGTCCCAGTTGTATGTATTTTCCATGAGGTTTTGGTAGTTTTGAACATAGTGATCAATTATGTTAAAACCATCAATTCCATCTTGGAACTTCCAACAACGTAGTTCTCGACGTTCCCGCTATGCGGGGATGTTATTTCCGTTTCCGCAAGCATTGCCCAGAAGATCCTTCTTGGTTTCAATTCCCAGCGGAGCGCTAGGTATGTGAAGGGTTTTGCCTTGACACTGTACCTGCGCTCGTCTTACGGTTACTTTACTTCCAAGGTATTCCTGGCGTCAATTCCCTGCGGGTGCTAGGTATGTGGAGGGTTTTGCCTTTACACTGTACCCGCACCCGTCTTGTAGTTACTTGGTTGCCGAGGAATACTTGGCTTCAATTCCCTGCGGGTGCTAGGTATGTGAAGGGTTTTGCCTTAACACTGTACCCGCGGCCGTCTTACGGTTACTTGTTAGCCAAGATTTTCTTGGCTTCAGTTCCCTGCGGGTGCTAGGTATGTGAAGGGTTTTGCCTTTACACTGTACCCGCACCCGGCTTATGGTTACTTGTTTGCCAAGGTACTTGGCTTCAATTCCCTGCGGGTGCTAGGTATGTGAAGGGTTTTGCCTTAACACTGTACCCGCATCCGTCTTACGGTTACTTGTTCACCAAGGTTTACTTGGCTTCAGTTCCCTGCGGGTGCTAGGTATGTGAAGGGTTTTGCCTTTACACTGTACCCGCACCCGGCTTATGGTTACTTGTTTGCCAAGGGGTAAAGGGGTATTTTCCCGCTTACTTTTTAATATTTTCGAATTTTGAATTTTGAAATTCGAAGAGTTGGTGAAAAGACCAGAACAGTCCAAACCTCTGAAACGTCGTGCGACGGTTTCTTCTGACTGTGCCAGGACGTGCAGGAAGTTATGGTGACGTGACAGAACATGGTCATTCCAGTCGCTTTTTCAGGCGCGTGGGCGCGATTTTTCGGGCGCGTGGCCGCGAAATTACTGGCACACGTCCTTTCAACAGCTGTTGCCAGCTTGCTTTTTGCCACGTGTCATAGTTTCATTGCACATTCGATTTCTCTCTCCTCCGCATTAAATTCACCGCATTAATTGCGATTACTATATAAAGGGGGAGAGGGTTATTTGCAATCCATACTTTTCACTCTTCTCTTCATCTTTAAGGCGATTTCCGGCGAATACTCTTTTATTCAATCGAGCATTCTCTCGAAATCGTTCTCTTCTTCCTCTTCAAGATGTCTTCTCGTGATGCTGAGGCTATAGCTGACGACAGGGGTACTGCTGGCGAGTGCCAGTGTGCTCTGCCCGGCGATCAGTACCGGTATGTTGTCAGGAAGTTCATGCTCGATCATCTCGAGCCTGAGTTTCCTGAATCCCACCAGACCGTGTATGATGCCCCCAGAGGCAAGATCGGGGTTTATGCTGCATTTTTTGTCTATGGGAATCTTAGATTCCCGTTGACAAAATTTGTTTACCGTGTCCTTGAGAGGCACGGTGTTCATTTGACCGAGCTGCACCCCATGGCGATGATGCTATGACCGCAGCCCTCAACGCTGATGCTATGACCGCAGCCCTCAACGCTTCTCATGAGGATGGGGAAAAGGCCGGCTTCTTGCTTGGTCTAGGGTTTGTTGAGAAAGGCGTCCCGCCTTCCAACTTCCCTTTGTTCAATGTGGATACCGAAGCCATTTATGACCTGTGACATCTGCCCGATCCGACCCGACCCAGGTACCCGTTTCTCTGACCCAATCTCTTTCTTTTATGATTTAATATTTATACTTATATTTTACTTTTAATAATAATATATAATTTCCTTCCCGCCTCTTTCTCTCTCTTTCTTTCCGCCGTCCCGTCCCTCTCCTTCTCTCTTTCCGCCTTCTTTTCCCTCTTGTCGCCGTCCCGCCCTTGCGCCTTGTTTCCCTCTTTCTTCCAACTCTTTCCTTGTCCTTTGTTTCTTCCCGCCTAAGGTTGTCTGCGCAGCTCCACGCGCCAGACTCCTTTCAAGGAAGCCTGCGTGAAGACCATCTGTTCCAGCGATACGCGAGACGAACTCTTCTCGCAGCGCGCTAAGAATTGTAATTCTTCTCGCAGCGCGCGAAGAACGGTAGTTCTTCCCGCGACGCGCTAAGGATTTGTAGTTCTTCTCGCAGCGCGCTAAGAATCGTAGTTCATCCCTCGACGCGCGAAGAATTATAGTTCTTCCCGCGGCGCGCTAGGAATTATAGTTCCTTCCGCGGCGCGCTAAGAAATGTGATTCTTCCCGCGGCGCGCCTTAGCCTTCTCGCGCTGAACCCTTTGAGTTTTCTTCTGTTTAATCTAGCCGTTTGCTTTTGTGTTGTCTTATCTTTTGAGCTGTTAACCTAATCTGCTTTATGTCTGAAAAGTTACTTTCGGCGCAGCATGCGCACCAACCCCATTGGTTGGCAGATAAAGTGACTGACATAATCTTTTGAGATCTGCTTTTGCCATGCTTGACCAGTACCTTTTTCTGACCCGCCCATGCCTTTTTACTGTTAACCTGTCAGCTTTTTCTCTTTTTCCTGCTGCCATATCTTTTGATATCTTTTGCTTTTGGAATCTTTTGCTTTTTGAGATCTTTTTCCCCTTTTCTAGGGATTGTGTCTCCTAGGGTTTCTCTATAAATAATAATAATATTTTCTTAACACTACACACACAAACACTTAATCTCCCCTGTTCTCTTGCTCCTTGCTCTCTCTGCCGCCTCCTCTCTGCCTCCGTCTTCCTCCCTGTTCTGCCCTGCTTTTCCGGTAATATATATATATATATAATAATTTACTCATTAATTATGCTAACTTCTAATCAAGACTTAAAACAGATCATTAAAACAATAATCTTTAATTATAGGTTAACTTGTGCTAGTTTAAAGTTGGTTCTTGCTTTATCTTACACCGCATCGTTTATCAAGTGAGTAATCTCGTACCTAATCCCTTTTTGCTTTTAATGTTTTGGGATGTTCATGTGTTCGTACAAACTTAGAGTCTTAAACTTGTTTATGAACTTTAGTCGCGCAGTATCCCATGTGTTGAGGACGTTTACTTGGCTGTTTATTTGTATGTGTGTATCATTAACCGCTTTGTTCGGCCTATTCCGCAGTTTTCATGGATCCATTAGATGAACACGGGAGACCTATCGTTTACGGTTTTCTTTGTTTACACTTGCACAGATGTTTTCTCGTTTTTGTGCTCAATTGGGAGCACGGATTGAACTATGAACTATGAGCTATGATCTATTTAGGCTTGATCACAATCTGATTACACCCTTGTTAAACACCAGACATACACGTGTTGCGCGCAGATTTATTGTTATCTATGTATTGTATTAAACTTGATTTCTCACCAACACGCAAGTGTTTGACGTTTATTTTAACACATGTTCAGGTTTGCAGTAGCTGTTTTGGAGCTTGTGGACACATAGGAAGTTTTCTTTATTTTGGACCTAGATTAAAATGTATCAAGACAAGTTTTTGCTGTTCGAATATTATGATTTATAATATATTGATTTATGATGATTTATGTTATCTTATGTATACCTTGCGCGTGCGCGAATGAATGTATTTATTAAATATTGACACCCAATAGTGTCACGAGTAATGAAACAATATGTGGCGCCCCGATGTATAATCCGCCTTTGGTCGGGGTGTTACAGATTGGTATCAGAGCTCGTTGACTTTAGGATAGGTGGTTAGACGTAACGGCCTAGAATACCTAAGAGTCCCTTCTCGCGCATGAGAGAAATCTCATGTTTGCACGCTTATTGTTAATTACTCGTTATTTATGAATATGCTCGCGCTTGCGCAGTATATGATTTTATGATTTATTTCGCGATATTTCGACTTTTGCTGAATTTCGATTTTTATTGATTTTTCTTACATATTCGTTTGTTGGGTTTGAAAATCCGAAAAGTCATGGTGATACATGAATAGTTGATTTTCAATTTCCATTTACGATTATGTTCTGAGGTTGGAGACTTGAAAAGTCATGGTGATACATGAATTGTCAACCTCCAATACTCATTTTCTTGTATATTTTATATTGAAGATTGAAAAGTCATGGTGATACATGAATCGTCAATCTCCAATACTCGTTTGCTCGTATATTTTAAATTGGGAATTCGGAAATTCATGGTGATACATGAATTGTCGATTCTTGATTCGAATTTGTTACCTTTATTAAGTCTGCATTTAGGGTCATTTATTTTACTTTAACTTTTGACAGTAACTGACTCCGTGAAACCAAGCTTTACGATGACATACTTTGCGCTAAAACCAAGATATTAACTAAAATTAAAACTTTTATAGAATGCCTCCGCTATCTCGCCGCCATCTCAAGAAGAAAGAAGCCGCGCGCAGACGCTCGCAGCAACGTTCCCAGGAAATGGCCGCCGCGGTAGCACAAGCCTTGAGCCAAAACAATACCTCCAGTTATAACATTAAGTCCTTTAACGCGGGTAACCCTCCAAAGTTCACAGGTCTTGAAGGAGCCACCGTGATGCTCCAGTGGCTTGAGAAAATAGAAAACACTTTCCTCCACACCCAATGCCCCTCAGACAGACGAACCCTATATGCTTCCAGTGTCCTGGAATCTAGAGCGCTTACATGGTGGAATGGAGTAGCTCATGCGCGTGGCGCAGAAGCTGCTTCCAGCATGCTCTGGGAGGAATTTAAGGAGATTCTGACGCGAGAATTCTGCCCTCCCAACGAAGTTAAGCGCCTGGAGGAAGAATTTTGGAATCTTAAGCAGTACAGTGGCGAAGCGCGCGAGTACGCGACGCGCTTCCACGAGCTAAGCTTACTGGTCCCTCACCTTGTTACCCCTTCACGCCGAGCAATCGAGAAATTCCTTGGGGGTCTCCCCATGGAAATTCAAGATTCTGTATGGGCCAGAAACCCAGCAACCCTCTCTGACGCCATCGAGTTGGCCGCTGTGCTCAGCGACAACCATGTCAGAGCAGGAACCCTGTTCCTGCGGGGAGCTGAGAAGACCAAACTCACCAAGACTGCCCCTGAACCAACAGAAACCAAACCAGAACCCTCAAACCGTAACAACCTCAAGCGCAGGCGCAAGGCCTATGCGCTTACCAACCCGCCCATTGTCCAGCAACCCACCTACCAACCTCCAGTTTACACGCCTAACCCACTGACAGCCTACCCAACCCCTCCTGTAGTCCATAACTATGCCCTAACCAATCCCGCACTCCCTGCCCCGCCACCTAAGAAACCTTATACAGGAAATCAACCCTTCTGCCCAACCTGTAGACTTCACCACCCACCTCAAGTCCCGTGTCGACAATGTAACCGATGTGGCCGTGTTGGTCACTCTGCCGAATACTGTAGAGTCCCTCTCGCCAATCCAATTGCGCCAACACCACCAGCCTACCCGCAGAACCCACAACCAACATACCAAAACCCACGACCCAGGTCGTGCTATAACTGCGGTGATCCCAGTCATTTCCGGAACGCGTGCCCGAGACTACAAGTGCAAATCACACAAGCGAATCCGGTGAACCAGATTTCAAACCAAGTGACGCGTGGACGAGCTTTTAACATAACCGCGCACCAAGCGCAAGCGAATAATGACGTAGTTAATGGTACATTTTTGCTTAACGGATTTTATGCTTCTGTACTTTTTGATACTGGCGCCGATCGAAGTTTTATCTCTCGCGCCTTCGAGCAGAAGCTTGCGCGACCGCGCAACGATTTAAAAGAAGATTTTTCAGTTGAATTGGCTAACGGTGAAACTGTTTTAATTAACTATGTGATTAATGATTGCACGCTTAACCTTAACGAAAACGATTTCCTGATTGACCTCATCCCCATGCCTCTTGGAAGCTTTGATGTTATTATTGGTATGGACTGGCTTTCAAAGAATCGCGCCGAAGTTATTTGCGCCAAGAAGTTGATTCGCATTCCTCGAGAAAATGGTGATCTTCATATTTACGGCGAGAAACCCTCCCGCGGTCTTAAGCTTATGTCTTGCGCCGAAGCCCAAAGGCTCATGCGGAAAAGGTGTATTGCATTTTTAGCCCATGTGGTCAAACCTGCTGAAGAAAAGAAGCTTCGCGATATCCCTGTTGTGCGTGATTTCCCTGAAGTTTTTCCTGATGATCTTCCTGGTATCCCTCCCGCTCGTGAAGTCGAGTTCCGTATTGATCTTGTCCCTGGTGCTTCCCCCGTAGCTAAATCTCCTTATCGTCTTGCACCCGCTGAGATGCAAGAATTGGCTAGCCAACTTCAAGAGTTGACTGCTAAAGGATTCATTCGCCCTAGCTCTTCGCCCTGGGGTGCTCCGGTGTTGTTCGTTAAAAAGAAAGATGGATCGTTTCGCATGTGTATTGATTACCGCGAGTTGAACAAACTCACCATTAAAAACCGGTATCCCTTACCACGTATTGACGACCTCTTTGATCAACTCCAAGGTGCCTCTTGTTTCTCCAAGATTGATCTCCGCTCTGGTTATCACCAGTTGCGCATCCGCGATGATGATGTTCCGAAGACTGCTTTTCGAACTCGTTATGGCCATTTTGAATTCTTGGTCATGTCCTTCGGTTTGACCAACGCACCCGCCGTTTTCATGGATCTAATGAATCGGGTGTGTAGGCCTTTCTTGGATAAATTCGTGATTGTGTTTATCGATGATGTTCTGGTGTATTCTAAGACCAAGGCCGAGCATGAGCAACATCTCCGATTGGTATTGCAAAAGCTTAGAGCTGAACAACTCTATGCTAAGCTTTCCAAGTGTGAATTCTGGTCTGATGCAGTACAGTTTCTTGGTCATGTTGTCAACAAGATGGGTATTCATGTCGACCCATCCAAAATTGAAGCAATCAAGAACTGGATTACGCCATCCTCTCCTTCTGAGATCCGTTCCTTTCTGGGCTTAGCTGGTTATTACCGGCGTTTCATTTCGAACTTCTCAAAGATCGCTTTGCCTTTAACAGCTCTAACGCACAAAGGTAAACCATATATTTGGGGATCGAAGCAAGAAGAAGCCTTTCTAACGCTCAAGCGTCTGTTGTGTGAAGCTCCTGTTCTTGCGCTACCTGAGGGTAATGATGATTTTGTCGTGTACTGCGATGCCTCCAACCAAGGTCTCGGTTGTGTTCTTATGCAACGAGGCAAGGTTATCGCTTACGCATCAAGGCAACTTAAGGTTCATGAAAAGAATTATACAACTCACGACCTCGAACTTGGTGCAGTTGTTTTTGCCTTGAAGATCTGGAGACACTACCTTTATGGTACTAAGTGTATCCTTTACACTGACCATAAAAGCCTTCAGCATATCTTTGATCAAAAGGAACTCAACATGAGGCAACGCCGATGGAACGAACTCATCAGCGATTACGATTGTGAGATCCGGTATCATCCTGGTAAGGCTAATGTGGTAGCCGATGCGCTCAGCCGAAAACCCTGCCAGCTTAACTGTATCTTGCCGCGCACCCAGCTTCACTTCGCGCCGATTCAAAGCAACCTTGAATCGCGCATTCGTGACGCGCAGCGCGCATCAATCAGTAATGGTAGCCTTCGCGCCGAGTTAGCGTGTGGCGCGGAAGCGCACTTTGTTCCTAATCTGAGTGGAATTCTCTGCTATCTTAATCGCATCTGGATTCCCTTTAATGAGAATCTTCGCTCTGCCATCCTGTGTGAAGCACACAAATCTCGGTATTCTATTCATCCCGGCGCTGATAAGATGTACAAGGATTTGCGCCTTTCTTATTGGTGGCCTGGTATGAAAAAGGATATTGCTGTGTTCGTAGCTAAATGCCTGACTTGTTCTAAAGTAAAAGCTGAACACCAACGCCCATCTGGTTTGCTCGAACAACCAGAAATTCCTACGTGGAAATGGGAAAGTATAGCGATGGACTTTATTACCAAGTTACCTTTGACAGCAAGCAAACATGATAGCATTTGGGTAATAGTGGATCGTTTGACTAAGTCTGCTCACTTTCTGCCCATTCGTGAAAACTACCGTGTTGAGCAACTCGCGCAGCTTTATGTCAAGGAAATTGTCTGCCGCCATGGTACTCCTTTGAGCATCATATCCGATCGCGATGGCCGTTTTATATCTCGCTTTTGGAAATCTCTCCAATCTGCGCTAGGAACTCGCTTGGACATGAGTACGGCATATCATCCTCAGACTGACGGTCAGTCTGAGCGAACTATTCAAACTCTTGAGGATATGCTCCGATCTTGTGTTCTTGATTTTGGAGGTAATTGGGATTCACACCTGCCTTTGATTGAGTTCTCTTATAACAACAGCTATCATTCCAGTATCGGTATGGCCCCATTTGAAGCACTTTACGGTCGTAAATGCCGCTCCCCGATTTGTTGGAACGAAGTGGGTGAAACTCAAATCACAGGACCCGAACTTGTTCAAGAGACAACCGATAAAATCGCCAAGATCCGTGATCATCTGCTGACTGCCAGAAGCCGACAGAAGAGTTACGCAGATCGTAGGCGAAAGCCTCTCGAATTTCAAGTTGGTGATCTTGTTCTCCTCAAAGTGTCGCCTTGGAAAGGTGTTGTCCGCTTTGGGAAGAAGGGTAAGCTTGCTCCTCGTTATGTTGGTCCATTTAAGATTCTCGCGCGTGTAGGAAAAGTTGCCTACAGACTTGACCTGCCGCTCGCGCTCAGTAATGTGCATCCAACGTTCCATGTATCCAATCTCAAGAAGTGTTTAGCTGACGAGAACCTTCACATTCCACTTGATGAAGTTCAAGTTGATGAAACTATGCATTTCGTTGAGAAGCCTGTTGAGATTATGGATCGCGAGGTAAAGCAAACCAAGCGCAGTCGTATCCCTATCGTGAAAGTTCGCTGGGAGTCCAAGCGCGGAGCCGAGTTTACATGGGAAAGGGAAGATCAAATGAAGATCAAGTACCCGCACCTGTTCTCTGCGCAACCTACTTCGAGATAAATTTCGGGACGAAATTTCTTAAAGTAGGGGAGACTGTGACATCTGCCCGATCCGACCTGACCCAGGTACCCGTTTCTCTGACCCAATCTCTTTCTTTTATGATTTAATATTTATACTTATATTTTACTTTTAATAATAATATATAATTTCCTTCCCGCCTCTTTCTCTCTCTTTCTTTCCGCCGTCCCGTCCCTCTCCTTCTCTCTTTCCGCCTTCTTTTCCCTCTTGTCGCCGTCCCGCCCTTGCGCCTTGTTTCCCTCTTTCTTCCAACTCTTTCCTTGTCCTTTGTTTCTTCCCGCCTAAGGTTGTCTGCGCAGCTCCACGCGCCAGACTCCTTTCAAGGAAGCCTGCGTGAAGACCATCTGTTCCAGCGATACGCGAGACGAACTCTTCTCGCAGCGCGCTAAGAATTGTAATTCTTCTCGCAGCGCGCGAAGAACGGTAGTTCTTCCCGCGACGCGCTAAGGATTTGTAGTTCTTCTCGCAGCGCGCTAAGAATCGTAGTTCATCCCTCGACGCGCGAAGAATTATAGTTCTTCCCGCGGCGCGCTAGGAATTATAGTTCCTTCCGCGGCGCGCTAAGAAATGTGATTCTTCCCGCGGCGCGCCTTAGCCTTCTCGCGCTGAACCCTTTGAGTTTTCTTCTGTTTAATCTAGCCGTTTGCTTTTGTGTTGTCTTATCTTTTGAGCTGTTAACCTAATCTGCTTTATGTCTGAAAAGTTACTTTCGGCGCAGCATGCGCACCAACCCCATTGGTTGGCAGATAAAGTGACTGACATAATCTTTTGAGATCTGCTTTTGCCATGCTTGACCAGTACCTTTTTCTGACCCGCCCATGCCTTTTTACTGTTAACCTGTCAGCTTTTTCTCTTTTTCCTGCTGCCATATCTTTTGATATCTTTTGCTTTTGGAATCTTTTGCTTTTTGAGATCTTTTTCCCCTTTTCTAGGGATTGTGTCTCCTAGGGTTTCTCTATAAATAATAATAATATTTTTTTAACACTACACACACAAACACTTAATCTCTCCTGTTCTCTTGCTCCTTGCTCTCTCTGCCGCCTCCTCTCTGCCTCCGTCTTCCTCCCTGTTCTGCCCTGCTTTTCCGGTAATATATATATATATAATAATTTACTCATTAATTATGCTAACTTCTAATCAAGACTTAAAACAGATCATTAAAACAATAATCTTTAATTATAGGTTAACTTGTGCTAGTTTAAAGTTGGTTCTAGCTTTATCTTACACCGCATCGTTTATCAAGTGAGTAATCTCGTACCTAATCCCTTTTTGCTTTTAATGTTTTGGGATGTTCATGTGTTCGTACAAACTTAGAGTCTTAAACTTGTTTATGAACTTTAGTCGCGCAGTATCCCATGTGTTGAGGACGTTTACTTGGCTGTTTATTTGTATGTGTGTATCATTAACCGCTTTGTTCGGCCTATTCCGCAGTTTTCATGGATCCATTAGATGAACACGGGAGACCTATCGTTTACGGTTTTCTTTGTTTACACTTGCACAGATGTTTTCTCGTTTTTGTGCTCAATTGGGAGCACGGATTGAACTATGAACTATGAGCTATGATCTATTTAGGCTTGATCACAATCTGATTACACCCTTGTTAAACACCAGACATACACGTGTTGCGCGCAGATTTATTGTTATCTATGTATTGTATTAAACTTGATTTCTCACCAACACGCAAGTGTTTGACGTTTATTTTAACACATGTTCAGGTTTGCAGTAGCTGTTTTGGAGCTTGTGGACACATAGGAAGTTTTCTTTATTTTGGACCTAGATTAAAATGTATCAAGACAAGTTTTTGCTGTTCGAATATTATGATTTATAATATATTGATTTATGATGATTTATGTTATCTTATGTATACCTTGCGCGTGCGCGAATGAATGTATTTATTAAATATTGACACCCAATAGTGTCACGAGTAATGAAACAATATGTGGCGCCCCGATGTATAATCCGCCTTTGGTCGGGGTGTTACATGACCAAGCATTGAACCAATACGCCGCCTTCCCGCATCCAGTGGTGGAGAAGGTGGACGAAGTAGCTGCTGCTGATGATGGGTTAGCTGTCCTCAAAGCGTTCCTCGAACCACCCCGTTCTTCTGACGGAGCGGGTCCAAGTGGAAGCGGCCCTGAAGCTTGATCCTGAAGATCCCTTCCCATTGCTAAGATAGACTTGTATAGTTTTTTTTTTTTTTTTTTTTTTTTTTTTCTTTTAGGCGGGTAGTTACCCGGCCATTCTTGTAATATATTCTTGAAATATTAATCTTTTTGCGTATAAGATTGTTATTTCCTTCTTTGGGTTCCTTGCTTTATAAACTTATGGCTTGCATACTTAGTTTAAATTAGCAATTTTCCCAGTGTTTAGAATAAGAACCTTTGAACGTGGTTGATAATGGGTTAAAGTTTCGCTTCCTCCTTCGTGATTGTGCGGGTAGAACCGTCACTTGCACTTGGTAGGATGGCTAAACTTTAACCTTCATCTGACCTGCGTGTAGGTTTTACTTTTCGAAATTTCTAAGGCATTAAGATAAGTTAACCTTTGAACGTGGTTGATAATGGATTAAAGTTTCGCTTCCTCTTTCGTGATTGTGCGGGTAGATCCGTCACTTGCACTTAGTAGGATGGCAAAACTTTACCCTTATCTGACCTGCGTGTAGGTTTTCCTCATCCTTTGAGGATAAGTTGACCTTTGAACGTGGTTGATAATAGGTGTGAAGTTTTGCTTCATCTTTCGTGATTGTGCGGGTAGAACCGTCACTTGCACTTAGTAGGATGGCAAAACTTTACCCTTATCTGACCTGCGTGTAGGTTTTCCTCATCCTTTTTAGGATAAGTGAACCTTTGAACGTGGTTGATATTAGGTGTGAAGTTTTGCTTCCTCTTTCGTGATTGTGCGGGTAGAACCGTCACTTACACTTAGTAGGATGGCAAAACTTTACCCTTATCTGACCTGCGTGTAGGTTTTCCTCATCCTTTTTAGGATAAGTGAACCTTTGAACGTGGTTGATATTAGGTGTGAAGTTTTGCTTCCTCTTTCGTGATTGTGCGGGTAGAACCGTCACTTGCACTTAGTAGGATGGCAAAACTTTACCCTTATCTGACCTGCGTGTAGGTTTTCCTTATCCTTTAAGAATTTTGTTTTGAACCGTTCGACGCGCGGTTGTCGATAGGTTAGTGTTCGGTTTCCTTTCATGATTCATGCGGATAGACTGGCACTTTCATTTAATAGGATAATTGAACTCTTCCCCTTCAACTGACCTGCGTGAAGGTTTGTCAAGTTATTGGGTTCGTGCGGGTAGGACCGCCTTCCCATGCAATGACTTCACGTAATTATGCGGTGAAAACCGGCATATTAGTGTTCAGAAAAGTATGAATGTAAAATCATCAGCTTCGGTGTTCTTAAAGAGAATCATTTCCATTAGAAGTGGCTCTTGGCCTTTTCTTTACAAATTGGAATTGATTTACATGCAAATTGTGTAAATGAGCTCCCTTCCATGATGTTGGGATGGGAGTGCCATCGAGCCGATACGCACCTGGTTCGGGATCTCGTTCTTTACGCAGCATGTAGTCTCGATATTGAAGCTGGAATTTTGATTCGTTTTCCCCAGCTGGGGTTCTATACGCCCTCGCCTGCTCAGCCTTTATTACGCCACGAGGTGCGCGAGCGTCCCATCTCTGACAAATGTTTCGACCATATCTTTTACATCTATGCATTCTTCAGTGTTGTGGCCCTTTGTCTTGTGAAAGTCACAGTATTTGCTCCGATCAGCATCGTGACGATGTCGGATTATTGGAGGCTTTGGCCATTGGAGCTCTTCAGTGGCGAATATCTCAGTGACGCTTTTGGTGAGTGGCGTCCATCTGGAGTTCCGGTGCGACTGTACATTATCCCTTCCGCCCAACCGATGTTGCAAGCCGGATGAGGTGTCAAAGTTTACCCTTGACTGCCAAATGCCTAGCTTTCGTTTTTTATTTAGTCGGGCGGTGAGGACGTTGTCTTCTCTCGTCCTCTGGGTGTAGAGGTTTGTGCTCTGTGGGAGATCTCTACCCAGTTGCTTCTCTGTTTCCGCATAGCGTTTTGCTGCTGTCATGATGCCATCCCATGTGGATGGCATGCCATCTTTACCCGTTAGGGTGCGGATGAGCTCTGGGTCATGTGCGCCCTGGATGAAGGCAGCGCGAACAAGATCTTCGCTGATATTGCCCAAACTTAGCTTCTTTGAGTTGAAGCGAGTGATGAAGTTTGGCAGAGATTCATCTTCCTCTCGTATGCATTTGAGGATTGTCCATTGCTCCTCGGTATACTTTCGTTGCTGGCTAAAGTGTTGGCTAAACTTCTGTTGGAAGTCTGCCCTGTCGTAGATGTGGTTGACCGGTAGACGATCGAACCATGCTCTAGCAGCCCCAACCAGCGTCATTTGGAACATGTAACACCACGTGGGTTCCGTCCAATTGCTGACGGTTGCCCCTGCTATGAACCTGTTCAAATGATCGTCTGGATCAGATATACCGTCATATGTGCCTATGTTGGGCATTTGTTTGGCACTCTTTGGGGCGATTGCTTCAGCAATGTCCCTTGCAAATTTGGACGTTCCTGCATTTGCAACGTTTGGTCTGAACGTTTTAGAGAAGTCTCGTGGACTTCCACCTGTGCTTTTTGGTTTGAAGGCTTGTCCAAAATGCCTTTTCGGTTGGGATTCCGTTTCCTTACGCTTCCCTTTTGCCCTATGGCGAGGGTTCGCGTCGGAGTCGGATTCCTCCGAGTCATCCTCCCAGTATTCGAATTCGTCGGCCTGTTGCACGGAACGCAAGCGTTCGTCCAACTCAGCCTGGAATTCCTTTTGTCGTGCCTCCGCCCATGCCTTAACTTCATCGAGAGTCTGGCGGGGGAGTCTTCGTTTCTCAAACTGGATATCGGTGGATCCCAGTAGGTGATCATTTACTGCACTTGCCCCAGCTTTGGTAAGTGGGGTAGTGTTCGTAAAATTTACTTCACTTGCCCCGGCTTCGGTAGCCGGGGTAGTGTTCGTAAAAACTGTGTTGCCGGTGTTCATCCCAGTAGCTGGGGTTGTGGTTACCGGAATTTCTCTAACCATCTTTGTAGAAGTTTGAAAAAACTGGAGAAAAATAAAGTTCTAGCTTTATGCACGGATGGCGCCAATGAAGAAACACTAACCGGGCCCCGGGCAGATTACTGGTAACCTGGGGGTCGGATAGCTGTTTCCCACGAGGGGTTAGACCCTTGGAAGATGGTTCTTCTGATAACCTGCAAAACAGACACCGTGAGCTCGTCACTGAGAAGGGGGGGGTTCCTCCTTGTGACCACCCTCCGGCGTGAGAATCAGACTAGATTGCTCTTTAAATATAAAAGTATATTAAGAGATTGCTAGAGCAGATATCAGGTATATTATGATGATAATGTGATAATGTAATGTGTTCAGATGATCATACCATTTGGGGTATTTATAGCCGAAGGTAGGTTTCCAAGGAGGTATGGCCGGCTGCAACAGTGTTCCTGTTCATCAACAGTAGCCTACGCACGTGCCCTGCTGGTAGTTGGTGGGTAGGCAGCGGCTGATAGTGACCAGGCCTGCTGTATACTATTCCCTTTCCACCAACTGCCGGCTACGCACGTGGTATGACAGTAGTTGGTGAGTAGGCAGCGGCTAATAGTGATACAGTACAGGAGCATGCTGCTCGCCATACTGTATCAGTGAGCTGTCGTATCTCTGATCAGATCTTTCGCCCATACCTCGTCAGGTACAGTAAAAGGTCCTTCAGTATACAGACTGGCTTATTTGGGCGGGAGTATTCCCCCTCCCGCCTCTGTGCGGGATTGCTCCCGGCTTGGCTCATTCCTTCAGGTGACACTGAATGATCGAGAGCTAAGTGCCTTGTGCGTGTAGCCATGCTGCGCGGGTGGCCTTCCCTAATGGCTTGTATCCGAGGCTGCGGGGACAGGCGGAGTCCTTCACCATTGGGAGGCATTTCCTGCGGGACCAGCTTGCGTACTGCGCGTAAGGACGTCACGTCTCTGAGCATGGTTGGTCCTGCGGATCCAGTTGGTCTCTGCGCAGACGTCCCTGTTTAAGGTGAGTCTTGCGGGTCCAACTGGGCTCTGCTGGGACCTACCTCTTCACCATACTTCTTAAAAACAACATATTTCTAGTTGCAATTACCCAACCTACACAAAAAATAGAACCCCTTCACATCTTTTACAATACCACACTAACATGCAACAAACTTTCTTTAATCAAACCAAACACTATATTAATAACCCATATACATCCTCTAATCAAATACCTACATAAATTCATATATCTATAGGCATACAACCTACACAAGTTCCATACACAATTATTCGGACACCCCTTACACAATATTCCTACTAGTACATTGTATAATTCAATTATATGGCTAAAAATTAGCATCTATTATAACACATACACAGCACCAAACCTCATACACATGTATTTTAAGTTTCATCATAACATCCAAACCAATGTAAGTATATACATAATTTAACTATATACAATCACAATTCACAAAAGGTACCAAGAAAAGTAAAGTTATAACCTAATATCATGCAAATATTTTCCTTAGCCAACATACACCAATCCTACACAATAACAAGAACCGATACACATCTTCATAAGAATACATACATAAATCTTATTAAGTTTGCAAAATTCTACATTATATAGGTAACCCATACACAGTTTCAATAACCCACCTACATTGTAATAATAATAACTCATACACGTGCCCTAAAAAGTACCTATATAAATCATATAAAGCCTACAAAAGTTCTATATCTTTACAACAAACCATACACCATACAATAACCCATACACAATAACCAATAACACATACATATTAACAATAGCACATTTCCAGTTGCAATTACTAAACCTACACTATAAACAAAACCTACACAACTTTGTCAATTGTTAACTAGTGCCTACACTAAGTTATTATTACCATTCCTAGTATACTACACATCAAGTTTCATTCATTTCAACATACACCAACGTACATATAACATACAAAGTTCCACAACACTACTAACCAACTTACCCTACACAACTATCCTGGTTGCCCTACACCGTTCACCGCAAAAAAAAAATATTAGCACCAATAAAGATACCAACACTTCTCTACCATAACAAGATCCCCTGCCAAATAGCAACATACCATATACGATTGCCAAACAACATCATACACAACCTACACCGCTATCATACAACGTACATAACACATACTTTAATCACATTAACAACAACGTTGTAACTATACTTTGCAACTTGACATTATTCGCCTACACACCATAACTCACCTACACAAAATAAAAAATCAAAACTTCTTTTAACAAAGTAACTGCTAACGTACACAACACTACACCCAACAAACACTAAACAGTCAGCATAATATTAAACTTACTATTGGACATCGTGATAGACCGAATTTGTGAGTGACCTGCAAATTTAAATCACAATCACTAATTAAAATTGTTGGTGTAATCACCAAAACGTACAGACAATAATGGCATTTTAAGACCTTATACATAATGCGCATTCCGTGTACGGATTAACAAACAGACAACACTACCAGATCTTTCATTAATACTAACCAACCACAAAACATACGCATTCATATACTTTGATACTGCACTAACACAAGGCATCCTTACGAGACATGTTAACGTACAGAAAGTTCGAATCATACACCATATTGAAGGTTTAATGTAGCATCAACTATTTACAGTACACCACATATATTACCTGCTACATCCAACTACATGCTTTCAACCTTTGTAAAATCAAAACGAACCTATTGTCGAGAAGGTTTTCACTTTACATTTTACTAACTACCTATATTTATTGCCTAAGGTACGGTCAATGTAGCATGTGCAAAAACCCCTAATTAAGATTCAAAACACAAAGCTACACAGTCAAGATAAACAAATGCTTATTATACATACACAAACAGAATCCACAAACTACAAAATACTCTGTTTTTGTGTTGGGAATTATAATGAACTACATGTAAATTATCGGAGTTTGTGCATTATTACTTTACATTCTACCTTGATCCTACAATACGTCAATACACCACCAATTTAACTACATACCTTTAATTTCTTGCCCATGGACCGACCACTGTAGCAAACGAGAAAACCTAAAATTGAGCTTCAGAACATACTGATACACATACGCCACAATCGATTGCTTCTTATACATATACAAATAGAATCAAAAACACTTTAAACTCTCCAATTTTGTGTTTCAATTTCAAAGGTTCGTACGGATTTCATGCGAGGTTTTAGGTTGGACGGTTAAGGAGTGAAGGTAGGGATTGCAGATGTTACACGTTATAAGGCTACACAACATTGACGAGTTTGCCCTTTTAATTAAAAAACAATTGTGCAAAAGTTCAAATTATTTACAAAAAAGCCACTATGTATCTTAAACCATTGATCTGTGTAGAGATTCACTTGTCGCACTTCTCACTATAATATCACTTCTCGCATGAACCGTCTCCTATATATATATATATAAATATATATAACCTGACATGTGTTTTTTTAGTAGAGTCGTGATGAGAAACTATGAAGGACATGATGGTGTGTGTCAAGATTGAATTTATATTTTTGTTCTTTTATTTTTAAAAAGTATTAGTAATACGTAAATGTTGATATATTTTCAAACTTGTTAATTCGGTAAAATATAAAAACATGTATATAATCTTCACCTTTATGAAACAATTCATCAATAAATATATAATTTTTTAACAAATAAACAAATGTTTATTATTTTTCAAAAGCTTTATAATATTAAAAACGGGTCAATAACCTAGTTTATAATATTGAAACAAACGAACTTAATAATTCATATTGAAAAAAAAATAATTTATTATACAAATAAGTTAGTTATAAAAAAACAAATGTAACGTATGAGAGTAATGTGAAAAAAAATGAAAAGTTACACGTGAAATATGATTAATAGGCTGGGAATTAAATTTATCAGTAAATGAACATGAAGTTTGTTTGACAAGTTTTAAATATATTAAACAAAATAATTTATTATATAAATAAGTTAGTTATAAAAAACAAATGTATCGTATAAGAGTAATGTGAAAAAACAAATTGGAAAGCTACATGTGAGCGATGATTGATAGATTGGGAATTGAATTATCAGTAAATAAATAGGAAGTTTGTTTGAGAAGTCTTAAAAGCTGAAATATTCATTAAACTTAAAGCATTAAACACGAACTATTAAATTATAAGACTCGATCTGTAATATGTTGAAAAATATTTATCTGGCCTGTTATTTTTCCTGAACTTTTATTAGGATTTGCATTATGTTTTATTAATAAATATTCCATATTTATCGTGAACTTTTATTTGGATTTGCATTATGTTTTAGGGTCAAGTTATTCTACAAAAGAAAACAAAAATGAGAAGGATTTATAGCAACACAAAAAATCCCTCAAAAAAATAAATAAAAAATCATAACTCAAAATTTAATAAAAAAACGAAAAAAGTAAAAACATAAAAAAGTTTTCACCGTTTTTCTCGTTCTCATAAGAAATAATTTATTTACATGACCATATTATTTGTTGTAAAAACTCATTTTTAGAAGAAATAATTTATTTACTTTTATAATTCGCAAATTTTGTATTATTCTTGATTTAAAAAGAATGGTAAAGTTAAAATACAAAGGGAGACAAAAATAAGAAATGTGAAAAAGATTTGTAACCACACAAAAACCTCTTAAAAATAAATTCAAAAAAAATAACAAAAAAATCATAACTCAAATTATAAATAAAAAAAAGAAAAAAAATAAAAAACTAAAATGTTTTCGCCATTATTTCCGTTCAAAAAGAATATATATACAAAAAAGAATAAAAGAATAAAAGAAAAAAAAGACGAAAAGACACAATGATGAAAATAAACAAAAGACACAATTATGACTAAAAAAATACAATAGATCGCAAAATATAACACAATGCCGAACAAAATATAGTACAATGTTGAGTAATAAAACACAATACAAAGAAAAAAAGGCACAATCAAAGACGAAAATAAAGCTAAAACACAATGATAAACAAAAAGACACAACGACTTTTTTCACTTATCAATGTGTTTTTTTAGAACGAAAAAGACGGTGGAAACATTTTTGTGTTTTACTTTTTTTGTTTTTTATTAACTTTTGAGTTGTGATTTTTTTATTTTTTTATTTTCTAAATTCTGAGAGATTTTTTATGTGCCTACAAATTTTTATCATCCTTCTCATTTTTTACACTTTTGTAGAATAATCTGACCCTTAAAAAGAATTATATAAAATTAATTTGAACAGTGTTTTTTAGTAGAAAATTAGTATGAGACATTTACGGTGGATGGTGTCTTGGTCATTCTTGGAGTACTTGTCCATAATGAGAAACTATAAGACATGATGGTGTGTGACAAGGTTGAGTTTAGATTTTTGTTCTTTTATTTGTTATAAGTATCGGTAAATACGTAAATGCTAGTAATATATTTTTAACTTACTAGATGGGTGCTCGCGAGATGCAGCGGGTGTTTGAACTTGTTAATCACGTACAAATATAAGTGTTTATTATTATTATTATTATTACTATTATTACTATTAGTATTATTAGTTTTGATATAACTGTTGAACTTGATCCCCTTTGTTCTGCTTCATACATGTTATTATTATTATTAGTAGTAGTATTAGCTCTTTACATAGCTATTGAACTTTGATTTCCTTTCTTTTGTTCCATACATATGTACTTAGAGCCGAGGGTCTCTCTGAAAACCACCTATTTATCCCTTTGGCTAGAGGTACGGTGTGCCTACATCCCACCCTCCCCAGACTCTACTTATAGCTTTGCTGTTGGTGGGACTTCACTGGGTATGATTGATTGATTGATTGATCGATAAAAACTTGAAATCGTTTAAATCGATCATTGGGTTGACTTCTTTTTTCTTTTTCTTTTTTACTTTCGATTTCAAAATTTTCAAAACGTAGAGAACGGTTGGTTCACGGTTTATATCGGCAACCGGCCATATGAAACCAGAAAAGACTGTAAATTAACCTAATTGCAATATGATTCATTTTGTAATCTTTGTTGTTATTATGTCACGTCGTAGATCTTCCACTAATATTTACCATTTATGTGGTTAAAATTATCATTTTTTATTTATGATCATCTCAAGTATCATATTATGTTGGTTTTTAGTTAAAATTGATGGTACATTTAAAATTATTAATTATTTTAAAACTAAATTTATTATTAAAGTTTAAATTGTGAAACCAAACTGGAACCATGCCGTTAGTGACGATTCGGTTTCAACTTTCAATAATTGAGTTTGGTTTTAGACGACAAAAAATCAGTATTAACAGTTGGACTCACAATTTTAACTTAAAAACCATCAAAACCGACACCGAACACCCCTACGTAACATATTAATTTATTTAAAATGAAAAAAAATACAACAATATCATATCCAAATTAAAGAGAATAAAATGCTCGTTTTTATGGTGCAATTTGTTTATAAAAATATTAACGTATGAAAAGGCTATAGTCGTTTAAAAATCATGGGTGAGAAGTTAGTTTACAAGTTAAATTAAAAATATAATATGGTTAAAGATGAGGACCAAACTTGTAAGTTGAATGAATTGTGTTTAAAAGATATGTTTACCCTTACTAACACATGTACCTCATGCTTTAATTGTTGTAAATTACTTAAAAATGAATGTCTTAATTTGCCTTATTTGGTGTATTATATATAGTATAGATTAATTTGGAAATATAAATGTAAAATCATGTATATAATCTTCACCTTTATGAAACAGTTTATCGATAAATATATATGTTTTCTTACTTTAAATGTTAGTAATTTTTTATAAATAAACAAATGTTTATTATTTTCAAAACCTTTATGATATTAAAATTTTAACTTGTACAATAAGTTAAATTAATTTTATAACATAGTTTGTGAACAATTACAGTATTGAATCAAACAAACTTAATAATTGATATTAAAAAAAACAATTTATTAGACATATAAGTTAGTTATAAAAAAACAAACATAACGTATGAGAGTAATGTGAAAAAAAATGGAAAGATACAAGTGAAAGATGAATGATTGATAGGGAATTGAATTTATCAGTAAATGAAGGAAGTTTGTTTGACAAGTTTTGTATATATTAAAAAACAAATAATTTATTATACATATAAGTTAGTTAATTATAAAAAAACAAATGTAACGTATGAGAGTAATGTGAAAAGTGGAAAGATAAACGTGAGAGATGATTGACAGGTTGGGAATTGAATTTATTAGTAAATGAACAAGTTTGTGTTACAAGTCTTGAAAGCTGAAATAATCATTAAACTTAAAGCATTAAACACAACTATTAAATTATAAGATTCGACCTTTAATGTAGAAAAAGATTTGTCTGGCTAGTTATTTTTCTTGAACTTTTTTTATTAGGATTTTGCGTTGTGTTTTATTAATAATATTTCATATTTTTTTGTGAACTTTTATTCGGATTTGCATTGTGTTTTAACCCTGGCTATATATATATATATATATATATATATATATATATATATATGTCTCGCTCGTAATTAAGAAGTCTAGATCACTAATGTATATAGAGAAAAATACTATTAGTTGATTTGCATTGAAGAATTTAAATGACTAAACACCAAATTGTTATGGGCCTAATGTGTTTTATTAGTTATTTTTTTGTGAACTTTTATTCGGATTTGCATTGTGTTTTAACCCTGGCTATATATATATATATATATATATATATATATGTCTCGCTCGTAATTAAGAAGTCTAGATCACTAATGTATATAGAGAAAAATACTATTAGTTGATTTGCATTGAAGAATTTAAATGACTAAACACCAAATTGTTATGAAGAGGTAGGTCCCAGCAGAGCCCAGTTGGACCCGCAAGACTCACCTTAAACAGGGACGTCTGCGCAGAGACCAACTGGATCCGCAGGACCAACCATGCTCAGAGACGTGACGTCCTTACGCGCAGTACGCAAGCTGGTCCCGCAGGAAATGCCTCCCAATGGTGAAGGACTCCGCCTGTCCCCGCAGCCTCGGATACAAGCCATTAGGGAAGGCCACCCGCGCAGCATGGCTACACGCACAAGGCACTTAGCTCTCAATCGTTCAGTGTCACCTGAAGGAATGAGCCAAGCCGGGAGCAATCCCGCACAGAGGCGGGAGGGGGAATACTCCCGCCCAAATAAGCCAGTCCGTATACTGAAGGATCTTTTACTGTACCTGACGAGGTATGGGCAAAAGATCTGATCAGAGATGCGACAGCTCACTGACAGCAGCATGGCAGACAGCACGCCACAGCACTGTGACCAATAGCCGCCGCCTACCCACCAACTCCTGCCATACCACGTGCCTAGCCTGTAGTTGGCAGAAGAGGAAGAGTGTACGACACGCCTGCTCTGTGTCAGCCGCTACCTATCCACCACTCACAGGCAGGGCACGTGCATAGGTTACAGTTGGTAGCGTGTTGGGCCGGCTAAACCCCTTGGAAACCTACCTTCGGCTATAAATACCACAAATGGTATGATCATCTCATCTTATCATATCTTATTACATTATCATCATAATATACCTGATATCTGCTCTAGCAATCTCTTAATATACTTTTATATTTAAAGAGCAATCTAGTCTGATTCTCACGCCGGAGGGTGGTCACAAGGAGGAACCCCCCCTTCTCAGTGACGAGCTCACGGTGTCTGTTTTGCAGGTTATCAGAAGAACCATCTTCCAAGGGTCTAACCCCTCGTGGGAAACATCTCTCCAACACCCAGGTTACCAGTAACCTGCCCGGGGTCCGGTTAGTGTTTCTTCATTGGCGCCATCCGTGCATAAAGCTAGAACTACAATTTTCTCCAGTTTTTTCAAAACTTTATACAAAAGATGGTTAGAGAAATTCCGGTAACCACAACCCCAGCTATTGGGGGGAATACCGGCAACACAGTTTTTACAAACACTACTCCGGCTACCGAAGCCGGAGCAAGTGAAGTAAATTTTACGAACACTACCCCACTTACTAAAGCAGGGGCAAGTGCAGTAAATGACCGCCTACTGGGATCCACCGATACCCAGTTTGAAAAACGAAGACTCCCCCGCCAGACTCTCGACGAAGTCAAGGCATGGGCGGAGGCACGACAAAAGGAATTCCAGGCTGAGTTGAACGAACGCTTGCGTTCCGTGCAACAGGCCGACGAATTCGAATACTGGGAGGATGACTCGGAGGAATCCGACTCCGACGCGAACCCTCGTCATAAGGCAAAAGGGAAGCGTAAAGAAACGGAAACCCAACCGAAAAGGCATTTTGGACAAGCCTTCAAACCAAAAAGCATAGATGGAAGTCCACGAGACTTCTCTAAAACGTTCAGACCAAACGTTACAAATGCAGGAACGTCCAAATTTGCAAGGGACATTGCTGAAGCAATTGCCCCGAAAAGTGCTAAACAAATGCCTAACATAGGCACATATGACGGCCTATCTGATCCAGACGATCATTTGAACAGGTTCATAGCGGGGGCAACCGTTAGCAATTGGACGGAACCCACGTGGTGTTACATGTTCCAAATGACGCTGGTGGGGGCTGCTAGGGCTTGGTTTGATCGTTTACCGGTTAACCACATTTACGACTGGGCAGACTTCCAGCAGAAGTTTAGCCAACACTTCAGCCAGCAGCGAAAGTATACCGAGGAGCAATGGACAATCCTCAAATGCACACGGGAAGAAGATGAATCTCTGCCAAACTTCATCACTCGCTTCAACTCAAAGAAGTTAAGTTTGGGCAATATCAGCGAGGATCTTGTTCGCGCAGCCTTCATCCAGGGCGCGCAAGACCCAGAGCTTATCCGCACCCTAACGGGTAAAGATGGAATGCCATCCACATGGGATGGCATCATGACAGCAGCCAAACGCTATGCGGAAACGGAGAAGCAACTGGGTAGAGACCTTCCGCAGAACACAAACCTTTACACCCAGAGGACGAGAGAGGACAACGTCCTCACCGCCCGATTGAACAAAAAACGGAAGCAAGGCATTTGGCAGTCAAGGGTAAACTTTGACACCTCATCCGGCTTACAGCACCGATTGGGTGAAAGGGATAATGTAAAGCCGCACCGGAACTCCAGATGGACGCCACTTACCAAAAGCGTCACTGACATATTTGCTACTGAGGAGCTCCCATGGCCAAAGCCTCCAGTAATCCGGCATCGTCACGATGCTGATCGGAGCAAGTACTGTGACTATCACAGAACAAAAGGCCACAACACTGAAGAATGCATAGACGTAAAAGACATGGTCGAAACATTCGTCAGAGATGGGACGCTCGCGCACCTCGTGGCGAAATAAAAGCTAGGCAGGCGAGTGCGTATAGAACCCCAGCTGGGGAAAACACGAACCAATTCCAGCTTCAAAAACGAGACTACATGCTGCGTAAAGAACGAGATCCCGAACCAGGTGCGTATCGGCTCGATGGCACTCCCATCCCAACATGGAAGGGAGTTCAATTACACAGTTTGCATGTAATCAATTCCAATTTGTAAAGAGAAGGCCAAGAGCCACTTCTAATGGAAATGATTCTCTTTAAGAATATCGAAGCTGATGATTTTACATTTATACTTTTCTGGACACTAATATGCCGGTTTTCACCGCATAATTACGTGAAGTCATTGCATGGGAAGGCGGTCCTACCCGCACGAACCCAATAACGTGACAAACCTTCACGCAGGTCAGTTGAAGGGGAAAAAGTTCAGCACCCAAAAATGAAAGTGCCGGTCTATCCGCATGAATCATTAAGGAAACTGAATAATAACCTGTCAACAACCGCGCGTCGAACGGTTAAAACTATCCAACACTGGTGACGACATTCACATTACGTGAAGTCGTTGCGTGGGAAGGCGGTCTTACCCGCACGAACCCAATAACGTGGCAAACCTTCACGCAGGTCAGTTGAAAGAGTTCATCCCATTAAATGAAAGTGCCGGTCTATCCGCATGAATCATGAAAGGAAAATGAACACTAACCTATCGACAACCGCGCGTCGAACGGTTCAAAACAAAATTCTTAAAAAGATGAGAAAAACCTACACGCAGGTCAGATAAAGGTAAAGTTCTGCCATCCTACTAAGTGCAAGTGACGGTTCTACCCGCACAATCACGAAAGAGGAAGCAAAACTTCACCTATTATCAACCACGTTCAAAGGTTAACTTATCCTCAAAAGATGAGAAAAACCTACACGCAGGTCAGATAAGGGTAAAGTTCTGCCATCCTACTAAGTGCAAGTGACGGTTCTACCCGCACAATCACGAAAGAGGAAGCAAAACTTCACACCTATTATCAACCACGTTCAAAGGTTAACTTATCCTAAAAAAGTAAGAAAAACCAGCACGCAGGTTAGATAAAAGTTAAAGTTTAGCCATCCTACCAAGTGCAAGTGACGGTTCTACCCGCACAATCACGAAGGAGGAAGCGAAACTTTAACCCACTATCAACCACGTTCAAAGGTTCTTATTCTGAACACTTGGAAAATTGCTAATTTAAACTAAGTATGCAAGTCATAAGTTTATAAAGCAAGGAACCCAAAGAAGGAAATAACAGTCTTATACGCAAAAAGATTAATATTTCAATGATGTATTACAACAGTGGCCGGGTAACTACCCGCCTAAAAGAAATCTATACAAAGCTAAGTCTATCCTAGCGGTGGGAAGAGATCTTCAGGATCAGGCTTCAGGGCCACCTCCGCTTGGACCAGCACCGTCTGAGCGTGGCTGCCCAAGGAAAGCCTTAAGGATGTTTAGCCCATCATCAGCAGCAGCAGCCTCATTCACCTTCTCCACCACTGGATGCGGGAAGGCAGCGTACTGGTTCACAGCTTGGTCATAAGCAGCTTCAGTATTAACATTGAATAAAGGGAAGTTGGAGGGCGGAAAGCCTCTCTCAGCAAACCCTAGACCAAGCAGGAAGCCAGTCTTCTCCCCATCCTCATGAGAAGCGTTGAGGGCTGCGCTCATCGCATCGTCATAAGAGGTCTCTGAAAGGACCCGACGCGCAACCTACAAAAGAATACAAGTTAGAACATTTTCTAATTACGAGCGGAAAGCGTAAAGAAAAAGATAAAGATACCTGAGGCAACGCTTCTCGAAGCAGCCATTGGAGGGTAGCTTGACTTTCTTTGTAAGCACGTTCGGCTCCGTTTTTATCAAGGTTGGCAAGTTGAACTTCCTTGGCGGCAGCCTCTTCGACGCCTTTGAGTTTCCTTTCAGTGCGGTCAAGCACCCCCCTCTGGTCAAGGATCTCCTGCAGCTTCTTGGCATCTTCCATTGCCAAGGCGTCATGAGCATGCTGAAGAGCCTTTAATTTGCATTTAAGCTGCTCATTCTCTTCGCGAAGCGGCTCAACAACAGCTTCAGCCTTGGCAGCCCTCTCAGTTGAGTTTCGCGCAGTCTCCTTGGCCAGCCGAAGCTGTTCATTCACAGCTTGGGCAGCCTTGGAGCGGGCCTCGAGTCGCGCCTGGACTTCAAACTCGAGGGCCTTGAATGCCTTCTCCTTCTCGGCTGCGGCAGCGGCCAACTGCCGGTTCTCCTCCCGAAGAGCCCGCGCTTCAGATACATCTTTGGCGCGAGCTGCTTTTAACTTGTCGTTTTCACGACAAAGCAGCTCGACGCGGGGCTGCGTCCGGGCCTGGAGAACCCGAAGCTCATTGGTTAGCCTACCCTCTTGGTAGCTAGCCATGGCTTCCCCCAACGCACCATGAGGAGCAGCGTGGCGAGCCCAGTCCACGCACTCCACAGGGGTACGAAGGGTTGTTCCTCGGCGTATGTTCCATCTTGGAACATACACTTCATTGGAATCCGACACTGCAAAAGAAACAAAGGCAGTTAGGAAAAGATGATAAAAATATATAAGGGAAAAAGAACCCTACGTACCTGTAGGGTCAATAACAGGCCGATAGCCGCCAAACCCATCACCTGAACCTAAAGGAAATCCATCCAACAGGTCAGGCAGACGGGAAGGTGGCATAGATCGGCGGGAAGCCTGGCGCATACCTGATGGTCCGGCCGTCGGTGCCGGTGGCGCAGGTATAGTGGCAGCCGCTGTGGTAGCCATGTTTGGCGCCACCTCCTCAGCAACAGTAACCGCCGGCTCCGTGAAAGATGCTGTAAAAATTGCACTCACGGCCGGCGGAGACACCTTCTCAGCTGGAACAGCCTCAGGAAGGCTGGAACCAGCGGAAGCAGGCGTAGACGCCTGGGTCGACGCCTCGGGAAGGCTGACCGAGCCTACCGTCATTGGCGGGGGAACACTTGCTCCAACTCCACCCTGGAATGCGTCAACATCCACACCTGCACAAGCAAAAGTGTTAGAAAAATTTATTTGAAACAACAAATTTAGACAAGAATTATGGGGGTACTCACGGGGTTTCTTGAGCTTGAACGCACGGACGAGCGGGGGCGAACCCGATGGAGCCGGCCTCTTGACACCGGTAACCGTCGTCGTCGCTGCCTCCCCGGAGGTAACACCTGCAGCCTCCGGAGCGGTGGTCTCCTCACCACCGGGCTTCCCCGCCACCTCTGCATTATCTGACTCCGAGTCAGATAGGACTACCGGGTCGGCCGTAGAGGCCACCTTCTCCTTGCCCTTCCCGACGGCAGCCTTTTTCTTCCGCACCAGTGGAGGACCTTCTGCGGATTCCTCAGAAGAAGAAATGTCATGAACTCCAGCAGCAGGCACAGCATTGAGAGGTTCAGGGTAGAAGATAGGCTTACCTGGCCGTCGGTGGCTCAGGATCTCTTGGCCTGGCGGGTAAACCTCCACGAACCGACCCGCGGTCTGCTCTAAGATGGGCAACTCGTTCTCGTCCAGAGCACGAGTACCCATCCGCGCGGGACCATCTTCCTCCCGCGGGTTCAGGAGCGACTGAAGATCGTTCCCCTCTGAAATCAAGAAAGTTAGTAAAAATCGAAGTCAGCAAAATGAAACAAGACGTACCATAAGGGACAGAGTTCGAACCATATTCAAGGACGATCGGAACCTTATCCGCATTCGCCGCCTTCCACACCCGGCTCATCCCCAGCATCACCATCGCCGACTCCGGAAAACGGAAAACCGGGGACTGGACCCGGGAAATCTTCGAGAACCATTCCGCCTCCTCGTAGTTGAGGGCGGGAAGGTTCGGAAGCGCCTGGCCATTCTTGAACTTCATGGCGATGGGGATGGCGCGAGCGGATATGAAGAAGAACTCTCTTCTCCAGGAGCGAAGACTCCGCTCGGTGGTACAAATCTTTAAACCCTTGATACGGGTTGTAAGAGTGTACCACCCTTGGATGCACCTCCATGTATAGAAGGTCATCAGGCGATCAACGAGGGGCTCAAGGCCCAGTATCCGGCACACCCACTCAAAGTGCCGGACCTTGGCAATGGCCATGGGGTGCACCTCTGTCAGGTGCACACCGTGCCTCTCTAGGACACAGTACACAAACTTTGTCAACGGAAACCTAAGGTTCCCGTAGACAAAGAATGCAGCATAAACCCCGATCTTGCCACTAGGGGCATCGTACACAGTATGGTGGGGTTCAGGAAACTCAGGCTCGAGAGACTCGAGCATGAACTTCCTGATGATATACTGGTACAGATCGACAGGAAGAGAGCACTGGCATTCGCCAGCAGTCTTCTGGTCATCAGCATCATGAGAAGACATGGTGGAAGAAAGACGAAAAGAGATTTCAGGGTAATGCTTTACTGAACAGAAAAATTCGCCGGAAATTACTTGAGAAGAAGAGATGAAAGTGGAAAGTGTGAATTGCAAATAACCCTCTCCCCCTTTATATAGTAATCGCAATTAATGCGGTGAATTTAATGCGGAGGAGAGAGAAATCAAATGTGCAATGAAACTATGACACGTGGCAAAAAGCAAGCTGGCAACAGCTGTTGAAAGGACGTGTGCCAGTAATTTCGCGGCCACGCGCCCGAAAAATCGCTCCCACGCGCCTGAAAAAGCGACTGGAATGACCATGTTCTGTCACGTCACCATAACTTCCTGCACGTCCTGACACAGTCAGAAGAAACCGTCGCACGACGTTTCAGAGGTTTATCTTTTCACCAACTCTTCGAATTTCAAAATTCAAAATTCGAAAGTATTAAAAAGTAAGCGGGAAAATACCCCTTACCCCTTGGCAAGCAAGTAACCGTAAGACGGATGCGGGTACAGTGTAAAGGCAAAACCCTTCACATACCTAGCACCCGCAGGGAATTGAAGCCAAATAAACCTTGGCAAACAAGTAACCGTAAGCCGGCTGCGGGTACAGTGTTAAGGCAAAACCCTTCACATACCTAGCACCTGCAGGGAATTGAAGCCAAGAACCTTGGTGAACAAGTAACCGTAAGACGGATGCGGGTACAGTGTTAAGGCAAAACCCTTCACATACCTAGCACCCGCAGGGAATTGACGCCAGGAATACCTTGAGAGTAAAGTAACCGTAAGACGAGCGCAGGTACAGTGTTAAGGCAAAACCCTTCACATACCTAGCGCTCCGCTGGGAATTGAAACCAAGAAGGATCTTCTGGGCAATGCTTGCGGAAACGGAAATAGCATCCCCGCATAGCGGGAACATCGAGAACTACGTTGTTTGAAGCTCCAGGATGGAATTGGTGGTCTTAACATAATTGATCACTATGTTCAAAACTACCAAAACCTCATGGAAAATACATACAACTGGGACTCAATGCTCCTGACTTGCGAGGAGGTTACAGACCTACCCGCATCATACCCAAAGACCAAGCAGGAAACTCGGGCATTTCTGCAAGTGACAAGGACTTCCGCGGAAAGAATCCCCATGGAAAACCTTACAAAACCCTTTTCAAAAACCCTTTGCTCAAGTCCAAAAGTTCACCTCACTTCATTAAACACTCATGAGAAGAACATTGGACTGGGGGGACTTGAAGAGGTAGGTCCCAGCAGAGCCCAGTTGGACCCGCAAGACTCACCTTAAACAGGGACGTCTGCGCAGAGACCAACTGGATCCGCAGGACCAACCATGCTCAGAGACGTGACGTCCTTACGCGCAGTACGCAAGCTGGTCCCGCAGGAAATGCCTCCCAATGGTGAAGGACTCCGCCTGTCCCCGCAGCCTCGGATACAAGCCATTAGGGAAGGTCACCCGCGCAGCATGGCTACACGCACAAGGCACTTAGCTCTCAATCGTTCAGTGTCACCTGAAGGAATGAGCCAAGCCGGGAGCAATCCCGCACAGAGGCGGGAGGGGGAATACTCCCGCCCAAATAAGCCAGTCCGTATACTGAAGGATCTTTTACTGTACCTGACGAGGTATGGGCAAAAGATCTGATCAGAGATGCGACAGCTCACTGACAGCAGCATGGCAGACAGCACGCCACAGCACTGTGACCAATAGCCGCCGCCTACCCACCAACTCCTGCCATACCACGTGCCTAGCCTGTAGTTGGCAGAAGAGGAAGAGTGTACGACACGCCTGCTCTGTGTCAGCCGCTACCTATCCACCACTCACAGGCAGGGCACGTGCATAGGTTACAGTTGGTAGCGTGTTGGGCCGGCTAAACCCCTTGGAAACCTACCTTCGGCTATAAATACCACAAATGGTATGATCATCTCATCTTATCATATCTTATTACATTATCATCATAATATACCTGATATCTGCTCTAGCAATCTCTTAATATACTTTTATATTTAAAGAGCAATCTAGTCTGATTCTCACGCCGGAGGGTGGTCACAAGGAGGAACCCCCCCCTTCTCAGTGACGAGCTCACGGTGTCTGTTTTGCAGGTTATCAGAAGAACCATCTTCCAAGGGTCTAACCCCTCGTGGGAAACATCTCTCCAACCCCCAGGTTACCAGTAACCTGCCCGGGGTCCGGTTAGTGTTTCTTCATATATATATATATATATATATATATATATATATATATGTCTCGCTCGTAATTAAGAAGTCTAGATCACTAATGTATATAGAGAAAAATACTATTAGTTGATTTGCATTGAAGAATTTAAATGACTAAACACCAAATTGTTATGGGCCTAATAAGTTCGATTTATTAGTTATTGAAAATTCAAGAGTTGTTATAAGCCCAAGGACGAGGTGTCATGGGCTTAAGCTTAATTTACTAGAATAATCACTATTCACTAAGATTAAGGTGTCATGGGCTTAATTTTGAGAATTTTTTTTATTTCATTTTAAAAGTTTCTAAAAAATATATTAGTAAATTTATAATTATTTATATTTTTTAAAAAATATTGAGTTATAATTTACAAATTTAAATGTACTTTATATATTATTTAAATTTTTATAAAACATATAACAATATATTTATAAATACTCTTATGTTTTTACTTTAAAAGTAAATAAATTTAATAAATATATGCATGTTATGTGTTTTAAAATTTTTAAGCATTTGAACTTTTATAAAATTTAAAGTTTAAATGTTATACTACAAACATTATTAGACTACTGAAATTTTTATAAATTGTAAGGCCTCGTTACCGGTAACCCTACTTTCGTGTTGGATTTACTCATAAACGCAGTTCTAAATATCATAGTTAATTAAAACATTCGCGGAACATTAAAAACATTCAAACCATTACATTCAATAACCATAATTCTAGTCTTATCGAGCATTCATAGTCATTTAAAAACAAATCATAGTCTTGTAAAATAAAACATCATAGCAAAATCTTCAGATGCCAGCTTCGTCCAACTCTGCCATGTGTCCTCCTCAAGCTACCTGCCTCATTCTACTCACCTGCGTGCATACTAAAAGTCAGCTACGCTGAGTGAGTTCTAGTTAATCACATACTCATACAATATCTTCTTACATTTCATACTTAACCTCTTAACTTTCTTTCATACACACATAAGTGCATATACTTTCATTCTTACCTTCATACTTTCTTTACATACATAATCATACGTTTTAAAGAGCCTTTCGCCATATAAACTCACAGATATTTTAAGGGTCTGGTCCCTAACATCACATATATTATAAGGGTCTGGTCCCTAACATCACAGCTATTATAAGGGTCTGGTCCCTAACATCACAGATATTATAAGGGTCTGGTCCCTAACATCACAGATATTATAAGGGTTTGGTCCCTAACAGCACATATATTATTAGGGTCTGGTCCCTTTGTTTCGTGTAACTGTACCATACCTGTTCATACATACTTTCCTTGACAATACGTGCAATCTCCGAAGAGCGTTCACGTACCATCATCATAACATACATACATTATGCATACATCATATATTCATACATACATCATATCTCTCATCATACTTATCAATCATATCTTAACTACCACCTGACGGTTCATGCAATATCCGAAGATCGTTCACGCACCGTCAAGCAATCATCATACATAAATCATACAAGGCATACACTTATCACTTAAGATAAGTGTATTAACTATCACATCGAGTATGCACAAAGCCCCGAAAACATAACAAGGAAGTGGGGCCAGAAACTCACCTGAATCCTGTTACGCTCTCCGTTAATCGTTATTCCCTTCTTGAGCTGTGCACGGCTAACTGTATAATATTTACACGTATCAATTAACTACTACTACTCATGTTGTATTTCTATCTTTATATAACCCACAACGAACGGGGGTCCGGGGGCAGTGCCCTTGGCAGCGGGGTCTAGGGGCGGCAGCCCCTAGCAGGGTCCAAGGGGCAGAGCCTCTGGCTGGGGTCGAGCTACCAGGTTAGCTTGGAAAAATTTTATTTCCATTAACTGTCTTAACACATTTTTCATTAGGTTTTTAATTTATTTTCTAATTTGCTAACTCCAGCGAACTTATCATTAAGTGAACTTAACAATAAGCGAACTTAACATTAAGCGAACTTACTGTAAGCGAACTTAGTGTTAAGCGAACTTAACATTAAGCGAACTTAACATTAAGCGAACTTACTGTAAGCGAACTTAGTGTTGAGCGAACTTAACATTAAGCGAACTTATCACCATGCGAAGTTAAGCATTCAGCAAACTTAACTCAGGCGAAGTTAAGCTTGGCGAAGTTAAACATCAGCGAACTTGGGGTCCAGCGAAGTTAATCATAGGCGAACTTGTCAACAAGCGAAGTAATCAGTTAGGCGAACTTGCTTGCAAGCGAAGTTAAGCTTGCAGGCGAAGTTGCCCAGCTGCGTCTCTGTTCAATCTTAATCCCCCAAAATCATCATCGTTTTACTAAGAGATCCATGGGTATGGTATTTGACTAACCCGCGATCATTCCTATGGTCGTTTTTGGACAAGATTTAACCCGAAAACACGTAAAGTTTGGACCTTTAATTTCATGAACGTTCAATACAAGATCTACGGTTTATCTTAAACGAACCGTACATGTTTATGGGTTTATTAGGTTCGTTCTAGCATCAAGTTCGCTACTTTACGCTTCGTTTAGATCCGATCTATTATAGTTTCAAGTTTCATGGCAAACCGTCTATAAAAACATGAACTTTAAGATCGAAATCTTACCTTTATGTGTTCGGTTTGCGTGGTTATCTCGTATCTAGCTCGTATATCGAAGATCTAATAATGGTCGGCTTGATTTTTGGACTCGAATCCGCTCTCTCTCTCTCTCTCGGCTTTATGAGGTGTAGTGTATGTGTGTGTTTTTGAGTGTGTAGAGATTTAGATGAAAATGAATGATGTTTAGGGTTTAAGGGTGGTTTAAGAAGGTATTTATATCTCTTAAAGCCCATGGACCTAAGGCCCATTACCCTTAATCCATCTTAATTAATCCAAGTCCATGATCCGTTCTTTACTCGGTATTACTTACTTAATAACGCGAAATCACTAAACGTAACTTTCTTTATTTAACGTTATAATATTTAGGATGTTACATAAATTAATCTTAATAATACAATATAAAAAGACAAATAATTTTTTATCTAAATAAGTTAGGAAAATAAATATAAAAGATAATGAATGTGAATGGAAAGATTTACATTACAACCGACATATGAGCTGAAAATTAAATTTCCAGGAGAAAGAACATTAACTTTGTTTGATGAACTTCGAATAATCATCAACCTTTAATCAACCTTTAAACATTAAAGGTAGACATATTAATATTAAGATCCAATTTGTAATATATAGAAAATGATTTGTCTGGTCACATTGTATGTCATAAACTTTTTTTTGAAAAAAAAAAGAAGAAAAAATTTACTCATCTTTGAGCAACTCTTTTTAATATATATTATATATATATATATATACATACATACATACATATATATATACACACATATATATGTATGTATGTTTAAGTTCAAGATAGAAATGAAATTACTGCGAGAAATGCGAGAAATAAATACGAGCCACTAGTTTTATTTTAGGTTTTAAAAACTTATTAAATATAAATGGAAAAGATATAAATGCAATAATAAATGCACACTCTCTCTCCAATTAATACAATTAATATAACCATAATAAATCTCTCTCTAATTTTTTTGAACAGCCAACTAAGTAACGCCGGGTATTCCGTACGCGACTCCCATTGGCTAAAGGTAGCCCGAGCCGGCCACTAGTCCGAACGGACGGAGCCCCTAGCGGTCCACCTGTTGAAGGATTCACCGGATAAAACCCGACCCCCACGCCCGCCAAACAGCACGATAGCGAGGAGCCGGTAAAACCAGGTGAGATCAGGACTCGAACCCTGGCAAGCCAGGGTCATCCCTCATATCTCCCATATAAATTGGTGATAGTGAGGTTTGAACCCCCTACATCTCACTAGTAAAGTGAGTACTCTACCATTGAGCCACATCATCTACATAACTTAACTATAATAATTAAAAAAATAAAAACAATAATTTAGTTTTATAATTTATTTACATCCTCTTCATTTTATCTAACAAAAATACAATTTATTCATATACTAGTTTTTTATATTAAAAAACAATTTCTTTCCACTCAATTTATTAGCATATATTAACGCGTAATTTTTAACAATAAATATTAAAACACAATATATATTTTTTTCAACTGATATATCTACAAAAACTATTGCCATAAACAATAAAAAAATGCAATACAAACATGTCCATTAAATATAAACAATAAATATACAACATAAACAAAATTATATAACATACACTTGTTTTGAGCAATAAAAACGTACATACAAAAAAGCATACAACTTACATATTAAATTCGACATCAACAATTATATAAACTACACAAATATATATATATCGTACACGTGTGTTGGTTATATGTTTTTCGTATGTAGGCTATGTTTTCTTATTCTTAGAACAAGTGTGGACTATATGTTATTCTGTAGGTTGTATATTTCACATTTAATGCAAACATATATAAGATATGTTTTTGTATTATTCATCACAATGTAACTAAGTGTTGATGGATATTAATAAGTTGAGTTGGAATAAATTGGTTTTAAATAGAAAATTTTTTAATGTATGAATAAATTATATTTGTGTAGGATGAAATTTCGTGTGCAGGCTATATTTTTTTCGTATGTAGGTTATATATTTTCGTGTGTGTGTGTGTATTTTATTGATGATGAATTTTGTGTGTAGGTTATATGTTTTCTTATTATCAGAACAAGTGTAGGCTATATATTTTTGTGTAGGTTGTATTTTTTTTGTTGATGTTTAATGCTAACACATGTAAAATAGTTTTTTGTATTATTTATCACAATGTAATTACGTGTTGATGGATATTTATATATTGAGTTGGAAGAAATTTGGAAAGAAAAGAAACTATAACGTATGAATAAATTGTACTTGTGTATGATAAATTGTACTTGTGTATGATAAAAATTTGGATAGAAAATAAATGCATTTTTAATATTTTTCAATTATAATAATTTGATTAGTTATATTAATTGAATAAATATATTAATTGAAGAGAAAGATGAATTTATAGTTTCTTAATTAATCTTGAAGCTTTTAAAACCTAAAATAAAACTAGTGGCTAATATTCATTTTTTGCATTTCTCGTAGTAATTTCATTTCTCTCTTGAACCATCCTATATATATATATATATATATATATATATATATATATATATATATATATATATATTAGTTATTATTATTAGTGATATTAAAACTATTATTTAATCAATCATTAGTTTTTTAATTTGTTTACTTATTAAATGATAATTACTACATTAAACTGTAAATAATCAATAAATAAAAAACTTTGTTTTATCCATCACAAAATCATTCACAATAGACGTCGCTACAAAACCACAAACAAATGATGTGATGGACATCTATTTTAGGCGTTGTCCAAAGTCATATGTTGAATTGTTGATGACTCGTATGTGGTGAATAACATTGAATGACAGAATGGTGTGGACAAGGTTAAGTTTTTTATTTTTTATTTTTAATTATCTTGTTTCAAATGTTAATTTTTTTTAGATATATAAATATTTATAAACTTGTTAAACTAATTAAATTGTAAGTGATAAATATAAGAGCATTTAGATACCTTAAACTTTTTTATAAGTCAATTTATCAATGAATATGTTATATGTAGATACATTATTATTTTTTAACTCAAATTTAAATAAGTTTAATAATAATAAAAAAATTGTATTTAAAAAAAATTGTAATATTAAAACATGTATACTTCCAAACCTTTAATGTTTATAATATTAAAACTTGTATAAAGTATATTTAATAAAAAGATATCAAAAATCAAAAAAGTTGACAAAAAAATAAATGTAAATAGTTGATGTGGGAAATAGAAAGGTGTTCATGAAAAATGAATGTAAAAGTTGATGTGAGAAATAGAAAGATGTTCGTGAAATGTGATGGATAAGTTAAAAGTAAACTATATGAATGATGGTAGAGTTAGGCTAAGGGGATGGGGTGGCATAAGGGTGTACGAAGTGCCCAAATATGTGCTTACCACTTCGGCCCCGGCATGAACACTGCCTTGTTTGAGTCGGTACCAAAGAAAAGTCACCCTGAGCGGTGTAACCATGTCGATTCTCCTTAAATACAATTTGACATTATATTTTAGTACAAAACATTTTGAACAATTAATTCGATTTATAATAAAAAAGTTTATGTTGGACAATATAGAATCAATGGGTTCGTAGAAATAACGGTGAATTTAAATGAGTGAAGATCTCATGCTTCAAGTTAATTAGTCGAACTCATCAAGGAGGACTCAAAATTCGGGTTGGAACATATAAAAATGTGCTTATCGTTCACAAATAGTGTGAAATATAAAAAAAAGTTACGCGGTTTCAAGTGAAGAAAGAAAATTAGATGGTGGTTACTGGTGTAACTATACTATTTGTATAATTACGAAAATGTTACCTTGTAATCCTCTTACCACACTTCACATGGTTTATACGATAAAGAACTATTTGTATATGATCCAAACAATATATACACATATACATATATAAGGATAAAAACAACAAATTAATATATGTTATATATATAGCATATAAAAATTATAGTTATAAGCATACTTAAAATAAATAGTAAACGGCCATTTATACTGTCTCACAAGTTAAATGAGTTAAGCTCGAGCTTAGACGAGATCTGGTCTGGTAGGCCACTTAGCATAATTAACTAAGTCCTTGTGGTCTCGTTATAAACAGAATATTAAAATTACGCGGGAATTCCTCAAGTTTTAAGAATCTTAACCGACTGTAAATATCAGCTGTTGAATTAATCGTCATGCGGAATTCAATCAACGACGACGATGATTCGTTCAAGGGTCGAGTTTTAAATCGTCTTACAGGTTTCAGTTATGTTCTAATTGATTGTTGGGTATGTTGTAATGCTGCTTTTAACTTTTTATTAGTAATTTGTGATTGGTTAGTTGATAGTTACGTCGAAGATCTAATTGATCATTTATGTTTGTTCAATATTTTCTTTTACGTTCGTGAAGTGTTCGTTTAGGTTTCAAATGAACGAACACGAGCATACCCATTTTCTTAATGAACAAACTAGAACAAAAATATTTGTTAAATTATATGTTCGTGTTCGGTTAAAGTTAAATGAATGAATATGAGCATGCCCTTGTTCGTGTTCGTTCAGTTCGTTTACATGCCTAATATAAAACAAGCTAAAAGAAATATGATTTCCCACTTAATCATTCAACATGAAAGTGTCCTAAAAATATCAATTTTAAGTTTATTTGTTTGTTTCAGCTAATAATGATCTTGTTTTATTCATTTGTTTGTAATGTTCCATACATGAATTTGCTAATTTTACTATTAGATTCATAGAGCTGATCGTGATCACGAGCTGCTCGAGATCGGATAAATGAAAGGCTTGAAACAAGTCGAGCTTTATCAGGCCTGAGCTGAACTCAGCCTCAAATAAAGCCCGCTTACTTATCTAGCCCGAGCTCAAGCCTTGTGTATTATTAAGTTTTAACTGTTTTGGATTTATATGTATGAGTTTCACACTACACAGCCGAGCTTAGGCTTGTTTAATGTCTTTCTCAAAATATATAAAATTAATTAAAAAATGTATATAAACTAATAAATAACAAACAAGCCGAGTCCGAGCTCAAGCTTGAAAAAGCAACTTCGAGTCAATCACGAGTTTTAGTAAAAGATCTCTAAACAAGCCGAACTCAAGCTCTTGTAAGTCAAAACGAGCTAAGCTCAAGCCTAGTCGAGCTTAGCTCAGTTTGGCTCATTTACACCTCTACACGCTCATTACAAAACCAGTTTTAAGTAGAAAATCACGAGATGTTTGGTCAAATTTAAAATGAAAATTGGTGTTAATTATATGGACTGTTTGATCAATTTGAATTCTTTGACTAAAAAGATTAAGGTCTTTGCAAGAGAAAGCTTCATGAAGATGAATCTTTTACCATAATATCACTATTAAAAAAGAAACTGCAAGAACATTCGCGGTCTCTTCAAAAGGAATCAACTTCTGTAACATCTTTCTCCAGTTCAGCAACTGTCGGGTTCGTTTGGGTTGGGTTCTTCTTTATCGGGTCAACAAAAAAATAATCGAACTGGAAACGAGTCAAACAAGTTGAAAGGCACCCAAAACTGATTCGTAATGTGCATACAACCTTCTAAATGTTTATTAAATGTTTTTGATTATACGAATAACGTTGTTGTTTATGTAATCATAATTAATAGTTATAGTTTATAATAGTGAAATTTAAATTTAGGGGCCGTAATTTCTGACAGGACTCGAAATTAATCAAGTTTTGGGTTGACAAGCAGAATCCTTTTAAAAAACAGATAATGTTTGGGTTGACGCGTTAACCTGTTTAGGTTTACCATAAAGGAATTGATTTATTACCAAAACTTTTAATTTTCTTTTCTAGACTGAATTGATTTATCATCAAAGTTTTTTATTTTTTCTTGTTCAAAATTTTTGCACACATTTTTGGTTAAAATAAAAACAAAAACTTTGGTAATAAAACAGTTCATTCAAATGGAGAAACCCTAATTTTAAAATTAAATACGATAATCATATTGTAGTTTTAATTCGTTTTCTTCGATAAAAAATGAAATTACATTTATTGATATGAAAAAGTTTCAAAATAGTTTATTTTGGGTTTGGATGAAAAGTTTACATTAGGGTCCAATGGGTCGTGTTCATGTTGAGCCGTGTTCAAGCTCCACAGTTCGTCCCAAACCCGCACTTAAAATGACACGTTTCAAACACGATTGCGAAGACCATGAAGCATTGTCCTCCATTTTCACCGACATTTTATAACATAACAATCCAAACACGGACCACATCATGTTGTTTGCAACACAATGTAACCAGTTTGGTCATATGTTAGCAGTGTAGTTGTTTATGATGATATAAAACCGATTACCGAAGTAACCGAACACCGTTCACTTCTAGCATATTTCTAGCTTTATAATTACTACTATATTAATAAACAACACCATAATTATAATACCGCATAAAAAGTACTAGTTAAATTAAAAAGGTGCATAGATAAGTTTAGAACAACAACAGCAGTAGCAGCAGCTTATTTCAGTTCATCTAAAAGTTAAAAAAAAGTCATAAAATGCGTAGAACCTTAAGGGTTCGACGCATTAGTTTAACTTAACACATACTCGTCTTCATGGTCAGTGCCTGCTGAAAAAAAAGGTATGATCTGGGAGAGAAGCCCTCACACTGTTGAGCCAGTTGCAAGCAGACCTAAAAAGAACAGCTTCTTGCCCGATTTCATAGTTGCCAACCGGAGCTATTCTTGAACCTCTTAGCTTGTATGGCACCATTCCAATTGCCAGTAAGCGAACCTTAACCTTGTCGTTTTCCACCATTGGTTCACTGAAGCCTGTTTGAACACATCAACGGCTCGTTAAATAATAATCTACGTGTGTGTATGAATCAAAAGATAAAAGAACGAGGAGTACTTCCGCTCTGAGTTGATATAGTATGTATGGTTAGAAAACACACTTCCAGGTCATCTAGCATCGTTCCCGCGGGAATTCGGTAGATTGGATACCTGCAAGTTTAGTCAGTTGAATATAAGTTTGACAAAAACATTTAGAAGAAATATATTGTATTTTAAAAGTGTGAATCTTTCTAAATCATTATGTACCAAATAGTCAATTGTTACTAAAACTATGTAGTTTATATAATCATATTTATCACACTAATCATTTATAGAAAAATATATGATCCGGACAAATTATGTTCTAAAACGGTTCAACCTGTTTACTTGACGATATAGTTCTAACGAGTCAAGTGTGTAAAACATAAGGAGCTTGAAACGCGTCAAAAGGTTGGATGCATTGAATTAAAGTCACCCAAATTATAATTTTATTGCATAAAGCCTTCTAAAGCAGTAACTCAACTTACTCGTTTTAGGTACCAAAACTTACTCGTATGGAGCATTACCCAAACCACCCGACCAGCCCATTTTACCACCTCTAAATAAAAAACTATACCAAGCAACAGCTATCCAGCTTGAAGGTAGCAGATCACAACTCCTGTAGTTGTGCAGATTTGGAATCCGAGATTCAAGAAGTAAAGCCTATTTTAAAAAACCGAGCATACGAATGTTAACAGCCGTTTAGTAATTATATTTTTAAACTTTTTATCAACCAAAGAGCTAAATAACCTTGAGAGATAACGGCTCCCGAAGATGTGGCCGTTCTTTTTCCATATATTCATGAGCAAGCATACCACATGGACCGTGGACTTCAGTTGTATTGTCACTCGTCGACGCCACCTGCTTCAGCTTTTGGTTTCCCAAGTTTAGTGAGGCCAATGAACCAGCCAAACTGGTCTGAGGGTCTGGTTCATGAGACTGGACAGCTTTAACTTCAGCTTGATCCCTAATAGATTTATAATAAAAGTTAAACATAAAATAACACTCATTATGAAAATGAAAAACAAATAATTAGGAAACAGATTTTATGTCCACCTTAATATAAAACAGTAGTAGATTAATTGACAAAAGTAAAGATAAAATATCTTAAAACTGAACAAGATCACATAATTTATAACAACAAAAAACATCACATTTCCTATAATTCAGTGATTTTCACATAAATGATGTTTAAATGTACAAGTAGTTAAGTTAAGTAAGGCAAACCGCCTTGATGATCATGCATTATGCATACCTAGATGCCGCGGAAAAAAAATTTGTAACTTGTTACATAAAAATCATATAAAAGACAATGTTTCAAACCTTCTTCCAACAGAAGTGTCAAATGAATCATATATAAGAAATATAACCAACTTTAAGATGAAATGCGTAATACGAAGTTTTGTTTACAGTTCTTCCTGTCGTTTTGCGTACATTTTTCAGAAACGACAAGACCACATTAAATAAAATCTACGTCACTGCTACCACGATAACTCCATAAATGTATCACATTTTTGTTTCCTTTAAAAGGACTGACTAACGAATACCGACGTGAATCCAACAACCTAATAATCTAATAAAGCGCGTGCTTGTAAGAAATATAACCAACAGTTAAGATGTAATGCCTAATACAGAATATTCATAGTTCTTCCTGTCGTTTCGTGTATGTTTTCATAAACGACAAGACCACATTAAATAAAATCTACGTCACTGCTATCGCGATAACTCCATAAATGTATCACTTTTTTGTTTTTTTAAAAGGAGCTATTAACGAATAACGAAATGAATCCAAAAACCTAATAATCTAATAAAACGTGTGCTTGATGAATAAATGAAAGCATAACATCTTCATATAATCTACAAAGAAAGCATAACTAAGTAATCTTCAAACACAAAGAACTATATTATTATGCATCATAATGTTTTATCGCAATCGAACTCAATACAATATGAATCTATATCTAGCATTCTTTTATGTCATAACACAAGTTAAAACAAAGTATGCTCTTAATTGATAAGAAATTAAGCATTTAACTTGTACTAACATGTGATAATCAAATAGCTAGAGCAATAGTAAACAAAAACAAGAAACACTCACTCGTTTAACACAGGCGGATTTCGGGGATCAATGTAGAGCTGTATCCCGGATAGATACGGAACATAGTACTGAGTAATCTCTTTACCATCATTCAACATATAATGAACTCCGGCTCCATAAGCACTCCATTCTTGGAAAGCTTCCCATAGATCGCCAAGGAAATAAAATGGCAAACCCGACTGTAGATACAACCCGTTATACGTACGTTTCAGCGCGCGATTAATATTACATATATAAATTGCAAAGCTAATTTTCCCTAGGCTCAAAATTCAGTGAGTCCAACTGAACCAAACTATTAAGTTAACACAGAAGAAAATATAAAAAGAAACTCATTTAGAGTAAATTAACCTTTTTTTCACACACACAGAGATGCAAGTATTTAGATTAAATATAAATTTCATTAAGGATTGACAATAATTAATTTATTTTAATAAAATGTTTATCACTGATGTTTAGTAACTTAACAGTGAATCCAACTGAACCAAACTATTAAGTTTAACACATAAAAAAATATATAATTATAATAAACTCATTTCGGGTAAATTAGCCCTTTTTTCACACACACAGATGCAAGTACACCAAGTATTTAGGTTAATTATGAATTTTATGAAGGATTTACAATACTGACTTTAATTTTTTTTTTAATCAAATGTTTATCACTGATATTTAATAACTTTACAGTGAGTCCAACTGAACCAAACTATTAAGTTTAACACATATAAAAATATATATATAATTATAATAAACTCATTTAGGGTAAATTAGCCCTTTTTCACATACACATATACAAGTACACCAAGTATGTAGGTTAATTATGAATTTCATGAAGGAATGAATTTTTTTTAATAAATATATGAATTTCATGAAGGATTGAAATTTCATGTAGGTTAATAATTATAAATTAGCCCTTTACACTTAATACTTTTTTTTAATAAAATATTTATCACTGATATTTAATAACTTTCAGTGAATCAACTGAACCAGACTATTAAGTTAACACAAAAAAATATATAAAGATTTTAAGAACCTCATTAAGGGTAAATTAGCCCTTTTTCACACACATATGCAAGTACACCAAATATTTAGGTTAAATATGAATTTCATGTAGGACTGACAATTGACTTCAAATTTTTTTTTTTAATCAAATGTTTATCACTGATATTTGATAACTTTTCAGACACACAAAAAAAATATAAAGATTTTAAGAAACTCATTAAGGGTAAATTAGCCCTTTTTCACACACATATGCAAGTACACCAAATATTTAGGTTAAATATGAATTTCATGTAGGACTGACAATTGACTTCAAATTTTTTTTTTTAATCAAATGTTTATCACTGATATTTGATAACTTTTCAGACACACAAAAAAAATATAAAGATTTTAAGAAACTCATTAAGGGTAAATTAGCCCTTTTTCACACACATATGCAAGTACACCAAATATTTAGGTTAAATATGAATTTCATGTAGGACTGACAATTGACTTCAAATTTTTTTTTTTTTAATCAAATGTTTATCACTGATATTTGATAACTTTTCAGACACACAAAAAAAATATAAAGATTTTAAGAAACTCATTTAGGGTAAATTAGCCCTTTTTCACACACACACAAATGCAATACACACCAAATATTTAGGTTAAATATGAATTTCATGAAGGATTGACAACTTTCAATTTTTTTTAATCAATTTTGTTTCTTTGGTATTTAATAAATTTATTTTACATCGAAATAGAACATGAATCGCGCTGCTAGCACCTTTTGGACTGCAAAACCAAGTAATAGTTAGGGTTTCTTGATACATAAAAATAAAAATTTAAGAACATATATATAATTCAAATCAAACTAATTATTAAACTAAAACCTTAAGGTTTCTTGCTACAAAAAAAACACAAATTCAAGACTACCTGAGGCGGTTTTCGAGCTGGAACAATGGGAGTGACCGATTTTAAGAACATGTCCAACCTAGTAACAATGGGTGGCGGTGCAGAAGGACCCGGAGCAACAAGCTGGGGCATAGGCAACGCAGCATTGCGATCAGCAATTTCATTTCGGTTTGGGACGTTCGTCTGGTGATACTGGTTAATCGGATAATTGTTGGGATTGTTGTTTGCATGTAAAACCGGCTGCCTGGTGAGTTGTTGATGCTGCGGATCAACATTTGGGTTCGATTGGGCTGTGTTACCACCACGACCGCTTCGGTAAACACCAGATCTTCTTGAACTAGACATCATGCTGTGCTTGCAAATTCAGGTGAATAATAAAAATAATAAAAATAAAAATAATTTACGTCTTTAAATATCAAATTCTCAATTTGTTTACATGTAAGTAAACATGAACATACAGATTGAGATAATTGACATGATAATGAATATATATATTATTAATATGTTCTTGAAAGCTTTGTGATGAATATAAATGGTTGAAACAAAGACTGAGAGAGACAATGAATAAATGTTTTGAGACACAAGACGGTGATATATGAGGTAAGTAGAGGTTAAATTACAGTCATACCCTAACTACTTTGGTTCCAAGTGTACACTAGTGATGAGATTATTAATTTTTATAAGAAAAAAATAAATGATTGATGGTTGTGAATTAAATGTTTTCAACAATAAATTAAGCATATAACATTACATAGAAAATTGATGTAATATGAATGTAATCTTCTTAACCATGGTTAAGTTAGTAAAACTCGCTTAGAAAGTAAGCTACTGGTAGGATCTGACGGTGGAACGAGGGTGAACTTTAATTTTCTCGATCTCGAGAGATATAGAGAGGTTGATCCCATTGAAACTTCCAGTTCTGATTATAATTTTATGATATATAATGTAATATTAAGTTATAAGATATGATATGATTACATAGGAAATGTATATATTTATTTGAATTTATATATAACGGCATTTATATATTTGCATTTATTAAAGTTTGTTGGGCATACATAGTTGTACAATATGCATCAGATGTGTTGTACATAAATAAATAATAAATACTTGTTAATAATATATATTAAGTAATAATAAATATCAAATAATCATTAGAATCAATGCCATCTTCCACTCTTTTAATTATGCATATAATAAACATTTTAAAAAATATATATATCATTTTATTAGTTTTATTCATATTATTATAAATTTTGAATGTTTTTTTTTATATTCTCATTACAAAATATAAAACTTTTTTTTTTAATTATAAAGCCTTCTATGTAAGGGTTACTATTTAATTTTTAATTATTATTATTATTATTATTATTATTATTATTATTATTATTATTATTATTTTGTTTCTGTTCCCCCAAATTCGGTGGATAAACACACTGCTTTCATGTTTATTAACGCTCACTTTCGCAATGTTTGTCTATCTATGTTTCAATATAAATTTAGTATTAATCCATAACATTTTTACATATGTTTCATTTGGTATAATAGGTCCCACCGTGAAACGCGAGACCTAGATAGACCTAAATATTAATTAATCAATATCATAAAAATGTATTTTCTTTATTTAGTTTTTTTATGTTGACATTATTTGTATTATTATCAGTAAGATCACATGCATTTATATAAAAAATAATTTATTAACAAATATCATTTTGTAGAATTGTAGAAGTATGATAAAAATAACTAAATACCGTTTATTAATCTATATATTTGTAATTATACTAACAAATAGAGTAAATTACACATGTGGTTAATATGACAAGTTGAAATTTCATTTTTTAAATGTTTTTGAGAAATTAGACATATAATCTCAATTTTTGTCAATAAAGTGGATGGAAATTAGAAAAATATGTTGAGTTATTCTATAAGCTTTTATTTATATTTGATATTATTATTATAACAAGAGCAAAGATATAAATTTTCCTTTTACTTTTGTTATTAAAAATGAAAATATTACTTTATGTAGACAAGAAAAATCATTCATTAAAGTTTCTAATTAAAATACTCTATATAAAGTCACTCAGTTTTTATTAGTTCTCTTAATCTTGTGAAATTTAGTGTTAAAAAGGTTTAAAATTAAGTAGTTTAGACTAAGATTATAAATCTTAAATATTAATAATGATTCTTTTTGCTGATTTTGTTTACATTCATTTATCAAGTTTACATATATAAAAACAAAAAAAATCAAGTTTACAAAAAGTTGATACTAACTTTTATAAAGGAAAAGTGTAGAAAATAATAAAGTTGGGTTTTGAATTCTAGGTGACTAGTAATTGAATATAGAGTGGATTGTGCTTTTCGTTGATGTGGTTTGTTCAAATCTGCGGTTTTAGTTCAATAGTTTCAAATTTACGGTTTTGGTCCATGTGGTTTCATTTCACTTGCAGTTAAACACGACCCCACTAACCCCATTAAGTCTGGTCGTTAAACCTATCAACGTATCCTTAACATGAGAGGTAGTTTTGTCTTTTTTTCCCCAAATACACCCAACTCCAAAAAGAGTGATTTGTGAACATATAATTTTAAAAATAAAGATAAATATTGAAATTCATTAAAGATCATGCAATTAAAAAACGAGCCTATATTTTATATAATATTTATTTGATATATGAAATATATGTCTACATGATAACCATAATTGTATATAAAATTGTGTTAAAAGTAGTTAAGAATATACTTTTACGTTATTTATTATATAAAAGTCATACTATAAAAATATTTAAAAATTATTGTAAATGCATATAGAAATTAGAAACCCGTTGAGAAAAGTAGAGGTCCACAAATCGGGTTTTTCAAATACTCGGTCGGGTATGACTGGTACTGAAAAATCGGGTATTGGCAATAACCGGATCGGGTTCGGGTCCGGGTATTGTCTCTAAAAACCATACCCTATGCATCGGGTATAGAACCGGGTATTCTAAAACCGGCTATTTTATACCCTATTTTCGGGTATTGAAAAAACCCTATTTTTGGGTTTTTCGGGCTTTTTTCCGGGTATTTTTCGGGTATAGATTGGATTTTTTAAAATGTCTCACTTTTTAGGGGAATTTTTCGGGTATTTTTTAGGTATTTTTCGGGTATAAATCGTCTATTTGAAATACCCGGTTTCGGATATTAGAAAAACCTGGTTCCGGGTATGGAACCGGTTCGGGTTTTCAGGTAATACCGGGTACAAATCGGGCCTGGTTCAGGTTTTACTACCGAAATGCATACCCTATCCATACCCTACGGGTAGGATCGGGTGCGAGTTTTTTTTCACCTCTAGAGAAGAGTCCGTAAATGCTAATGTCATATGGGCCCTCAAATCTTAATGGCGAGGGTTACCTAAGGAGAGTGGGCTAGCTCTAATTGTCATGGGCCAAAGCCCACCATTTCGAGCACAATATAGGGATAAGCTCCGGTTTGTTTAACTAGCTTTTTGTATATATATGTTTTGACAATTTTTTAAATTTCTATCTATTAATTTCACATTGAGCTCAAGTTTTGTGTCACGGGTCAATCTTTCTGACTCTTTGTGACGCCTTAAGGCCAACCAATTCATCCCGTTTATGATAAGAGTTTGTTAGTTTCATTCTGCGGCAGAAATAACTTGCAACCAGCGATTCGTTTGTCGTGCAAGCACAACTAGGCATGTGCGCGTCTCTTTCCTGCTGAGGTCGTGCCTTGATGAATCTGAGGCTAGCCAGTAAACCCAAGCGGTCAAACACAAACAAGCAAATTCGATCTTCAAATATTTGGTCCATGACATTTGGCTCGTTTAAGGTTCTTCTCAAAAAATATAAAAAAATTTAAAAACGTATATAAATTAATAAATAATACACGAGCCGAGCCCGAGCATGAGCTTGAAAAAACAACTCACAAGCCGAGCTAGCTCTAACTTTAGAAAAAGAGCTTGAAACGAGCCGAGCTCGAACTCTCGTAAGTTAATACAAGCCAAGCTCAAGCCTGGTTGAGCTAAGACTTGGCTCGACTCGTTTACACCGCAGTAATGCTGACTTGGTCTTGCTATTATAACTTTATAATTATATAGCTGCTCTTGGTCTCATGTTTTCATTATATGTAGTTATATAATTATGTAACTATATTTTTATTATGTGCAATATGCAATAATGCATACGTGTTCTGCAGCGGAGGTCTTTGCAGATACTCAGCCTCTCATTCGCTCCGTTCTTGATGGTTACAATGTATGCATATTTGCGTACGGTCAAACTGGATCCGGGAAAACCCATACAATGGTATATGTGTGACATTTTCTTGAATTAATAAAGTTGTGACTCGATAAATGTGACTCGATAAATATATAATATATAATTTTTTTGCTTGTTATTCATTCAGACTGGACCAAAGGATCTTACAGAGAACAGTCAAGGAGTTAACTATAGGGCATTAAGTGATTTGTTTTTTCTTGCGGAACGGAGGAAAGATGCATTTCAGTATGATGTGTCGGTTCAATTGATCGAGATTTATAACGAGCAAGTTCGAGACCTGCTTGCTACCGAGAGTTTAAACAAAAGATATCCTTTTCTGTTGTTATAGTTTGCAACTATAACATCCAATTTTGCATAATATTAGGGGTGAGGCAAGAAACCGAGTAAACCGATCATAAACCGAAAAATTCAAACCGAAAAAACCGAACCTAAACAAAAACCGACGGTTTGGTTTTATGTTTTTGTAAAAACCAAACTTACGGGTCGGTTTTGGTTTTGCATGAAATAAAAACCTAAAAAACCGAACCGAACCGAATTTCTAAATTTTTATTTATTATTTTAAATAATAAATAAGAATTTCATAAATATTTAACTCGAATATTTTTTACTAAATGTATAATTATCAACTAGTTAACAAAATTATATATACTTTTATTTTTTATTTTTCTCCAACTTTTTTTTCGGCCTAAAATTTTCAAGGCCAAATGAAAAAACACAAAAAAACCAAAACCAAACTGAAACCCGGAAAAACCGAAAAAACCTAAACCGAACGGTTTCAAAAATCCAAAAACCAAAGTTTTGGTTTTTGGTTTGGTTTTAGCCTAAAACCGCACCGAACCGCACCACGCACACCCCTACATAATATGTTGCATTATGTTTTATCTTTAGCGGGTCAAGTTTCCTTAACTTGATATTACATTAGAAATCCGTAACAACTCACAAAACAGGTTCAACGTCCCGGATGCTAGCCTTGTCCAGGTGGCATCAATGTATGATGTTATTGATCTGATGAACTTAGGACAAAGAAACCGTGCAGTCGGTGCAACTGCTTTCAATGACCGTAGCAGCCGATCACCAGTGGCGGACCCAGGATTTTTTGTCAATGGGGTCCCAATTTTTCCGGTTTACAAAATTTTTGGGTCGGTCGTTATTCGGGTCGGGTCGAGAGGAGGAACATAATAAAACACGAAAATATGGTGTCATCGGAAACGAGTAAGTAGAAAGAATATAGATTAGAAACTAGATAGAACATACACTTTTAATTCATTTTTATTCATACCCGAAAAACATAAGCGTAAGCTATATATATATGGTCTTACATGAATAACCAAGACATGAAAAACTAACTCTTACACAAATAAATGATTAATTATAATATACATACACAAGATAAATAATTTAAGTATATGTAAAACTCATGTTGTCATTATATATGTTGCATGGTGATAATGGTTATATGGGATAAACTAAAGTGATAATGGTTATATGGGATAAACTAAAGAAAAAACACAAATACCCTAACTAAATAACTAATATTGACTAGAATATTAAAAAAACAACAAAAACTGGGTATGGTGAGGCTTGAACCTGCAACCTCTCAAAGAAAAAACAAGGGACTTTCCACTAGACTAGTTCAGCCTTAATAGTATGGGTTCCAAGTATTAATTTTTATGGGGTCCTTACAAAATTTAATATATCGTCTCTAAGTAATTTTTAAAAAACATTGGTGTCCCGGGACCCCGATGGGAACTATGTGGGTCCGCCCCTGCCGATCACACAGGTATTATAAGTCATTTGAGGACTCAATATAATATTAATATTTCTAATGTTTAAAATTTACTTCATTTCAGTTGCTTGACTGTACATGTCCAAGGAAGAGACTTAACATCCGGAGCCGTTCTTCGTGGTTGTATGCATTTAGTTGATCTAGCAGGTAGTGAACGCGTGGACAAATCTGAAGTAGCTGGTGACAGATTAAAAGAAGCACAACATGTTAATAAATCCCTGTCGGCATTAGGCGATGTGATCGCTTCTCTTGCTCAAAAGAATTCACACGTGCCATACCGAAACAGCAAACTCACACAGTTGCTTCAAGATTCTCTCGGTAAAGTAACAGTTTTTATAAAGCTTCAACCTTTATTATTATTTCCTTTAAAAAAAAAATTATATTTATTAGGAGGGCAAGCAAAGACACTGATGTTTGTTCACATAAGCCCGGAACTGAATGCTGTTGGGGAAACACTCGGTACACTTAAGTTTGCTGAGCGGGTGGCGAAGGTTGAACTTGGTGCTGCACAAGTGCATAAAGATAGTTCAGATGTGAAAGACCTCAAAGAACAGGTTTTTTTTTTGGTAGAAACTGTTTAATTTGTGTGTTTTTATTTTAATTTTAACTAACCGTTTTAAGTCGAAAATGATATTTTTTTTATTCAGATTGCGAATCTCAAGGCTGCTATTGCGAAGAAGGAAAGGGATCAAGAAGATATGCAACGCAAAGTATCGGCAAGTCCAGGTGGCAAACTGTCATCATGTTCCCCTCCTAACTTACAAAGGGTAGATTCATTTCCTGAGCGAACGAGTCGAGAGAAACCAAGGACAGATGTAGAAAACATAGAGGTAATTAAAAGTTTATATTTTTTTGGTTCAACTGCAATGGCATTACACTGTTTGGCTATAACTAATCAATCAATCAATCAATCAATCAATCATACCCAGTAAAATCCCACCGACAGCAGAGCTATAGGTAGGGTCTGGGGAGGGTGGGATGTAGGCACACCGTACCTCTATCCAAAGGAATAAAGAGGTGGCTTCCAGAGAGACCCTCGGCTCTAAGAACATGTGTATGAAGCAAAAAAAGGAAATCAAAGTTTAACAGTTATATAAAAAACTACTACTAATTATAATAATATTAATAAAAAGGTCACAGTTTAACCGCAATATAAAAGCTAATAATAATAATAATAAAGTATGTAAGGGAAATACCATTATGGTATGTGACCTAAATAAGTTAAGTCTAAGCCCTAAGGTATTCAATTCTCTCTAAAAATCCTTAACTTTAATTCTACTTCTCCACGAATTCCTATCCTCAACCATGTCCTCAGAGAGGTTTAGGTCTATCAAATCATGCCTAATCCTCTCATCCCAAGTCAATTTCGGTCGTCCTCTACCCCTCCTCCCCTCTATAGTAAGTGAGTATTATAAATTACTTATAATAAAAAATAAAAAATAAAAAAAAATCTAGAAGTTTGGTTCGGTTTTTATTACATGCAAAACCAAAACCGAACCGTAAGTTCGGTTGCTACAAAAGCATAAAACCAAACCGTCGGTTTTTGTTTCGGTTCGGTTTTTTCGGTTTTTATTACATGCAAAACCAAAACATAACCGTAAGTTCGGTTGCTACAAAAGCATAAAACCAAACCGTCGATTTTTGTTTCAGTTCGGTTTTTTCGGTTTGGATTTTTTAGTTTTTTCGGTTTCTTGCACACCCCCATCCAAAATCAACCAATTATCTATCTTTTCAGGTTGGCAAGAAACCGAGATCAAGACAGAAAACTCAAAGCTTTGATTTAGATGAACTATTAGCAAACTCACCACCATGGCCTCCAATAAGCAGTCCGGGCGAGACATATCAAGAAGATGACAAAGACGCATGCTCGGGTGAGTGGGTCGATAAAGTCATGGTAAACAAACTCGACGCAGCCCGATGCTGGGAACCAGAAAACGTATTCGAAAATGGAAGCGGGTTTGAGATAATGAACACTGATGTAACAGATGAACTTGATGCTGCTACTAGTGACTCGTCCGAGACTGATCTGCATTGGCAGTTTAATCCTTCTAAAATTACAACAATGTCGAGATTTAATAATAATAATAACTCGAATGGAAAGGCGACAAAGAGCCCGGATTTAAGGTAACCTTGTTGATATATAATTTATATATTGTTTTATTTCATACAGATCAAATGAAACATGTTTCACCAAATGCAGCAGCAGGTCAATGATTCCAAGACTCTTGCCTTCGCCTTCACGCAAGTCGACCAATGCCGGCAGCCACCATCAGCCGCCAGCGCGTGTCGGTAGGCAGGTAACTGCTGTTGTAATGAAGAAGAAAAGTGACAACAGAAAGTTGTGAAGAGTAAAATTCTTTGAATTTTTTTTTTTACATTTTTTTCACATAGATAGTGAGTGAGAGTGATGAGAGGGCTTACATTCAATAATTTTTTTTGGTTGTATTTTACCTTTTTTTTTGTAAATCTGGTTGCTACAAATGTTTTCTTGAACAAAAGAACATTTTTTTTTCTAAAAATACTTATGTTTTCATATAATATAATTATATAACCTTCCTATGTTGTCTCAAAACAATATATGCATTTGTAGAACAACTTTACAATCATAAAACAGCAACAAGATTAATACTTTTAACTCAACGCTTTCTGCAAATAACCAGAATACCATCGAAAGTTTGCGACTTTGCCCAAAACGCGTAACATTAAATTCAAAACCAAATAATAAAATTTACATTCAAAATGCAGTCAAGAACAATGATAAATAATGAAAGACGTATAAGAAAAGAAAGCGCTACAAAACCTTTCTTACACATAATATTAATAAAAACGAACGAAAACCAAGACTGTACACAAACCAGACGTCCATGTGCGAAAGAATCCATTTCACTGCTTCTAGCAACATCATAACCCGATCAAGATCTCTCATTCGTCTCGAAAACGATACGGGCTTTTGGAATTTGAATGTTTATAATCATAAATCAGCAACAAGATTAAGTGGTTTAAGGTGCGATGTGGAAACGCAGCCTGAAGAATTTAAGGGAGTTGTTTGTAGTTCAAGACAAGGTAAGGGAAACACGTTTTCTGAAGAACCGGAAACGTTCTCACACGCCCAAGGTGAAACCGAACCCGATACTGCAGTGTTCAAAGCAAACGAAACATTCGAAAGACAAATGGAAGTAAATGGAGATTCCTGAATCCCGTAAAGATTCCCGGCTGTTGTAATATTCGTTCCCGCCATATTCTTGAAAACGATCCCCTTTACAACAGGTATCGCGTCCGGGTTGTAATCATCATCCGGGTGGGTATTACATTCCCCGGATAACTGGATCGCCAAACCGATGTTTTGGAAGTTAATATTTGATATGAAAACGGATTCGATATAACCGCCTCTGCCTTTTGTGGTCAGGAATGAGATTCCCGTGACGGAATCGTGCAGTTGAAGGCTTTCGATGAGTATTTGAGAGATTCCACCTGACATTTCACTTCCGAGAGCCAAACCCGAGCCGGTAAAAGATTGAAGACGAACGTTTTTTATGTGCACATTTGTTGTTGGCTTCCCGTATGTGATCCCGTACTCGTCCCAACGACTTTTTAAAGATATTGCATCGTGGCCCGTGCTAATATTGCTATTCTCAATGCAAACGATATCCGAAGAATCTGAAAATGCGATGAACACGTTAATTGTTATGTGGGACAGGCGGGTTCAGGTCAAAACAGAAAATCTAGTTGGCCCGTTAATATTTTTATAACAATGATAATCTAATTTTTTGGAAAAAAAATAATTTTCTTAAATATATTTAAAAATATATATATTTCTTATTCAAATGGCCCATTAGAAATGTGTGTTGTAAAAGAAAAAAAATGGTGAAAAGAAAACATATTGACTTGTTAATAAACAAAACGGGCCAAAATTCAAGACCTCTACAACAAATAGACATAAAAAGGAAGAAAAACAATATCGGGTAAACCCAGCCCGTTTTGACCCGCCACTCAAACTCTGCGCACCTGGAACTATGCCACTTGTATAAGGCGATTCAGCTGGAGACAATGCAGTTATGTTTTGAACAAGAACGTTGCTGTTTCAGTAACACGAAAACAAACTCGTTAAGTTGTGATAGAATTTTACGTAATGAATTAAATATGAATAATGTATAATAATGAATACCTGCAATATGCAGGATGAATAGTCCACACAGGCGAATTCAAAAATGTTATATTGGAGACAACAATATCTTTAGAGTTGATAAACTCAACAATATGAGGACGGCTATAATTTAGAGTACCAGAGTCATAACTATCCCACCATATCGAACCCTGCCCGTCAATGGTTCCGTTGTCACCTGCACAAATTTCCCAAATTCGTTAAAAAAAACAAGAAACTTAAATCTTTTAGAAAATTTAAAATATATTTTCAGGTTATATTCAAAAGAAGAATATTCATGCCTGTAATGACAACATCATTCAGATTCTCTCCGTTGATCAAACTGCGGTATCTTTGACCGGGCAGGTCAATGCCTCGACCATAAGACGATAACGGGTCAACAACCTTCCAACGATCAATATCCTATAAAATATTTAAACAAGTATCATAAGTAAAAAAATGTTTGAATATTTTTCATCAGTAAAATTACTTATATGCCCTTATTTTATTTGTATCTATTACCATGTACTTTATTAGATATTAAGAATTTGTCAAGCATTTAACACCGGTCAAAAGTGATTATTTTACAACTTTAAAAAACAAAATATAATGATTATAATCACATTCAAAATGCTAGCTGTGGGAAATTTGACCCATGAAAAGTAAATGAGCCAATTTGACCCGTTATAACTAAACACGTCAATTTAGGCTATGCATCGACTTAACTGGTCAAACGAACAAAGGTGAAAAGTTTGGCCCGTTATAAGTAAACTGGTCGATTTCGGCTAATGGATAAAGGCGGGAACTTTGACCCATTACAAATGAACGGGTTGATTTCGACTAAAGATGGAAACTTTGACCTGTTGTGACATGTCACCCAACCCATCAAACCGACCAATTTGACCAAAAGACAAAAATAATCAATTAAAAACCAAACCTGAGATCCAAGAATCACGGCTTCTTTTTCAAGAAAAAGTGTGAGATGACTAGTAAGATTAAAACTTCCTGTGAGCCATTTCCCGCGGGTACATACAACTGGGCCCCGCCCTTATCAGTAAATGATTTAAGATAAAATATTGCATTTTGAAAAGCAACAGTATTTAACGTCTTCCCGTCACCAACAGCTCCAAATTCAGATATTGAGACACTATGCGGGCGCGGTATTAAATGTTTTTCAGAATTACACGCGCCTTCTTCGCCATTGTAGAGCTCAATGGCATTAGTTACTGTAACTACTAGCAAAAGCAATAATATCACCTGAAAATAAAAAAAGAAACAAAAAGAAAAAGGTAAAGAAAGATTCAAGAAAAAATGAAGTTATTCTCTTTTTCTAGTACCAATTGTTGAATCACTTTCTTGATTTCATCAAAACCGCGTGAAATTTATTGAAAAAAGCTTGTTTTCGTTCCTTTCCGCTGATTTCGTTTCTCAAGTTCAATAAATTCACATTCAACAAAGCGTACAAGGTATCCAAGGTAGAAAAAAAGTTTAAGAATTTAGTATAAAAATCATAGATTTGGGAAGAAAAAACAAAATGCAAAAGATATAGTATAAAAAATCATATTTGTAAATTGTAACAAATCAAAAAATATCATGGAAAACAAGTTTAATAATTTAATCAGTTTTTGTTTGAGCTAAACAGCCAGCATACATATAAATTTATTAAAAACAACATACATTTGACCAATTTGTATAGTAACGTATCAGCCCATAAATATCAAAACTTTGTTTTTAGTCGGATTGGGTTTGCTATCCAAAAGGGGTTGCGGCGCAGCTTGTTGCCCGCTTACCTGCCACTTCATTGTAAATCGTTTGGATGTTTCTATGAAATATAAAAATCTATGATTGTAGCAAGAAAAAAAAAATTGAAGCTTATTACACCAAAACAGGCCAAATCTTAAACAATGAACATACAAATCATATAGATCAGAACACATTGTTAAATCAGCATCTACCACCTTCATAATGATGTAAATCTAAAGAAAACAAATTTACTACACCATTTTGAAGAAAAACAACATACTAATCCAAATTCTTGTAATTTAAAGATCAATGTGAGTAAAATAAATCAAAATGTGACAACACCAAAACAAAATCAAACATCAGATCCATGTTTGCCACCAGTTCAATTTCACAATCCCAACATAAAAAATATATATTATAAAAAACAAGAAAACATAAAAAGGTAGACAAAAATGTGAATTAAAATCAAGAAAATAGATAATTACAAACTATTTAAAAAACCCATCTGGAATTAAGACCAAAGATTGTAGATTTATGATCTGGTGAGCAAATGGGATCAAAAAAGCTTCAAAATTTAATAAACTTGTGGAATTTTTTTATTAAAAAAATAATGAAAATGTGAATAAAAATCATGAAAATGGAAAATTTAACAAAACCCATCTGGCATTAAGACCAAAGATTGTAGATTTATGATCTGGTGAGCAAATGGGATCAAAAAGCTTCAAAATTTAATAAACTTGTGGGATTTTTTTATTAAAAAAATAATGAAAAATGTGAATTAAAATCAAGAAAATGGAAAATTTAAAAAAACCCATCTGGAATTAATACCAAAGATTGTAGATTTATGATCTGGTGAACAATTGGGATCAAAAAGCTTGAAAAATTATTAAATTTATGGGATTTTTTTAATGCAAAAATAATAAAATTAGAAGGAAACAACGTACTTACTAGCCTCTTCATGAAGTGGGTATTGAAGAATGAGAGAATCTTGAGATGAGAATGAGTGATTGAAGTGTTGTAAGATGATGATGTTGTTGATGGTGAGATTGAAGCCCATTAAGTGACTAATAGAAAACGGATGGTAATAGAAAACGACACCAGTAATACATACAATTAAAAGACAGCTCTTTCTTGTTCTTCTTTAATATGTTTTTTTTATTTTTTATTTTTATTCTTTATTAATTTTTATTGATTATTAGGAAATAATAAATGTTTGATTCACCAAATATTTTTGTTATTAAAACAAGATCTTGTGAAACTAATAACAAGATTTTTTATTCGGGGTAACAAGTGATCTTTGATACGTAACCGATTTTAAGTAAAATATGCAAGAATTACGTATAATTTTATTTGATTAAAACTGTGACAGTTGTGATACAGAAGTCGACATCTGTTATCGTCTCTCTTTCTCCCTTCTGGTTATACATAACTACCTTTCGTGTATTATGTATGAATGACACAATTATACGGCCTTTACATTATCGAATGGCACATTAGATATCTTAGATATGAAACTAATTTTAAATATTAAACTGTGAAGACCGTATAATTGTTTACTTGTGTACCATTGTTAAAACTAAAAATTTGATACCTTATTTACCTAATAAAAATAAGCTCTAGTGTACTTTGTCTAAATATAAATAATATAATTTTACATATTTTTAGACATGTATATCATTCGATATCTTAGATATAAAACTAATTATAAACTAAAACTTTGATACGTTACCTAATAAAAATAAGCTCTAGTGTACTTGTTTATAAATAATTATATTTTTACAAATTTTTAGACATGTATATCATTGTTAAAATTTTCAATTTTGATACCTTGTTTACCAATTAAAAAAGGTTCTGGTATATTTTGTCTGCAAATTAATAATATTGTTAAAATGATAAAATGTATATAATTTGTAAACATGTATTTTTCATATGAAAAAAGCTGACTCATAACCAATGTATCAAGTTAAATTTTTGATGATGTAATTTTTTACATTTATCTTAATTTTAGGGCCCCCAATGGGTAGTGAAATATGCCAACAAGGATAACAAAGCATTGTTTGCCTGTTTTTTTTTTTTAATTATTTAACAGGGTTTCATGGAAACATAGCCACGAAGGATGAATGTAGTGGATCACCTGCATATTATTTAATTTAATATACAAAATAATAAAATAGTATAAGTTGGATATTTAATTTTCATTTTAAGCAAAAGTATTTTCTACCGATGTTTGTTCATATTGTATATTTTTATTCATACATTATAATAACTTGTCCACTGTATATATAAAATAAAGAAATTATTTATAAAGTTTATTAATTTATATGTACAAAGTTAATTTTCTAATTATGTGATCCATGAATATAACTCTTTTTATTTTATTTAAAGTATATAAAATAGAAATGGGGTCCATTTAAAATAAGGTTTGATCTTAGTGGCTTTCTGGTATTATTAGATTAGTAAAGTAAAGTTTGATTTTAGAACATTCATGATAGTATTCATTATATCGTGACAAGATTTGCAATTATCTTATTAATAATAGTTAGACATATAACTTAGGAATTTAACATTTATTTTCTAATTTTATTGGTTAGGGTAAATATAATATAAGAGAGACGTGGGTGTACGTACATTCTTATCCTCAACGAAATACATAGAATAATCTTTCATCAAAAGAAAGCAAAAAAGAACGTAAACTTTCTCGAACAAAAACTATTTTAAGAAGTAAATTTACTTACTATATTTATCATTTTTAATTATAGAATTAGTTACATGAATGCTTCACCTGATTTGCACAAATTGCATTTAAGCTCCTTACCTATCAAAAATTACATATATGATCCATGATACGTTGATGTGGATAACATTGTTGCCCCCGTCGTCGATGGCCGTTAACTTTTTCTCCCATCTATATGCACGGCTGTCCACGAAAGCTAGCAGCAGTGTTACTCGCAATCAAGGAGCATGCATGTAAATCTAAAAAGTTGAGGAGCATATATGTATAATTCGTGCAAACTATATAGAGCGTCCCAGTAATTAACTATTTCTTAACTGTATGAATTTAATAATTGACTTAGAGAGTTAGGGCACTTTAAACATATATCTGCTGGTTAACGTTTATATTCAACATGATATATGATTAGTTGATGTTGACAAAAACATCGTCTAAAAATAAGCAGTCCAATAATTGATTAAACATCAATTATGCATAAAGATTTAAAAAGAATATTATATGATAATAAAAAAACTGAAAAATTATCGTTTAGTTGTATTATAATTTGAATCATGTGTAAGAATAAATATATTTTATATATTTATTTATATGGTCATCATTATCATTTATATAATAATAGATCAAAATAATTTATTATACCTTATTATATATTAGCTTAGTAATTGTTGATGGGTCATATTACTCTTAATAGCTAATAAAGGGTTTCCCCTTGAGTGTATATATAGAGAGAAGGAAAATTGGATATCAATAATCCAGACTATTAACTACTGGCCAATATTAATCCCAACTAATAATGTAACCAGTGACAATCCCAACTTTTAAATTTGTTACCAATAACAAACCCAGACTAACAACATGTTAACTCCGTTAAAATTTTAATGACGTGGCATATGATGTTACAATTACACAAAAATGACTTAAAATAAAATTATAATAATACTAAAACATAGCGGGACCCATCACTTCATCTTCTCCAAAACCTTTTACCCCATTTTCTGCCACCACAGGACCACCGCCAGCCACCATAGAACCACCACCGGCCACCAACGTCAGGTAATATTTAATTTCTTCTTCATTATTAACCAACTTATCTTTACCTATCGCACAAACTTGAAACAGATGACGTCAGCTTGACCAGGTAGGGTTTCGATCGGGACGCGTTTGTTGCACTGGTAGCACCAGTATTGTTGTGAGGGATCGGGAGTATCAGCTGCTGACGGAGGAGTTGGCAGTTGTGGTGGTGGTGTGACGGATGATGACAGTGGTGTTTCTATTGGCCGGCGGTGGTTCTATGGTGGCTGGCGGTGGTCCTATGGTGGCAGAAAATGGGGTAAAAGGTTTTGGAGAAGATGAAGTGGTGGGTCCGGCTATGTTTTAGTATTATTATAATTTTATTTTAAGTCATTTTTGTGTAATTGTAACATCATATGCCACGTCATTGGAATTTTAACAGAGTTAACATGTTGTTAGTTTGGGTTTGTTGTTGGTAAAAAACTTGAAAGTTGGGATTGCCACTGGTTACGTTATTAGTTGGGATTAATATTGGCCAGTAGTTAATAGTTTGGATTATTAATATCCAATTTTCCTAGAGATAATAAATTAACATCATAACCTAATCTCACACAAATAAGAAATCATGTGTCTCCTCTCTCTTCTAAATCGGGTTCCTCTCAAGAACCCTAACCATCCTTAACTATACATCCTAAAGGGGAACTCGATCAAGATGATAAACATGTCGACTACATCATACCCTGTTGCGGTTACTACTCTCCTTGCTGTAACAGGTTCATAGGTTTAATATTTATCATGTTTTCTATTGCTTATATTAAGAACTAATAAACATGTGGCATCAAAGTGATGTTGATTAATCAGTTCTTCATGTTTTCCCTAAATCTAGAATTGAATTAGAAGACATTGACTAAAACTTGATAAACCCTAATTTTTTCGGTTTCTTTTTCATGTTCTGTTACGAAAACAATATATGATACTGTTTAAAATCGCTAAAAATCATATTTAATAAACCCTAATATTTTCGAAATGTGTTAAAATTATGTTTAAAGATTTCGATTCCAGTTTTTGTATATGTTTAATAATTAAAATTTTCAACGATGTTCTTCGTGTTCATCATAATTTTTTGAAAATTATAATATATTTTGGTTCAAATCTGGATTAAAAATCTGTTAAAGTTAATTTAGGGATATAATTTTTCAAATCTTGAATTAATTAAAAGTTTTGGTATTTTCTAAAAATATTTGAATCCCATTAAAATAGTAAATAGATATAATTGTTAATCCTTAAAAGATTTGAACCAAATCTTATTATTATCCTTTTAGATTTCGAAATCAGTTTAGGGCAACTAGTTTACGGAATTAATTGTATGGGTTTTATTAATGTTTTTCGTGTTTTCAGTTTAATTAGGATAATATTAATTTTTGGATTTAAGAGTTCTCGGATTTTAAACTTTATGGCCTTATACGGGATTTTTTTTTTTTGGAATAGTTTTCCAATCTTTTTCCCGCAAGCACACTAATTTTCCAAAAACTCATTACTTTACCCGAAAACCCATAATACTCGAAAACATATTAACCAAAAACACATATCATCCGAAAACTATAATTTACCCGAAAACGTTATTTCACGAAATCCTTAATTTTACCCAGAAAATTTTTGCTATTAACTCATTAAAATGTTTTGTAAATACTTAAACATTATAAAATTTTACAAAACATAAAGGCTTAACTTGAATGAACTTTTGATGTATCACTTCTGCCCAAGGATGATGAGTTACACTTACCATATCATTCAAGTCTAATTGAAAACTTTTGTTAGTTTTTGCATAACATGATACAAATGTCTCACTTCTGCCCAAAGGTGACGCGTTACATTTATATCTAGCAAAACTAACCCGTGCATAATTAAAATAATTGTATCACTTCTGCCCAAAGGTGATGGGATACAATTGTTTTGCACATATACTTAAATAAATTTTACTTCTGCCCAAAGGTGATTTATTTTTTATTTAAGTAGAACTTTTAATTATAGTTTATTAAATTGATGTTAATAATAGACATATCACATCTTCAATAAAATATAATGATCCTCACATTAATGATCCTTCATTAATCTAATGATCATAAGTTTTAATATGTATTATCTTAATATCCCGTAACATTACTCACTGTAATTTTCTATAAATAATTATCTCATCTAAATAGTCCACTCTAATATTATAACATAATATAAGTTTTACATCATAAAGAGTTTCAATAATATATAGCTCTTCTTAGTTTTAGTTATCCCTTAAGACATGATATGACTATCTTACTGCTCTTTATAATAACAATCATTCCATTGAAAACCGGAGCATAACAAATAGAATGAGTCAATCATAATGTCTCTTACGATAACGATAATCAAGAACTTATATAAATAAATGCTATCACTAGAGTTATTCTAGATTTAGTTTTTCCCAAGACTAATCAAAATAACTCCTAAGATTCATACACTCCTTAAAAGTTCTAACTATAAGGTTAAATGACGTTATTGAATACATCATAATGTACAATACCATGACCCATAAAGTTAAGGGCTCACACATGGAAATAAGTACACTTTTCTAATGCATTACATACTAAAAGTTTCTGTTATTACAATTTGTTGTCTTAAGTATCAACTATAACACTCAGAAGTACCAAAGGAAAATGAGCGTGTTGATCAACAACATATGTACACGAAAAGAAATGTCTGGTGCTAGAAATAAGTTGTTATTCAACTCACTACCACTAAAACCTATAAGAGGATAATTCTAAGGTTCATAGACAAAATACAAGTATTACTTCCAGCTTTAGGTTTCTTAAGGAGAAGTCCCATTGCAAAAATATGCTATTAGATTAGGCATAGACATTAAAAGACTATCCATAATTCAAAAGAACAACTGGCTAAAATTGATAGTTGTATAATAATGATATATAAGTCTGCTAATTCTAATATTCCCATTAACACATGATTTGTTGAGTCTAGTTCTATATGTTTACCCGAAATCAACAAATAACTAACATGAGTGTTAGTGACAAATTTAAATGTTAAGGTTATTAGAACCATGATAAACTGTCTTTTAATTACACTTTATGATACCTTAAATATTCTGAAGATTAATCAGAATTTAGTATCAATACTTAAGTTACATTATGACAGTTATAAGGTTTGCATAGCCAACATAAAGTCACTCTTACCTTAAACTCTTATATTATTTGTTATCAATATCTGGATTGAAACATTTATAAAACATAACTAGATGATAATGTATACTTTCACAACTTTTGTTATAATGCAAATAAAAATTTAATAAAAGACAAATGAGACTTATAAAATTCATCCATTAAAACCAAATTTCATGAGAAATCATGACATGGTTGATGAGGGTGATTTTTTCATCTAATCTCATTCTTAGTGATTTTAATCATGTGTTAAATGCCATAAAACGTTACTTGGCTTAAGGAATAAGTATGGGTCCACCATAAGTTATATTTCACTGACATTTATGGAACTTATTCAAACAGAATATTCAGGCATAATTCTTTTATCATTTAAAAAGTTATTTACTTGTATCTAATATGACTTTTATGATCCATGGTTTTAAAGAGATCCATTTATATATAACTAATACGATTTATTCTAAACATGTCCCTAAGTTTATTATGACATCTGGACGTTAATGAAATCAAATCAAGTCTAACATATATATGAGAAATTTTCACATCACGTACATCATTGAAACTCCTTATGTAGTTTTTCTAGAGATATTAAAGATCAGTGGGAGCCTTAAGTGTCTCAATCATATCTTACAAGATTTGCAATAGGTGGGGGAGTGAAAACTTGATATTATCTCAATTACACCTCTTGTACAAGACACTGCTCACAACACTATTTCATCAAAACTTATCTCTTTAGAATTTACTACTACTACTACTAATCTTACAAAAGTTTCATTGTTGCTTAAACGTAGACAAATTCAGATTTCTTACTAAACTAATCCTCACCAAGAGAAACTGCAATAACTTATATTATTAACTTGTTTCTCTGTTAGAATCTATTGGTCTTTAAATATTGACCCTAAGCATGCTAATTTCCTAAAGGTTTCTAAGATCAGTGGGAGCAGTAAAAGTCTTTATAATGACTTGACAAAAGTACAAGAGACGGGGGAAGAGAGTCATTAAATTTTACTCCGAATTTAACTCCGATTACACCTCTTGTACATCATACTGTACCAACTCTTACACACTTAGAATCCTGAAAATGATAGCAACCTAACCAAGAGCTAATTTATGAAACTGAAACTTCAAATAAACCCAATAATCAACTCATGAGGTCATCAAGGTTTTAAAACCTACTAACTTTGATGATTATGTAACTTCTCTAACTAAGTTGAAATGGATGTTGGAAAGTTTAATGATCATACCCCTTATAATTAAACCATTAGCATGAATCATAATTGACTCCATAAGTCAGGCTAACGTTTTGAGATTTGGTTGAATCACCTAAAGGTGTTCATAACTAAACTAAATCATAACACAAACATTAAGACACTAAGAAGCATGATTGATTGTTAAAGGTTATATTCAAGAGGGAATAAATTATCAAATAATCTTCTTACCTATATTACAAAAGATTTCTTTAAGTATCATTATTGTGCTAGTAGCTTATAATAATAGTTAAGAGCTACATTAAATGAACATTAAAACAACTTTCCCCAACAATCGGCTTACATACTTATTTGTTCATAAAGCAACCTAAAAGTTATAAACTGAAGGTCAAAGAACATTTAGTCTATAAGTCAATAAAATTCATATATGGGTTAATGCAAACATCAAATTGTGATGGAATCTTTATACAATTATTTTTATCAAAAACCAAGTGGATTAATGTACCTACCTCAAGATAAGTGAGAGCAACTAAAAACAAACTTGTCCTTATATAGATGATATTCTTCTGACAAGTATATGTTACATAAGTCAAAGCATTGTTCACACATACTTTGATATTATAGATCTCAGAGATATTCCGTACACATGTAACAAACAATACTGCTCTATTTAGAGGATAATAGGATCATTGAGATTATTACCTTATGCTTCATTAAGTAGAAGCCTTATGTAGCTTCAAGTCTATACTCGTTCAGATATTACTTAAAATTGCAACACACTAGATATGTCTAGATGAATATGAAGCATTTAAAAGAGTATTAAAATATCTTTAAAAGAAACGACTATAATTTAAAAGAAGAAGTGAGAATTCAAACCGGTAGATTACTCTAAACTTTGTTATATTCAAAGATAACCTAATGTAAATTTCGGTATATATTCTCATGTCAGCAGATAAATCTATCTTATGGAGGAGTCATAATGAACTGATAACAACAACCTAAGTCATAACAACATAATATGTTGATTAATTACAACGTTGTTGTCAATAAATGTTGTTGAATATTTATTAGTGGACTCGTAAGTTTTATTAAACTCCAAATAACTTATATATTGAAGAATAATTGTGATAACGTCAGCTACCATGTTTTCTCAAACAGTAACAGTTTGATAGGTGCTGCATTAAATTTTGATATGAAATTAATTATTCGTTTATGAACGAATTGAGGAATCTAAATTTTCATATCGATTACATTCATGATATGCTTAAGGATCCTATAACTAAAGGTCTATTACTCATAAGTATTATGAAAGCGCTTATAATCATGAGGGGTTTATTAATGACCACGTACAACTGCATATCGTACTATGAATGATTAACTATTATATTTCCTCATCAGTTTGATTTTGTACGTCTCTTAATATGTTCTGCATGCATAATGACATATAAACGAATTAATATACAAATCAAACGTTCTGAAGGGCTTACTTGAAAATTTTGATAATGACTACTTAGGTTTTAAATAAGGACTGCAGTATGATTAATGGGGGTCTTGAGCTGATGTTCAGTTCAATGACTGTATTTCTCTGCTCCAGTTTAAGTTTAAAGCTAAAATGAGTGTTAACTCCTGATCAGGCTTATCTAATACTCATAATAAATTATTACTCGGCCAAGTGGGAGAATGTAAGAATAAATATATTATATATATATATATATATGGCCATCATTATCATTTATATAATAATAGATCAAAATAATTTATTATACCTTATTATATATTAGCTTAGTAATTGTTGATGGGCCATATTACTCTTAATAGCTAGTAAAGGGTTTCCCCTTGGGTGTATATATAGAGAGAATAAATTAACATCATTATCATTTATATAATAATAGATCAAAATAATTTATTATACCTTATTATATATTAGCTTAGTAATTGTTGATGGGCCATATTACTCTTAATATCTAATAAAGGGTTTCCCTTTGGGTGTATATATAGAGAGAATAAATTAACATCATAACATAATCTCACACAAATAATAAATCATGTGTCTCCTCTCTCTTCTAAACCGGGTTCCTCTCAAGAACCCAAACCATCCTTAACTATACATCCTAAAGGGGAACTCGATTAAGATGACAAACATGTCGACTACATCATACCCTGTTGCGGTTACTACTCTCCTTGCTGTAACAGGTTCATAGGTTTAATATTTATCATGTTTTCTATTGCTTACATGAAGAAGTAATCAACATCATGATTATGTTTTAGATGCATATATGTATATAACGATGATGCATGTAACTCTTGACCATGGCTCGTGGTACCCATTGTAATAGTGCATCTAACTCTGAATGTTTGATTAACTGTAGTAATAAACTTTGTCGAACTTGTATATTGTGACATTCGTCAAATTTGAGTTTCGATTTATATTTCGTTTGTAAACTTTCATATTGTAAAAACCGACACAACACCCTTTGTTCTTTATTTATTTATTATATAATATTATAATATACCTCGACCGTAAATAAACCAATGTTTGTCGTAATGTATTGTCGTTAAGAAAAACTTATGATGGTCCAAACTTATTTTCGTAAAGTGTTATAAGCATTAGAAGCCTTCAAACTCGTTTCAAACAACCATTAGAACTTGAGGGGCCTGTTGTGTAAATACGTATTATATAAACCTAACTAAAAACAAACCCTAACATTAACTTAAACATTCCCAGCCATCTTCTTCTTCTAGCCGCTTTCCGGCCGCCGCCTTCCGGCGAGCCCAACTCCGGCCACCACCATCTTGCACCACCATCACCACTAAACCACCACCATCGCAGCCCACACCACCATTTCCATCACCTCCACCTCCTTCTCTATAAAACGCAGCCGCCGCCGCCATAGCCGACGCCACCCCTGCCGGCCAACACCACCAACGAACACCTTCACCCAGCCGCCACCCACCCCCCTGCCGTTTTCCGGCGAACCTCCATTTCCGGCGAGTCCCGTAACTCCGACGCACGCCCAGCCACCACTTTCCACCTCCCTTTGGTCCATAACTCCGCCAACACCCTCTCCTTCCCTCCCTCACGTTTCCGACAGCCCTTTACCCCTTTCTCCTCGGTTTTCATTTTTCTGGCGACCGGAATTCCGGCCGCCGTGGCTACTGTCACTCCCTCTCTATCTCTCACTCAGTCTCTCTCTAGCTCTCTTCTCTCCCTCTGTTTGGTTTCCATCTTCGGCAGTTTTTCGACTCGGGAATATGTGATAGGTAAATAAATTTCGGTTTTGGTATTATTAGTTTCATATATTGATTTCCGGGTTTAAGTAGTTAATAATTGGTTTGTGTATCGGTTATAGTTTTGAAGCGAGATTGATGGGTATGGAGCTGGTTTGTTTTGGGTAAAAGATAAACGAGCGGGAAATGAATACATTATGTTCTTATGGGTTTAATTATTTTGGTTCGGTTGGTTTGTACGTAAGTTGTTGAACGAGAGGTCTCGGGTTCGTGTCTCAACCTAGACCGGTTTCGATATAATATTTTTAGACTTAACAAATTGTTACCATTAGTATTAATATCAATATATAAAATTTATTATTAGTATTATTACGTATAACTTACTAATATATTTATTTATCATTATTATTATCATTATTATTATCAAATAGATAATTATTAGTATTATCATTATTATTATTAACAAGATTATTAATATTTTTTTTATTACTATTATCTTTTAACAAAATGATTATTATTATCACTATTATTATAAATATTAAAGTTGTTATTAATATTATTAAAGATCATATTATTATCTATTGAAATCATATTTTTATCATTTATTTATTAACAATAATATTATTATATTTATTTTGTGAACTCGTTTAGAAATCGAACCGACATCGAGTATAGTATCATTATTTACTATCAATATCATTACTTATTATTATTACTATGTTTATCAACAACACCTTAAAATTAATACCAAGATTTTATTCTTTAACTATCATTATTAGTATTATTATAAACTTTATTATCAATTCCTTCTTTTTATAAAAAAGCGAACCCTTGATTTAAAACCCGTCTTGTTTATATTTAATATTGGTTTGGTTGTTTAAAAGCCCAAATAAAATAATATCATTTTCATATTAATTATCATTTAAGTATGAGTCCCTAATTATTAACAAATTAACCGACAATCCGATTTACTACCGAACCGTCCTATTTATATATTTTACTTTACGGTGTCAAGTTCATTAATATATATTACATTATTTATTCTAGCTAAGGTGTTTATCATTCAAGTTGGATCTTTCGTTTACGTTCAGCTTCATTTACTTGTCTATTTAATTCTCGATTTATCAGTCGAGGTGAGTACTTTCATACCCCTTTTTCCATCTTTCGTTTTGGGGTGACATTTCATACTTATCAAACTAAATGCTTTAATTACTTGCATCTTAAACCCACAAACGTGATTGTATACCTTACTTGAATAATTGCTCGATTTGGTGTTCTATGCTTATTTGACTATGTGTTTACAGCTTTTGGATAGTGAAACTATAAATCCTATACCATTTGGCAATGGCAAGGTGTCGTTAACGTATGCTATTAACGATAACTATAAATCCTAGACTACTCGGCATCCCCTTGTAGTTAGGTGGTGCTAATGTAAGCTTATTAGCAACTGTCATAAAATCCTAGACTAATTGCCAATAGCTAGGTGTCGCTAAATTGTTAGCGATAACTATTTATTCCAGTTTATAGCTCTTATTTATTGTTTTGTATACAAGTTTTGTGGATTTTCATACTATACACTTATATGCTCAAACTTATGAATTGCTCATCAACCTTTGTGTTGACAAACTTTATTTTATGAAATGTTACAGGTTTGACTTTTGTTGACTCGAGTGCTTGACGGAAAACATTACCAAGACCTTTAGGATATTAGCAAAACGAACAATATAATTATTACTTGTATTCAGTTTGTTTGTGTAGACGAGAAGTGTTGTTTATCGATTTGTTGAAATAAAATGAGTTAAATGAATATTGTCACTTCAAATAGTGTCTTGTGTATTTGTCCAATCACATTGCACCCCGGCATGTTCCGCCTTGGTCGGGGTGTGACATATATAACTTAATTATTTTATATAACTTGTTAGTCGAAAGTCGCTAGATGATGTCAGGATAGTCAGTTGGGATTTGGGAAGTTGCGAGTATTTAACCTAGTCAGGGAGTATTTGCCTACCCGGGAATTACTCACGTGTTTGAATTGTTATTAAGTAATGTGTTTTGATGCAAATTGTTTGTCTATGTATACATGCCAATCATAAAGGCGTGTAACTTTTCTCTAAGTTTTCATAACAAACTTTAATGAAAACGTGCTAAATCTAAAGCATTTTAAGTTTCTTATATATTATTTTTATTTTGAAAAATATATTCTTTTTCTTTTAACATAAAAAGTTTATACTTATTACATGTAGGTGCATATATTATCTACATAAAAACACGTCAAACTAATTTGTTAATATGTTTTTTTACAAGTTTTTATTGTTTAGCTATAAATATGTAGGTTATACTTATATGCATAAAAAAACATGTGCATATTTCTTTTTTATTTGTTACGGAGAAACAAGAAGCTGCTTTGGCCGAAATTTTTGAGTGAAAAATGTGTTTTATTTTGTTTTTGTATATTCTCCCAATAAATTATGTTTTACACATATCGCTCTACAGACACACAATACAACTAATTTTTTATAAAATGGTAATTTCTAGTATGACTGAATTTGACAAAGATAATAAGGATGTATGTTCAAAAGTATAAACCTAAATCAACATGATGAGTTTATCCTGACCTGCCTAACCCATTTCATAAATATGTCCGTGGGTTGTATTAAAATTATACACGTCGGTTGGTTCATGCATTAAAATTAAAATTGATTTTAAAAAACATATCACTAATAAAAATAGCATGTCAACTTGTATATCACACTTACAATTCTATACACGATTACACCCCCAGTCTACGACTTGTCAATATTTATATGACATGTTTAACCCGTTACATCTCATCTCGTCAATGCAAGATCAAATGCTAAAACTTAAATCTTTTGACACACTAACATATGTTATTTGTATTTAGACATATCAATTTCAACCCTTTAATCCCAACATATGTCTACTAATCCGACACAATTCCAAACATATATGATGAAGTTAGACTATTAATGATGATGGTTTGTACACATGTATTAACATAGGGGGATGAATGTGCACATTAAATTGCTAAAATTAGAAATCATTTCTTTTGTCTCCAATTGTCCAACACATGAAATTAGTGAGGGTCCTTAGTGATTGTGACCAACTATCTACTGCTATGTTTTTTCTGTTACAATAAAGCCGTAACAATGTCAATGTATGTAGGGCTAGTCATTTGACAGAGGCATATGTTTTTTTAAAGGGAGTGGGGGTCTTCGATTCAAACACGGGATGACAGAGCAGTTTACAATATGCATTAAAAAAAGCCGTATTATCAATATTCATTTCTTTTTTGAATGATCATTTGGATCACTGACTTATCCGATTAATATTAGGTATCTTCTTTTTTATTAAATAGGTATACAATAGTTAGGCTAAAAGTCTATCTTGTTAACAAGTAATCAGTGACTACAATCATCTATCTCAATCTACCAGTGTTTATAACTTTTGCACACAAACATGCTATATAACAAAAGGATTAAAATTGTGAGAAGCCAGTCAGGCACAAGCATGCGATGCGTGTACTATAGGCTAAGGGGGTAGATACGTCCAACAAAAAGTTTAAAATAGTAGCAAAGAATGCGCACGTGACCGTCACACATTTTACGGGTAAGCGTAATATGTAATGGACATGTTTGGACCCCCCGTGTAAATAGTTTGTAACAATTTGTGTATACTGTTTTGTAAACTATAATAAAGCAAGTAAAGTTATTTTTTCCTTACCGTACTTAAGAATTCTGATATTTTACGTGTATATGTTTTCTGGCATTATCGATTTTGAGGTTTATTTCGAAACACGGATGACTCAAGAGTCAAGAATGAGTGAATAAACAATGACTTTATGCCCATACTTATCTAGCCCCCCGACTTTTTAAAAAAAATAACAAATTATATGTACATAATTTTGATATCGTTTGACGATAAGATCTATGGTCTATAATTATACATACACATGAGATATATTATATATATGATCGAATCTAATTTTTTTTATTATGAAAAAGGCTCTAAATAAAATAATAAGAGAAGTGAATGTGATTACATAAGATTTGTTGTGATGCTAACAAATAATGTAATGGACTAATGGGATCCAGTAGCAGTAGGCAGGTGAGTGTTGGCATGGGACCCAATCATGCCAATTAATCAAATGGCTAGCCTGGCTCGGTTACTTTTGCCAGATCATACGAACCCACCTCACCCTGGGTCCCTTAATGTTTGTTTCTTATGGAAATTATTCTCTCAAAACCAAATTTTTTTATTACGAACACGGGCTAAACTACTAAAAAGCTCTATGAGATTCGATGTCATGAGTTCTAATTCATTCAGTGATATTTCACTCAGGCTTACCTCCAGGAATATAACATTTGATTAGATTCGAATTCACGACGTCAAACAAAAGAAACCACGTACATATAGTATATTTTATTTTAAAAAAACATATAATAACAAATATTTATAAGTACGGTAGTTTTTGTTAAAATAGCTAAATCGATGGTAGATTATACAACATATGGTGATATCGTTGAAAAAATAATAAGAAAATTGCAAATAATATTATATTAAATATGTATATTTTGACGAGAAATTTCACTTTATTCTCAAAATGTTACACCTTTTCTTTTTTAACAAAAACGAGACGTAAACATTTCACTTAATTGAATATCAAGTGTGAATTTTGAGTGTATACAGATTTTTCAACTTATGTGTTCGCGTGTATATGCTCGTGTGTTGATGTATTCGTGTAGGTATATTTCCAGGGGCCAGGGGTGGCCCCGGCCCCTCCTATTTTTTCGCACATTAGTGTAAATTTAGTTGTTATTTGTCTTAAAATTTTCATACGTAGAGTAATTTTACCTGTTTTCGGCCAAAAGTTTGACCCCCCCCCCCCCCGTTTATGATTTTTATAATCCAAGCTTTGCCACTGTATATTTCATTTGTATTCTTTAATTTTTAGTAAACATGATTTTTAACAAATAATATATTTAAAAGTGAATATAATTTTAAATTACTTATTTAGAATAAGTTATAAAATGGTTTGTCACATATGTGAAATTTTTTTGACTAACTCGTCATTGTTTTTCTCATAACTCATTTCTGAATATAAATTACAAATATAATCTAATTTTGAGTCATTGATATTACATTGATTCAAATATATTTTTTAAAAAAATAATAGAAAAGTTTTGGGGGTTCTAAACATTCTTATTGGTGTAGTTGTCATAACAAAATTTGGAGCTAGTCATGTGAGCTGATTTTGTCTTGAGTATTTGCATGCCATGCTGTTTTTTTCAGTTTATTAATCTTCACTTTATCACTTTCTACACATGTTTTGACTGATTATCATATTAATACATAAATTATCATTTTTTTTTTTGACATTTTTAACTACCCCAAGTATATGAACGCGTCTTTTTGAGACGGATGTCACGATCTGACGATGTCAATCGTTCATACTGATTTTAACGCTCAAAATTTAACGCACACATGAACATCATCAGAGAGAAAACCTACCACCATTGGAAAACCACTTAAATCAGGTTTTAAACCTGAGACCAAAAGATCCCAAGCCTTAAATCCTATGATTAAATGATCTATTTATCTTTGTTCCATTTTGCGAAAACAATCATTAAAACTAAAAAGTTTAAAATGTATTACGTATTAGGATGAAGAGGGTGTTACTTTTACTGGCTCGTCCTGCTTTGCGGTGCCGAAGCCATAGACAATGTTCTACACTCGACATGTAAACTTTTTATATTGCAAATTAAAAAATAAATATTAAACACCCAAACATTATAATTTTTTGTCAACAAGTCTTGACTTTATCAAATTTGGTATTTTTTTTTTAAAGGAGGAATTTTTTTTTAATGAATCTTCCTTTATTTTATTTTTTTAAAAGGATCCAACTACAATATATAGAAACATAGATATTACATCAATATAGCAGGTAGGCGGGCAACAAGCTGCGCCGCCACCCCTTTCTGAATTGCAAACCCTAACCTGTTAAAGACATACCCCTGCCCCTTTGGAGTCGGCACATTGCTATGTACAACCTGTTGGACCCTGGTTAGGAAACGGATAGCTTCCGGTGCCAAGGAGCCAAATGTATCAAAAGCCAGAGGGACAAAAACATGTTGGTTTTTTTCGCAGGCTTTAGCATGTTTCTCCACCTTCTTCGTTTCAGCCATTTTCATTGCTTGCCCAGCTACAATGGTATTAAAAAAGTTGAAGGTGATATTAAAGTTAATACATTTTTAACGGTTTTTTATAAAACTTTAAGGAGACATAATTGAAGGTGATATTTCATATTTGCGATCTTGTGACCATGGAACAATTATATAGTTTCAAGTGAAATTGAAAACTTGGTTATAATAAAAATAAAAATACATATTTTGTAAGATAATCATAACTCGTCCATTAGAAGTTTACAACTCATCACTAGTCTCTAGGAGTGCAAATGAACCGAGTTTTTTGAAGCTCGAGCCGAGCTTTGGCTCAGTTAAGATACTACACGATATTGAGCCGAGCCTAAGCTAGTTTAACGTTCTTATCAAAATATATAACGATAATTAAAAACATATATAAGATGATTGTTAGATAATAAACGAACCGAGCCCGAGCCTGGACGAGCTGAGATCAAGCTCTCGTAAGCCAAAACGAGCTCGGGCTCGGCTCAGCTCGTTTGCACCCGTAGTCTCATACTATATCATATTCCAATTATATTATTTTAACGAAAAAATCTGAAAATATTCTGCTTATGGAGAGAAACCCCATTTTTGTCTCCCAAACTTTAGGATTCAAAAAACGTCCCCTCAAACTTGTTCTTGACGACGTGTTAGTAAAACACGTCGTTAACAGCGCGTTTGGCCTTCAAACGCGTAGTCAACTACGTGCTTGGCCTTCACACGCGTAGTCAAAGACGTGTTTAAATGGGACGCTTTTGAAATCATGAAGTTTGAGAGACAAAAATGAATTTTTCTCCGTAAGTAGAACATTTTAAGAATTTTTACTTATTCTCAATACATGAGATTAGAGGTGGCAAATGGGTTGGGTTGGGTCGAACGAGTCATGGGTTGAAATGAGTCATGGGTCAAAACGAGTTTGGGTCAGAATGAGTTTGAGTCAGAACGGGTCAATAAAAAAAGGGCTGTTTTGGTTTGGGTCGGAATAGGTTAGGGTTGAACCGGGTTTCGAGGGTTTTTTTTTATTTTTTTTTATTTTATGAACGGGAATAATGGCGAAAATATTTTAGTTTTTTTAAAATTTTTGTTTTTTATTTATATTTTAAGTTATGATTTTTTTATTATTTTTTTTGAATTTTTTTAGTGGGGCTTTCTATTAAGATTAAAAACCCTTAAAAAATATTCAAAAATAATAATAAAAAATTATAACTCAAAATATAAAGCATAAACAAAAAAAGTAAAAACACAAAAATGCTTCCTACGTTGACATCGTTCCATAAAAAAAAACCGAGAATCGAACCGAAACCGAAAAACGGACAAAAACGAGTCCCGAATCGACCAAAAAGAAACCAAAACCCAACCCATCACGGGTGAAAACTCGTGTTAGCTTGAAACATGAACCGAACACGTTCCAATCTGAAACCTGTTTCGTGTCGAAACCTGTCTTGTATGAAAACCCGTTCCGATCCGAGACCTGTCACATTTTCTTAGGAAGCTAACCCACATCGACCCAATTCTTTGAACTTGTAGACCCATTTTGACCCAAAAGTAAAAGGATGGATTTAAAATGACTCATATTGACCTATTTAATTAAAACCTTTTATCCAAATCAACTCATTTAATTTTTAAAACAACTCAAATTGACCCATTTAAAAGGGTTTGAATCAAAGATTGCTACCCCTACATGAGATCCAACAACAACAACAACAACAACAACAATAATAATAATAAACTGTTTATTATTACTCAAGTCTTGAAGTACGTGCCAAATAAAGTTTGTTTTTAACAGGATCAAATAATAAACCAATTGGGCCGTAGCCTTGGCCCATACCAATACCAGCAGCATCCGATCAAACCAAACCAAGCTTGCTTTTACTTTTACTCCCATTTTCTCCAGCCACCTGGTGTTCTTCAATTCATTGATTGTATTCATTCTGGTAATTGTTCTGGATTCACTTAATAATAATAATATTATTATTACTATTTATTATTATTATTATTATTATTATTACACTTTGATCTCGTTTTCTTATTTGTTGCCTGTGGTTTCTTTTTGTTGTTAATTTACAGCTAAAAGAACGAAATGGCGATGGTTCAGGCATATCGTCGAACACTTGGCGGATCGGTTGTTTTTGCGGATTCGATTCGGTTCACGAGATATTTTTCCACCGGGTTTAGAGAAGAACGAGACACATTTGGCCCGATTCAAGTCCCATCTGATAAGTTAGTATTATTATTATTATTATTTATTATATTTAGGATCTTTACCCGAGAGCATATGTTAATTAGGTGGTTTAGGAGTTGGGATCCTTTAGCGTTTAGATCAACCATTTGGTTTTATAACATTAGTTGTAATTCATTTAACGAGTTGAGCTGCTCACGAGCTACTTGAGATTGGATTGATAAAAGGATGGAAACGAGTTGAGATTTTCGAGCTTGAGTCTTTAATAAAGCTCGTTTAGTTATTGAGCTTGTATTGGAAGCTCGGTTAGGCTCGTCTAGTCTTGTGTGTTTGTAAGGTTTACCAGTTTTGGACTTTTATGTATTAGTTTTACATTGTACAGCTGAGCTCGAAGCTTGTGTAAGGTACTGCATGAGCTCGAGACGAGCTTAGGCTCGTAATTCGTTCAAGGGTTTTTCTGAAAATATGTAAAGGTAGTTAGAAATGTATATAACATAATCAATGATATGTGAGTTGTAACAGAGCTGAGGCCGAGTTTGAAAAAAGATTCACGAGCTGAGCTCGAGCTTTAGAAAAAGAGCTTCAAACGAGCCGAGCTCGAGTTCTCGTAAGTCAAAACGAGTCGAGTTCAGGCTCGGCTCAGCTTGTTTACAGCCCTATAAGTATCCGTAACCTGTTAAATCTGATTTGTGTTTGGTGGTGATGAATTTCTTTTATACAGATCACTTGCTTTCGTTTCTTTTTTAGTAACTGGTTTACTCATTTTTCAGGTTATGGGGTGCTCAAACACAAAGATCTTTGCAGAATTTTGAAATTGGAGGCGATCGGGAACGAATGCCAGAGCCGATCATTCGTTCTTTTGGAATCCTCAAAAAGTGTGCTGCTAAGGTTTTTGCCAATTCCAGACATTTAATCATCAACCAGTTGATATAGGATTAGCGTTGCTCTATTAACAGATAAATGAAACGTGCTTGCCACCAGAGTCTTGCTTCATTTTATCTTAACTAATTGCATATGATTTCATTATTTATTTAGTTTCATTTTACTTTAGTTACTAGATTGAGTGTTTATTTGGTTAATGGGATTTACATGTGTTCTAGGTAAACATGGAATATGGGCTTGATCCGTCTATTGGAAAAGCAATAATGGAAGCTGCACAAGAAGTGGCAGAAGGGAAGTTAAACGATCACTTTCCATTGGTTGTATGGCAAACTGGCAGTGGCACTCAAAGCAATATGAATGCCAATGAGGTAACAGTAATATTTTTCATTTTTCACCAACACTTCATATTAATCATGAATCTTGCTGGCAACAGGTTATTGCAAACAGAGCTGCTGAAATTCTTGGTCACAAGCGTGGTGATAAGTTTGTGCATCCAAATGACCATGTCAACAGATCTCAGTCTTCAAATGACACATTCCCAACTGTAAGCTTCTTTAAAATATTAATTGTCAATTCTCTTATTGACTTTTTAGGTGTTGACCTTTGTTTTGTTCATAGGTTATGCATATTGCAGCCGCAACAGAAATCAACTCGAGACTTGTCCCAAAACTTAAACAGTTACATACTGCCCTACAAGCAAAGGTATTTAAGTATTTGATTGTATGCTTTTACTTTATAGTTTGTTTTTAGCGTCAGTGTGATGCTTACTAAATGGTTTTTATTTAACAGACAAACGAGTTCTCTGATATAGTTAAAATTGGGCGTACACACACCCAAGATGCAACACCCTTGACTCTCGGGCAAGAGTTCAGTGGCTATACCACACAAGTATGATTTTTAAGCTGACCTTTTTGAAAATTAGTTTGGCTAATAATATAAATTGGAATAATTATATTGTTTTTACAGGTGAAGTATGGAATTGATAGGGTCCTATGCACTCTCCCTCGTTTGTATCAGGTTGTTAATGATGTTTATTATGTTAAGATATAAATGGTATGTCTGTGTGTGTAAATCCTGACTGATATAGGTTTTTATGTTTTCAGCTTGCACAAGGTGGCACTGCTGTAGGAACAGGATTAAACACCAAGAAAGGGTACCCATTTTTGTTATTTAAAATATCTTATCTTTCAATATATTTTTCTTCTTATTTACATAGTGAGATGATCGCTATACAGATTTGATGTAAAGATTGCTGCAGCGGTTGCTGATGAAACAAGATTACCGTTTGTTACAGCTGAAAATAAGTTTGAGGCTCTGGTTAGTTTCATTTTTCAAACAGATACCTTTTTTTAAAACAATTTTGTTATATTATTTTTTTAAACAATTTTGTTAAAATATCAGGCTGCTCATGATGCCTTTGTTGAAGCTAGCGGAGCCTTGAACACGCTTGCAGCTTCACTTATGAAGATTGCGAATGATATACGGTTTCTAGGAAGGTATGCAAGCTGCAAACTTTATATTCTCTTTGTACTTTGTAAGCTACTTTATGCTCATTTCAAATTTAACTTTTTGAAATTTAGTGGTCCTCGTTGTGGTCTTGGGGAACTTATTCTTCCTGAGAATGAACCTGGGAGCAGCATTATGCCTGTAAAGTCACTATTTCATAAAAACCTTATAAAATCATATATATATATTTTTTTTTAAATTCGGATGATAAATCCAGTAACTTGGCTAATTGTTTTGACCTTATGAACCTTTTCTACTTTAGGGAAAAGTGAATCCTACACAATGTGAAGCTCTGACTATGGTCTGTGCTCAGGTATGTATCTAACACCTTTGTCACATTTTATTTTAATGGATTTGTTAATTATGCCTGTGAAATAATATTATTACCTGCAGGCAATTGGAAACCATGTCGGCCTGACAGTGGGCGGTTCAAATGGCCATTTTGAGCTCAATGTTTTCAAGCCAATGATTGCTAGTAATCTTTTACATGTAAGTGAGCTCAATCAATCACAGTTATATGGTCTTCTGTTATTTGTTATGCGACCCTCAAACTCAAATGTTTATATCCGGTGCTAAATCTTTGGAATTTTTTTTTTTACTATATAATTCTCATGGTGTTGATATTGTTTTTATAGTCAATAAGACTTCTAGCGGACGCGTCTGCTTCTTTTGAAAAGAATTGTGTGAGAGGAATTCAAGCAAACAGGGATAGGATTTCAAAGCTATTACACGAGGTAAGCTAACAATAAAAACTAAAAAGAGAGTTTCAATATTTACTGTGATTTAGTACAATGTAATTCCTAATGTTATTATCTGTCTTGATCCCCTGCAGTCACTTATGCTTGTCACATCATTGAATCCTGTAAGCTTCTGTTTGAATTTAACAATTTACTGTCTTTTACATATATTAATTTCTGAATAACTCAATGATGCAAATTGTCATTTGGAATTTTTCGGTACAGAAAATTGGTTATGACAATGCTGCAGCGGTTGCCAAGACTGCCCACAAGAAGGGATGTACACTCAAGGTGATGTTTCGTAATTCATTCAACAAAACTATAAACCCACGTTATTAATTCCCTGAAAACGTGTTTGAAGAACTAATAATTTTTATAATAATTAACATTTGTAACATATGCAGGAAGCTGCTCTCAACTTGGGAGTCTTGACCAGTGAAGAATTCGATCAACTTGTGGTTCCAGAAAAGATGATTGGTCCATCAGATTGAAGATAGTAACGGTTGCATGTTTTATGAAGTTGAAGCGATTAAACTGTAAGTTATTCGGATAAGAAATAAAAGATCACTGGTCTTATCATACTTGAGGTATTTATTGAACCATTTTATTCTTCTGAGTGGTTTAACACTCATTCATGGAATCTGTAAGAGAAGTTGTTGAGGAAAAACTACATGTCACCAACTGTATTTTTGCCAGATAAATGTGTCTTACTTTGTTGCTTAACAATGATTGCTTTATTGTATTCATCTGGGGAGGGTAGTGGCTGTGGTGGTGCGGTAAGGGAAGATGATTACGAGAAGGGTGGCTCTTTGGTGTATAGGAATTATAGTGTGAGTTGTCTTAGTCCCAAAAACCAAAACACGAGACACGCACATCATGTATGTGAGACGCGTGTCTATGTCCAATTGAAAGCTTTGTTTACAACCAAAAGTTGTATACTTGTATTTCTCGTCTTTTAACATTTTTTTGAACATCTTAGGAATTTTATTAAAAACCAAAAGTTGTATACATATACATACAGATTTTCACCACCGAAAATGAAGAGTCACTAAAATCAATATTTCACCATGCTAACCAATCCTTTTGTATTTGCCTTATTTTTCATCCATCCGTAAATATTTCGGGTTTTCTTAATTTTTAATCCCTCACCGACCCTAATTTGACCAAAAATAACACAACACACGCCTTTTACCGCTTATACATTTTCCTCATCATCTCGCGCATTAAGAGTGCGAAATTATATTGGTAACTATATGTTAAATGACACCAAATTAAAAAGTTTAAGCTATTTAACTCAAATGTTTTTATAGTGTTAATGTAATTTATAAAAAGTATAAGGACCTTTGAATGTAAAATATCTTGAAAAAGCAAAAGCAAAATACAATGTCCATAAATATCAATCACGTGCAGAATAATTGACCACTTTCACAATTTCAAGCTAAAATTAGAACTCATATCATCATACAATGTATCTTTCTTTCTTTCTTTATTGTAGGTGCATGCATCATCTTTTCCGGTCCAAATCAAACGTCTACCCTGTCTCCTTTATTTTATCTTTTTATAATATTTAATATTTTTAAATGTTACTCATGAGTTATGTGTACAAAATGTCAAAAATGTATTTTAAACATTAAAAACACTCAACCACTAATCCGTTTAAATGTGTACTTTCAAAAACATTTTTAATAGTACTTACAAGGATTTGAACTCATCATATTCTAATTCCGTTTAAATATATACTCTCAAACTGACTATTGAAAACCATTATTTCCCTTTAATTATAATATAGTTTATTAAAAACATGATAATCATATAAATTATTTACGATATGCTTCTTCACATGAGATGCCGTACTTACGGATCTCTCTCCTTTACATGTTGAAGGTGCCAAAAATAGACAACAAAATAACCTTTTCACATTTCTCTCGTTATATTCAGTTATTTAACTGTAACACTGCAACATGAACAACAATTATATTTACCTCTATCAATTCTTATATCTTTAGAAAACGTCACATAAATATATGAATCATTACAGTTCACTACTTAAAACTTTTGAAGTATTAACTACATTTCAACAAAAAGTTTGGGATAATAATAATATATATATAAACACCTAAATATACAACTTCTAACTTCTAAGTTAAGGTAACCTAGAATTCTAGATATAACATTATTTTGTATTCAATTTTTTTTTAAACGACCAACTAAGTAACGTCGGGTACTCCGTACGTGGCCCCCATTGGCTAAAGTTAGCCCAATCCGGTCACGAGTCTGGACGGACGGAGCCCCTAGCAGTCCACCTATTGATAGATTCCCCGGATAAAACCCGACCCCCACGCCCGCCAAACGACATGATCACAAGGAGCCGATAAAATTGGATGAGAACACGACTCGAACGCTCCCTCGTATCTTCTATATAAATTGGTGATGTATTTAATATTATCTACTTTTCAATTATTCATAAACCAAAAAATCATGTGTTTTAAATATTTATAAAAGTGCGTATATAATGTGTATATAATATATATAAAGAAAACAATAACCTTTTCTTCTCCTTGAGTGAAATGAAATCAAATCAGTTGGCGAGATGAGATTGAGAATCTGTTGAAGTGATAATAATAATAATAATATTAATAATAATAATAATAATAATAATAATAATTGAATTGAATTTATATACTTCCCATAGAGGAAACACTTGCACTACTTGCAATTGCTCATGAAATCAGTGCAGCAGCAACTCCATTTGCACAAAATGATGAAGCATCAAGTTCATATTAATATTAATAATGATATTATTATTATTATCTTTTAGCCTCTTCCACGGATCTCTGTTCTCTTCTTCTTCATTCAGGTTATTAATTCGTTCTTCTTCTTCTTCTTCTTATTCTAATTACTAATTACTAATTACTATCTGATTGTTATAGTTAACGTCGATGATAACTAAGGCGATGATTTCATATGTTGAAGTTAATTAATTAATTAATTAACCGTTATCTAGTGCGTGCGTCATAGTTCGTTATAGGACGTTTGCTAGTAGGTAGGTAGTTATTCAGAATCTGTTTAGAATATTGAAGATCAAGTTATGTTAATTGTTAGGATCTCGGATATGTGAAACGAATACGATACATAAGGATTTACGTGGTTCGGTTTAAGCTGATCTACGTCCACAGGCTGAATTAATATGTTAAATGTTAGGTTAATTGTTAGGATGTACGCGGTTCGGTCTAAGCTAACCTACGTCGACCGGATGCAAACCAGGAGTTAGTAGTTAGTTATTGCCTTTCAACTAAAGGTTCACAAACCAGTTCGGTCAACAGAAAGTCAAATTGATTTGTTATCAGTTTTGATCCTGGTTGAAACCGGTGTTTTTTACCAGTTTATAATCGTTTTTGACCGGCTTTCAATTTGGTAACCGGTTTCGGTGGAGAGAATTCCAAACCGGTTCCGGTAGTCAGTTTGGTTCGGTTAATCAGTTTGGTTCGAAACACACACGCAATCGATCCGCAGAAAAGGACACAAGGATTTACGTGGTTCAGTCTAAGCTGACCTAAGTCCGCTTGCTGCAACCAGGAATTTATTATTGCTTTTCAACACTGGATGAGATCGGTACTGGTACTGAAAATATCGATGTTGATTGCCGAATATCGGTACGGTACCGGTACTTGTTACAATATGTTCATCTCAATATGGTATATGTACCGTGCCGGTACGGGTACCGAAGATACCGATACCGTATTTTTGGAAAAATAGGTTGCGAATCTATCAGTTTCGAACCGGTTCGGTATGGTATGGGTACCTGAACTTGGTACCAAGTGCTCATCCAGTCATCCCTAATTGCAGGTAGAGGTGCAAGTCGTAACCGATTAATAACTGGTATATAAGAAACCAGTTACTAACCGGTATCAACCGATGGTTAGGAACCAGTTAGGGATTTCACATAGGAATTAGTTAGGAATTGGATAATCGAACACAGGTTAATATGGTTAGTGTTAATAAAGTTAATTTCAATATGTTATTATTGGTTAACCGGTTAATAATCAAACCGAATCGGTCACATAGGTTAGGGACTTTCCACTAAAAAATCGGTTACGAATCGTAACCGGTTAGTGACAACAGTGTTAGAAAAATCGAGACTAGTCAGAGATTAATCGCTAGTCAGCTGGTGACTGATTAATATTTGGGTAATTGGCTGAAAATTGGTAGTCAGTCTTAGCCAGACAAAGTCTGCAACTGGCAATTTGGGGCAGTTTCCGGCCAATTTCTGGCGATTCCGTATATAAACATTATAATGTGTTCGTATATAAAAATTACATATAAAAATGTGTGTGTGTATATATAAGACAGAAAATTATATATAAAAATTCCAATCCGATTAATCGCTAGTCCCCATCTCACCCCAGCAACAATTATCTTCTCGTCTTCATTTAAAACAGACCCAACACTGATTTTGTTAACTGAGATGACTGATTATAATTTATGTTGCAGCTTTTCTGAAGCTGTGGACGAAGAATGTATTCGTGTGATTGCTTCGAGACTCAATGGCCTGCTGATGAGCTTTTAGTCAAGTACCAGTACATATCAGATTTCTTCATTGCCTTCGCCTATTTCTCAATCCCATTGGAACTTATATACTTTGTTCAGAAATCAGCCTTTTTTCCATATAGATGGGTGCTTATGCAGTTCGGTGCTTTTATTGTTCTATGCGGAGCAACACACTTTATAAACCTTTGGACGTTCTCGTCACACTCGAAAACTGTTGCTATTGTTATGACTGTAGCAAAACTGTCTACAGCCTTCGTGTCATGCGTGACTGCATTAATGCTTGTTCACATTATACCTGATTTGTTGAGTGTGAAAACACGGGAATCGTTTCTAAAACAACGAGCTGAAGACCTCGATCGGGAAATGGGATTGATTATAAAACAAGAAGAAACCGGAAGGCATGTTAGAATGCTTACACATGAAATCAGAAGCACTCTTGATCGACACACGATATTAAAAACGACTCTTATTGAGCTCGGTAGGACTTTAGATCTTGAAGAATGTGTGTTGTGGATGCCGTCAAGCAAGGGTATGATTCTTCAGCTTTCTCATTCTTTGCATAATTTGATCCCGTTTGGCTCCACGGTTCCGATTAATCTGCCGATAATCACTGAGGTGTTTAATAGTGCTGAAACGATAAGGATTCCACATAACTGTCCTCTGGCTAGGATTAGAACCCCTGTGGGATCTTACATTGCACCTGAAGTTGTTGCTGTTCGTGTTCCTCTTTTGCATCTATCGAATTTTGAAATCGACAATTGGCCCGATCACTCTGCTAAAACTTATGCGGTTATGGTTTTGATTCTTCCTTTGAACGGTGTTAGAAAGTGGCGGGACCATGAATTGGAACTCGTAACCGTTGTTGCTGACCAGGTTGGTTGATATCTAATTTTCTATCTATATATGTTAATATTTTGATTATATCTAAACTGTAAACTTACTGTGTATTTCTAATCCTTAGGTTGCTGTGGCTCTTTCTCATGCTGCAATTCTAGAAGAATCTATGCGGGCTCGTGACCAGCTAATGGACCAGAACTTTGCTTTAAACGTGGCCCGACAAGAAGCGGAGATGGCTATCCATGCTCGTAATGACTTCCTTGCTGTCATGAACCATGAAATGAGTACACCAATGCATGCAATCATAGCATTGTCTTCACTTCTTTTAGAAACCGAACTCACTCCCGATCAACGAGCCATGATAGAAACCATACTTAAAAGCAGCAATCTTCTAGCAACACTTGTGAATGACGTTCTTGACCTTTCTAGGCTCGAAGACGGAAGCCTAGAACTTGAAAATGAAGTGTTCAACCTTCATGAGCTGTTCAGAGAGGTAAACAATTAAACATAATGAACCTATCAGTTCATATTTTATACGAATAATATCAATTATAATTTATTGTTGTATGTAGGTTGTGAGATTGATAAATCCTATTGCATCTGTGAAAACCACATCCATGACATTAACTTGTGATCTGGGCTTACCGGTTTATGGCATTGGTGATGAAAAACGCCTTATGCAAATAATCTTAAATGTTGTCGGCAATGCGGTTAAGTTCACCAAAGCCGGCCATGTTTCAATTCAAGCCTCTATTTTGAATCCCGGGTATTTACAGGAATGGCAAACTTCTGAATTTTGCCCCACGTTGACCGATGGTTTATTCTACCTACTTGTGCAGGTCAGTATATTATCCGACGTTTGCTTATTGTACTCTAGAATATAAATAACCGAAAACACAATTGATATGAATGCAGGTGAAGGATACTGGCTCTGGCATTAAACAACAGGACATTCCACACATTTTCACAAAGTTTTCCGAGCCTCGAAGTGCATCAAACCGAGGTGGAAACAGTGCAGGTCTCGGGCTTGCAATTTGCAAAAGGTATTAAAAATTTGATAAACTTCAAGTTACGAGTTATTAATAGTCTTATTAATAATCCTTCAACACGTTTTTTTAATTATGTGATGTCAGGTTTGTGAATCTGATGGGAGGTCACATTTGGATCGAGAGTGGAGGGTTGGGTAAGGGTACAACGGTTACATTTCTTGTGAAACTAGGTCACTATAACCACCCGAATAACCCAACCATGCAACATGTTTCACAAACGGTTCCTAAACCGAGGCCCGCTCAAGGAAGTGGTGAACTCATCAAACACCGACATATTGAGAGGGATGATTACAAGGTGACTGCTTCGTTCCCGCTTTATAATAGGAGTATGTAGCCAACGTGGCACGCTGGCACACTCTGGTACGCGGGAACTCATAATAAGAAATTTCAGGTGACCATCTTGTAGTTAGTAGATTTATACAAAGCTTTTTTTTATTACAATTAAACATTGCGATTCACTAACGAGCAATGGAGAATGGTAACGAGTTATACAAAGACATGTACTAACCTAGTAAGTTGTAAGTTTTGTTCTTGAAGTGTAAGTTGTAACATGTTACATTAACCGGTATTATAGGTAACTTGTTTTTGTGTCGAAGATGAAAGTTGTGTTTGTTCGTTAGTCGTTAATGAATAAAATGTTTATAAATATAAAAATAATGCAGATATAGTTAGTAACCTAACAACATATCTAGAATTAGGTTTGACTAATACAATACGTCTCAAACTATTGATAATTTTTTAAAAACAAGTGAGCCCAAAGAGTGTAGGCCAAGGCCCATATTTGACTTGAATAACCCTTGGGCCAGCCTTGTTCTTAATGATGAATCCATCCTTACCAACAGAGGTGAAAAATAACCCGGTTCCGGGTACCCAAACGGGAGCCAACCCTACCCGAACCGTCATTACAAACTGATTCTAGTTTCTCTAAAAACGATACTGAAACCGGAATAGAACTGAAACCATTGGAACAGGTTCCACTTCTAGTAAAAAACCGGAACCAAACCAGCCAAAAGCGGTAAGAAACCAGCCAAACCAGTCAAAACCCGAATGTATCCAGAACCGGTTTTATCTCTACCTAGTTTTTGACTTTGTTGGCCAAAATCGAAACAAGACTGGCTCTTAAAAAACCCAATTTGTGCATCTCTATGTACTAACTTCTTTATGTTTTGATCTTTAGTTATCTAACAATACAATGATTACAAGTTATCACGTATTGTTTCAGTCAACAGTTGTTTTCCTCGTATCCATTACTTTATGAATCTTCAATAAGGAATCTGGTTTTCATACAACATCGTATGGAAAAATGACAAAAGAAAAAATGCACTGTAAACGGTCGTTTACCTTCGTGTAACCTACACTTTACACTCAAAGGTGTACGAAACCACAACCCCTTCAAGAAACGTCAAAAAATCGTACAAAGCATCTAAAAATAGTGGAGGGAGAGTCTGGGCCACCTAAGCTGAAGTAAAACATCTAACGCTTAGACGCTTCCTCTTATCCTTGACGCTTCAGGTCCATCTTTAGACATTTCAGAGAAAAAACTCTTGTTTTAAGACGTTTCCTCTCAGAAGACGTACATGTAGACGTTTCCACTAAAATTTTTCATCAATTAAGTGGCTGATTGGTGGGTACGCCTGTCAAATAAAGCGTCTAAAGTACAAATGTTTCATTCATGTGTCAAGTTCTGAAATCCTCAATTTTTATAAAGTTTTCTAACTTTTAGACACTTCCTATGTTTAGTAGAGATTATTTTTTAGTATTTTTACATGTCATTTATTTTTACCTATTATGAACATAATTTTTACGACTCATTTCTAGAAAAAATGACGTGTTTTGTGAAATGGCAATTGCCTTGACGTGTTTTGTTTTTTTTTTTGTTTTTATACCTCCTAATTTTGGTAATTGGTTGTGAACCATGATTTGATAATATTCCCATAATTAAATCACACCTTTTTAAAAATATAAAAATTTTGTTTTTATTTGTACTTTTATTTTTGGTAATTAGTTGTGAACCATGATTTGATAATTTTCCCATAATTAAATCACACATTCTCTAAAATTAAAAGTTAGTTTTTATTTATTTTATATTGTTTTGTTTTTAGTGATGAGTGATCAGATCATTTGTGGAAGGTGCAGCAGCAACGTAAGAGGCCATCACCACTTTGATGGGATGGTAAAGGCTTTGGTCTTTGGGTGAGAGATCCAGGGTTTGATTCCTGGCATTGACGGTATAATGTAAATAGAAGGGGAAAGTTTGAACATTCAAAAAAAAACAGCAACGTAAGACAATCTGCACATGATTACGTCAACAGTCAAACAATGGGCGCCGTTTCTACAACCCATAGGAAATCCACTTAATACTATTATTTCTTCTGTTTCCATAATTTTTTTGTTTTTTTTCACAATTTTCATTAAAAGAAAAATGTGTTTTAATTATCAGTTTTTGTTCATTTGGCTTTTGATACCTTTGGCTCTTTGGCACCGGAAGCTATCCGTTTCCTAACCAGGGTCCAACGGGTTGTGCATAGTAATGTGTCGACTCCAAAGGGGCAGGGGTATGTCTTTAGCAGGTTAAGGTTTGCAATTCAGAAAGGGGTGGCGGCGCAGCTTGTTGCCCGCCTACCTGCTATGTTGATGTAATATCTATGTTTCTATATAATGAAACAAGTAAATCTAATTAAAAAAAAATTATCAGATACCTTGAACATCCATTATAAAGTCAAATTAACAAAATAAATATGTCTAAGTTATTTTACGAACGGAAACAAAAATAAGATATAAAGTCAAATTAACAAAATAAATATGTCTAAGTTATTTTACGAACGGAAACAAAAATAAAAAAGATGAGAATGATTTTTAGACATACAAAAAAACTCTTTAAGAAAAAAATCATAACTCAAAATTTAATAAAACGAAAAAAAATAAAAAGACAAAAATGTTTTCATCGTATTTCTCATTCTAAAAAAACAATAATTGGTTTTTGTGTTAATTATCGTCATTAATTTTGTTTTTGTTTTTGTTTTTTGACATAATGTATTTTTTTTCTTTATATCATGTTATATTATTCAACATAATGTTATATTTTGCGATCTATTGTGTCTTTTTTTAGTTATAATTGTGTATTTTGTTCATTTTCGTCACTGTGTCTTTTCATAATTTTTTTTTAATTTTTATAACTTTTTTTAACTTGAATAATGGCGAAAACATTTCAGTTTTCTAAATTTTTCGTTTTTATTTATATTTTGAGTTATGATTTTTTTATTTTATTTTTAAGAGGTTTTTTGTGTAATCACAAATTTTTCTCACGCTTCTCATTTTTTTATCCCTTTATAATTTAACTTCACCCATTTTATCATACCCATTCCTACAAGGTTTGTTTAGAAAAAGATATCACGTGTAAACCTATTATTTTTATGGTTATGTCCAATGTTAACTTCTCGACAGTCGTGAGACCGGGGATCGGATGAAATCTGTAAACCCTCGCACTATGTCGGGTTCGACGCCGGGATTAAAATCTTAACTCGTCATTTCACCTAAATGTTCATGGAAATGAGCCAAGTGGAATCAAATCCGCATTTACACTTGGGAGGGCAAGTCTAATAACCACTAGACCAAATACGCAAGACATGTATCACAGTTTAATGAATGTTTTTCTTTTATAGTATGATTTAAAAAAAAAACGTTATGACGGTCTAATTTGGAATATGTTGTTTTGTTTAGAAAAAAAGTTATTAATGTTTTTCTTTTATTGTTTTTTTATATAAAAAATTTGGTACGTTATTGTTTAGTTAATGTTTATTGTAGATTTTGGTGTGTTATTATTTATTTATTCCTTTAATTGTTTTACTTTTATTTACATTTTAAATTTTTGATGAGTTATTATTTATTATTTATTTAATTGTTTTATTCACTTTTACAACTTTTTATAGTTTTCGATGAGTTATCATTTATATGTTTATTTTATTTTCTTTGAACTTTCTTAACATGCAAACACACGTAAATGCTTTTCTTGTGTCACAAGTGTCCACAATATTGTCATTTGATGGTTTTGTTCAAAAACCATGGACCAGTAAAAACAAAATATAAAAATCAAATGCAACTTGCATCTTTAATGTGTATTAAAAACATTCAATAACCATCATCAAAAACAAGTTTTATTTATTATGGTTAGGTTGTATGTAGCCGGAAAACGCCAAAGGCGACGCTTAACGCTTAACACCCCTCTAAGATCCGCCACGTGATGTTAAACGCCCCTCCAGGTTGCCACATGACAGATGACTAAAAACACATCTGAACAGTTCTTCGTTACACTTAGTCTTGTGATTAAACGATATATTAAACAACGAACTTGGCTAATAAAACAATTTTTTTATTAATTAAAAAAACAACTATAAAACAAAATTTGATATTTTTAAGATTCTAATAAAATATCACAATTACTTTATTATAAACTCCAAAAAAAAAACTAAAATGAAATTATTATTTTTTAAGACATCTAACACATGTCATCGAAACTCCAAAGCTCAATCGGACCACCACCATCAGTAGCCGACGGTGCCACCATCGGCTGCCCTTCGAGATACGGAATATCATAAAACTTCATAAAGGACTCATACGCCATCAACTCCTCTGACAACTTCTGCACCTCATTCTCTTCCTGTACCACCTCAGCTTTTTTCTCCATCTTTTCATAAAAAGACTGCGGTACAGCTTGTTGTCCATTCGTCTGCCAATTTTTTTCTTCCACGGTTAAATCTTCCTCGTTTGGGAAATTAACCTTGGCTTTCGATCCTCGGATTCTCCTAGCTTCCTTATCGTAAGCTCTAGCCGCCTCTTCCGCCGTGTTGAAGGTACCCAACCAAACCCTAACACCTTTCCTCGGATCGCGAATCTCGGCCGCCCATTTGCCCCATGGCCGCTGCCTTATCCCACGGTACAAATTCTTCCTCGGTTTTTTTATTCCGCTCTTTGTTTTTTCATGAACATTTTTTTTTTCGTGCACGCCTGTTCGACAAAAAGCCTGTCAGAAACAAATTTTAAACCATATAGGTATCATGCTATAGTTACACCATACCCATTTAATTTCACGTTATTAAAGCAGGTTCACAAAACACTTTAAGACGATCGTTTTTACCATAAAAAAAAATTAAAAAAAACTAACTTTGAAAAATAATGATTAAAAAATATCCAGACTACCGTTCTACCCAATGGGGTCAAGTTTTGAAAATTACTGGTCAAAACAAACGTCTGACCAATATCCAGAATATCATTCTGACCTTAGGGGGCAGGATTTTAAAATTATTGGCCAGAACAGACATTTGTTCAATATTCAGACGGCCGTTCTAACCATAAGGGGTCGGTCAAGTTTTGAAAATTATTGGCTAAAATAAACGTTTGGCCGATATCCAAAACTGCCGTTTTGACCCTTCTGATCATAAGAAGTCAAACTTTGAAAACTACTTGACGGAAGAGTCATTTGACCAACCTTTGAAAACTATGGGTGAAAACGGCCATCAATATACTATCTACACAAATATTTAAAGCATTGTGTAATTAGTCCTTGTGTGATTAGACGTCAGACGGCTAATAGGGCCCATGCTAAATATTAATAAAGTAAGGAAGTAATAATTTAAAAAAAACTAAGGAAATGGAAAGTGGTTGGCCTGAAGGAGGTGAAAGTGGACGCTTATGAACCGGTTCGGTTTCGGTTTCCTGGACAAACTGGTTGAACTCTTCCTCAAACGAGTTGAGTTTAGCGCGGAAAGTCGGTTTAGGCCAGAAGTTGGTCCGGGAGCTACGGATGAGATCGGAGACAATATCACCACCACACATGATGGTCGCTAGCGGTTGCAATTGATTTTGTAAAGGTGACAAAAAAAGTTAAAAGAGAAATAATAAGAAATGTGAATATGGAAGTATTGGGAAGAGGGGTGTGTTTATAAGTAGGCATGTGTGACAGCAAATAAATAAATAAATATTAATGAACATAAAACATTTTTTATAAAATTTACTTATATCATTTATGCATGTACATTTTGTGGTGGTGTATAATTACTGTACCGTATGCCCTTACAAAATCTGACTGGCTAGTAAAAAAATAAAAATAATAATAATAATTAATGTTGGATTTAAATATTATTTTATATATTTTTAATGAATGGCTGAGATTTTTTTTATTATACTTGGCCTATATGAAGACACGTCACCCTAAAAGAGTAAAAGTAATATTGTTAAAAGATATTTTGAATATCTTTTTATAACATCTACTATACTCTTATTAATTAATTATTTATGTGATTGTAGGATTAAAATCATTCACCTTTCACACTAAAAACAAAAAAGACATCTAATTATTTGTAATAAAAAGATTTAATATAGCAATTTTAGTAAGGGAGTTAATTCTAATTATTTCACTTTGAAAATATTAATGAACTTATCATTGAATGCATGTACCTCGTAGAATTCTGTAATGTATCCCGTTTCTAAGACTACTTCCATTGGCAATCTCATAATAAGATTGGTGGGCCCAAAGTTAAAAAAAAATTGAAAAAGAAAATTTACCAATCTAGATTGGCAATCTGGGTTGGTAGAGCAAATCCAGATTGCAATCTAAACTAACCCCCAATAACTTAATTATTCAATTAACTTTTAATATTCGAACTAAAAAAATAATTAAATACACGATATTTTAAAAAAAAATTATGAACATTCTGACATAAATTTTATTTAAAACGGACTTCGTTAAAAAAATATTTTTTTTAAGTTGGGATGGATTGTGAATGTGTCTAAAAGATTGGGGTGAATTAAATTATGTAGATTGAGAGAAAGAAATAGATTTTATAATGTGAGATTGAGATTGTGAGATTGTTGATGGGATAGTCTAACAAACTAGTAAAAAAACTTATGTTTAGCCTTGGATTTAAAACTCTATTTTAATTAATGGTTGTGATTTAATTTGATTATACTTGGTTCATACGAAGAAGACACGTCACTCTAAGAGTAATATTGTTCGAAAGATATTTCATATGCTATTCTCGCTGGATTAGAATCATTCACCTTTTGAATTATAAAAAAACTAATACTTAACCTTAGATTAAAATATATGTCTTAATTTGTAATAAATGACTGAGATTTAATTTGATTGTGCTTAGCTCATATGATGATGATACGGATGATACCTCACTCCAAAAACAATATTATCAAAAGATATCTCAGTATTAATTTACCAGCACATACTTTATTCCTATTAATTATCTCTATCACCAAATTATTAGAATCATTCGCCTTTCATATTTGAAAGACATCTATTTATTTGTAGTAAGAAGATTTAATATCAATTTTAATAAAGTAGTTAATTCTAATTATTTCACTTCGAAAATCATATGAATTTCTTATACAATATATATTTTTTTTTTCAGAAAGTATACATTAAAACTAAGGTTTTTATATATATATATTTAGTATGAGTATAATATTATGAATTAATAAAAAAAAATAAAACTAAGCGAAATTTTTTACTAATTTGTAATATTTAAGTCTATTTTTGTTAAAAAAAAAGAAGAAACTCATAACTCAATAAGCATATCAAAAAATTTAATTATTTAAACCAAATAAAACTCTATTATTAACGACCCTCAGGAACGGCCCTGGGCAAAGGCAAATACCATGGAGAAGGTTTATTTTCATGAAATGCTATAATATTTGTACAAATAATAGGTCACTTAGTAGTTAGTACCACAAACTAATGTAGCGTTTGTTAGGTATGAATATGAGGGGGAATAAAATAAGTCATTGTGAGTGAATAAAAAAATGGGTGTTTGGTTTGTCAATGAAATGGAATTAACGGTTAAACAAGTAATCTCATTCCATCAAATTTATTCATTCTCACCTCTTCGTTGTTGTTTTTTTTTCATTTCATTTCTCTTTCATCATACTCTATAGATAACACCACCTGACAACCACAACCGCCATTGCCACCACCACCACCACCGTCATCGCCATACCACCACCACCATCATTGTCGCCGCGTGACCACCACCACTACCGCCACCACTTGACCTCCGTTGTTGACGCTGCCATACCACCACCGCCACCATCATTGTCGCTGCCTGACAACCACCACTACCGCTACCACTGGACCTCTGTTGTCGACGTTGCCATACCACCACAACCACCATCATTGTCGCTGCCTGACCACCACTACAACCACCACCACTTGATCTCCACTGCCCGACACCGACATACCACCATCGCCACCATAATGTTTGGTAAGAGATATGAGTAATTTTATCATTTCTATTTCATTCGTACGTTTTTTTAATATATATATTTGCAACCAAACAACATAAAATAATAATTCATTCTCTTCATATATGTTAACCAAACATAACAAATGCACGATAACGAATAATTTCATTCCGTTATCAAATTACAATCCTTCTTTCATTTTATTCCAGATGCCACCTCTATTCAACCAAACATACCCAACTAAACTCAGTGCTCAAGGTTTACTATTGTCCCACAAACCTAATTATACTTGGTATATAACGAAGATATTTGGATAAACTTAAATTTATTATTTTTTGCCAAGCGGGATCAAATGCTATGGCATAAATAATACATTAATATTGAAATGTTTGGAGGGAGGGAAGTAAAAATCTATTTGGCTATAGATTTTGACTTCTTAGTCCAACTTGGCTTCGACTTTTATTATCTTTAGTCAACTCTTTGTACGTTTTGACTTTTTATTGTCCTGACTTAAGTACTTAACATTGAAACTACATTTATCATGAGTATTAATATACAACCTCAACATAATCACAATCATTTAAATTACATAGTCCATGAAGCATAGCATCACTATTTTAGTCAAGCCATTTGCATAAGTCAATATAGTTCTAGCCGTACGGATAGTCCTAGATATCATACTTCTATATACGCAACATCCATAGACTTTATGATGAACTGACCATTTAAGGCTATGTGTAGTGGAGGGACTACAATTGGGGGCGAATTTTGACACGTGACACTCAGTCAACAAAGGGGACGAATTTGTTTTTGGGGTGTAATGGTGTAGGGGCTACAAGTTGGGCCCACAGTATCTTTTTTTATTATTTTCTTTTTGTAATTAAACTAATCAAATAAAAACCAATTTCTTCAAATAATTAAATAAAAATGCATTAAAATTAAAAAGAAATACAAAAAAAATACATAACTAAAAATATAAAAAAAAAACATATAGCTCGGTTGGCGTACATGTTTAATTTCGGGTCGGGAAATTGAAACGGATAGCTCGGTTGGTTTAGGTTCATCGGGTTCCATTGTAAGTTCACGTTCGGTTGGTTTTGCGAACCATGATGTTGACCGAAAGGAGGGAATGGGTGGTTTGGTTGGTTCGGGTTGTTTCTATGATTCATTTTGCATATACATATATTTACACACACAACATATATACATATACATATATATATCACACACACATCATATATACATATACATATATATACACACACATACATATAATATAATAATAATATTTATTATTCTTCCACGGCGATACCCCCCCCCCCCCCCGCCCCCGCCCCTTTTGGCCCAAAAATCGCCCGGGGCGGTGTTCGTGCCCAAAATCGCCTAAAATCGTCCAAATCTATGCCCCATTACACATAGCCTAATGAGCATCACAACTCAGCAAGTTTAAATTATATAAATTAATTAGACGCTAACAATAAATTTGAAAAAGACTTCTTATTATATCGTGTTGCGTCCCCTCCCATTGCCGATTACACCTTTATAAATTTTAATGATTAACACGTAGAAAACGTATACCTACTATATTAAGACCAAGTGTTATCAGCATGTGAACCCCCCCCCCCCCCCTCCCCACACCACCACCACCACCACACATTTCTTTAAAACTAGTGTTCAGCCCCACTATCGCGCCCGATGAAAATATTCTTGGGTCCACCATGGGATATTTTACAAACCAAAAATCCTAATTTTATATGTGAAATTATCTTTTAACTACGTTTATTGATTTAATTTCATCTTAATTAAAAGATTTTGTGTTTAATAACGGCCTACTTTTTTTATAAGCTTTTGGGCTTACGGTAAAAGGCTTTAAGCCATGACTTGTGGGCTTTTGAGGTGATTGGTAATGGGCTTCAAGTTTCCATATATGGTCCATATCTTCCAGATAACATGAGTGGACCTATGGCCCAAAAACGGACTATTTTGGTTAGACGTGCACAAAAAAACCGGTTCCGGAACCTAACCGGTGGAACCGAACCGGAACCGGTTCCAGTTCCAACCCGGTTGGAACAATACCGGTTTGGGTATTTTTGTACCCGAAAATCGTACCCGGTTCTAATATTTATATGTCAGTACCGGTTCCAAACCGGTTCCTACCCGGTTCTTAATTGGAACCGGTTTGGTTCGTACCCGGAATAACCGGTTCCGACGGGTTTTTTTGAAGGGTCAAACAAAAGTCACCAACTAGCCGTTGGAACCGGTTTTTTTAGACACCAACTAGCCGTTGGAACCGGTTCCAACGGTAATATAGCCGTTGGAACCGGTTTTTAAGACAATATATCCGTTGGAACCGGTTCCAACGGTAATATAGCCGTTGGAACCGGTTTTTGGGCCAAACCTATATATAAGTTGTTTCCATTACTTGTTTCACCACCAAACTCAAAAACAAAATACAATACTACTCCTTTAGCAAACCCGTTCCTTTACCCGACCATCCAACTAAATATTATTATGGCACCTATCAAAAAAACTAACAACAAGGCTAAGAAGAGTGTTTTTGTTGCCCCCGTTCCTGTTACGGAGGACCCAATGGTTGTTACGGTAGTCAACCATAACCGCAACCAAGACGTATGGAAGAATTGGGATTTGATTGTGGATGACGAAGGTTATCAAAAGGCTCGTTGCAAACTATGTGGTTCAATATTAAAGCACGATTCCAACTCTACTTTGAGAAAGCACATCGAGAAGCCATATTGCAAGGCGTTGAAAGGGATTGGCGCGACCGATCAAATTGACTTGGGTAAAGATGGTACACTATTTCGTTACAACACGACTCAAGTTCAAGATAGAATGGCAAAGTTCGTTATTCAACGAGGTTTGCCGTTTAACCACTTTGATGACCCGGAGTTGACGTCGTTGATTCGCGAAACTCTACAACCGAGATACACACATGTAAGTCGTACTACCTTAAGACGTCATTGTATCAGGTTGTGGGAGTGTGCTAAAAAAGAGTTAATCGAGTCTTTTCATTCTTTAAAATCCATGGTTAGTTTAACTACCGATGTTTGGTCGGCACAACACGGGTTGCCCGAATCATACATATGTGTCACCGCTCATTGGGTTGATCCGGTGACATGGCAATTGATGAAACGCACCATCGCTTTTGAAAACTTCCCGTTACCACATACCGCCGAAAAATTGTTTGAATTACTTGATGAAGTTATAACGACTTACAACTTGAGAAATAAAATATTTTCGATTTCGTTTGACAACGCTTCAAACAATACTAAGGCGGCTGAAAAATTTATCATTAAATATTCACCACCTTGTTTCGGGGATTTTTTTCATGTCCGATGTGTTGCACATATCATCAACTTGGTTGTCCAAATAGGTCTTGACAATGAACACATTTGTGATGATTTAAAATACTTTAGACTTATGTTACAAGATGTCTTCAAAAGTGGTAAAAGAAGACATCTTGAATATAAGAATTATTGCAAGTCGGTTGAAAGAAAGTATTTGGGGCCGAATTGGGACGTTCCAACCCGTTGGAACTCAACTTGTCATATGTTAAAGTGTGCTTTTGCCCAACGCCAAACTTTACAAGCTTTTCATAACAATCTTGTTGAAGAACGCGAGGCCGATATGTTTCCGGAAAGTGTTTGGGTCCAAGTCGGTTATTTGTTAGAGTATCTTGATGTGTTCAAAAAGTCAACAACAAAATTATCGGGAGTCTATTACCCTACTAGTTGTTGGGTTTTGCAAGAATTGTACTATATGTCTTGTGTTTTTAAAAGCTTTGCGGAGAAGAACAAACTCTTCGAAAATATTGTTGCGGTGATGAAAGAAAAGTTCATAAAATATTTTGAAATCATACCGCCGGTCTTTACTTGTGCCGCCGCATTAAACCCCTATTGGAATGTTAATGGGGTTGAAACAACGATTGAGGAAATATTCGACAACTTAGGTATGCACGAGATTGACCCGAAGTTGTCGACGGAAGCGAAGGACAAGTTCAACAAAAACCTTCAAGACCTTTATGACCATTATTTTCAAATGTATGGTCCAAGCACGAGATCGTCTTTTGTGAAAAAAAACAACAACTGGTAGGCCGTGCAATGACCCACTTATAAACTTGATGAATGGGATTCGTGAATCGGCATCTAAGAGGCAAAGAGGAAACACACCAAGTAGCGAACTTGGTCGATAGAGTGGATCAAACTATGTTGAGGGCGCAACGGTCGACGAAATTCGCAATATTGATTTGTTGGCTTGGTGGAAAGGTAAACAAAACGAATTTCCCATTCTATCCGCCATGGCTCGTGATTTGCTTGCCGTACAAGCCTCAACGGTTGCTTCCGAATCGGTTTTTTCTCTTAGTGGGAGGGTGTTATCTATGCGAAGAACAAAACTAACTCCCGAGTCTCTAGAGGTTTGCATTTGCCTAAAGGACCATTTGGATGCGGTGGATCGTGTACAACACAAGGCGAACTTTGAAGACGAAATACCAATAGAGCGTCATATTCATGATGAGGAGGCGGAGGACGGGGTTTCTTCCGATAACGAAGACGAGGGTGAAGACGAGAATGAAGACGAAGAAGAGTTGTAATTATTTGTTTTGGTAAAATTATTTGTAACTTGTTCAACTAATATTTAGTTTTGATTTGTTTTATTATAATTACTTTTGTTACTCATGATTAATTGTTTGTTACTTTTTTAATAACGACGAACATTTTATTCATCTAAAAAATAACTATTACAAACATTATTAAAACATAAACGATACTAAACATAACAACTAAAACATAAAAAACAAAGTCATGTGAGTCGGTCATGAGACACAAATCGTAATGAACCCAAACATCGGGGCATCTTGTTGTTTCGATCACCATAACAACGTCATCATTGGTTGCCATTTGTTGTCGGTTTAAGGTTAATTGTGGTTTGGAGTGTGTTTTATAGTTTTGGGAGTGGTTTAACAAGTACACAAACAAACCTTGCTATTTATAGAAAGAAGATAACCTATTTATAGTTAAAAAACCGGTTCCAACGGTCAAAAACGACTATATAGCCGTTGGAACCGGTTCCTAACGGCTATAATGTTTAAATTTCAAAAAAAACCAGTGGAACCGGTTTTTACGTAAAAACCGGTTCCGGTTCCAACCTACCCGGTTCCTAAAAGTTTGCATTTCTGGGCATCGGTTCGGGTCGGGAACCGAACCGGTTCCTGACTGGAACCGGTTTCATTTTCTACCCGGTGTGAAAAAACCGGTTCCGAACCGGTTCGGGTTTTCAAGGTAAACCCGATTTGTGCACCTCTAATTTTGGTACTTTGGTTAAGATATCTTTACATATATCTAGAAAAAAAAACTAGCAGTTTCATTTAACAATTGCTTTTGAGAATATTTGTTTAAATAATAATTGGAATCGAGGTCCCGAAAAATAAAAGAAATTAGTTTATTAATGGTTACTTAGAACTAAGAGAACTAGGGTGTTGTATCGGGTTTAAACAAACTAAGCTAGTCAAGATCGGTTCGTTAAAAGCTTTAAAGAAGTTAAACTTAAGCAAGCTAGAATCAATAGCTGACCTTCTCCCACGGCATAGGGTCCGCCACATACCCTAACAATGATCGCACTCAATAATTTTTTACACCGACTCCATGGACTTTTAACAATGATCCCAATCTAATTTTGGTACAACCCTAAAGAGAAATTAAGTTAGGGTTTCAAAATGTTACTAATATAAACGATTATTAGTTAACATACATAAAACAACAACATTTAATAAAGGAACCGGACATATACCCAAGTTATAAGTTATAACAACTCATAATAGAATTAAGTTATTTGGGCCATTTAATTTTAAATAAAGCTTAGCCGGAATCCAAAATATTTAAACAAGTTAGCCCAAAAATACCCAAAACTCATTTAAATTTTAAACAAGCAGCAATTTATGCTTAAAAAAGAGGCCCTCGTAAACTTTCTGACAGATCCACGTGAAGGGAGATTAACTCTACCGCCATATGATATTTTTTTTTGCTTAGGTGGGCAAGATGAAACACGCTTTTGTAGACCTTATAGGATTGTCTGCTCTTGTTGGGCTAAGGCTATGCGTAGTGGAGGGGCTACAAATTGGGCCGTTTTGCGCCGTGTGGCGCCCAGTCAGCAAGGGATGAAAATTTGTTTTTGGGTGTAATGGTGTAGGGGCTACAATAGTTATATAATATATATATATATATATGGGTGAGTTAACGTACAATAATGGCTTATCATACATTAGGTACGCGACATTTCAGAGCGTTTGATTAAAAAACGCACAGTGGCAATTTCGTAAATAACCCAACAGTAGTTCGCGATCAAAATTCGTCGGTTACAAATCAACTCTGATCCAAATTCGGAACTTGTTTCTCAATCTAATCCAATTTCTAAACTTTAATCACAATTTAAAGTATGAAATCTCTAAAGTCAAAAACCAAAATTGAAATAGAACGTCCCTGAACATTAAAAATCTTCAAATTGATCAAAAATTGATGATTTAATCAATCGAATTGATGTGTAAGTGGCTTTAGAATCATCAATCGATTATGAAAATACAAATTAACACACATAATTGAGCTATGATTAGTGTTCATATTTAAACGTTCTGCTCAAAGTTTAAACGTTCTGGCCAAAATAAGCACCAAAATTAATGATTTAATTAATCGAATTGATGTGTAAGAGGCTTTAGAACCATCAATCGATTATGGAATTGCAGAAATAACGCACTCAATCGAGCTCTGATTAGGGTTCAAAATATTATGTTTAAACGTTCTGAAACAAAACTGAAGACCTTTAAACGTTCTGACCAAAAAAGAGCATATTTAAACGTTCTAATACGTTCAATGAGGCTGATTTTGTCATATATTGGTGAATATATTATGTTTTGTGGGGATTTAGTGACTGAATTAGGCTGATTTTGGATCCTAATTAGGGTTTGAATATGTTATAATAATAATTTGTGTGGGTTTGTTTGAATATGAGGTATGGAAGATCTGCTGTATAAGGAGTTATGGAAAGCATGTGCTGGTCCATTAGTGGATGTTCCAAGACCTGGACAAACAGTTTATTACTTTCCTCAAGGCCATATGGAGCAGGTTAATATATATTTTCTAGTTTTTTTATTTTTTATTTTTTGTAATTTTGTGGTTATTGTGAGCTTTGTGTAGTTAGAGGAATCAAGGAATCAAGAACTGGACCAAAGTATTCATCATTTCAACCTCAAATCAAAGATCCTGTTTCGTGTTGTTCATACACAGTTACTGGTAAATTTTTTATATTTATTCTCAGTTTATTGGATTTCTCGTTTAAGGTATGTTTATAAAAAAAATGGTTAATATTGTAGGCTGAGCAAGATACGGATGAAGTTTATGCTCAGATAACGTTCTAATACGTTCTAAGAAACAATGAACATCTTTAAACGTTCTATACGTTCTAAGAAGTTCAGGTTGTTAAAAAATGTTTAGAAGTTCTAAGAAGTTCTGGGTCAAAAAAGTTTAGAAGTTCTGATAAAGTTTAGAAGTTCTAAGAAGTTCTGGGTGTTCAGAACTTCTAAAACTAACAAAAAAATAATTAAACACCTGTAAACATGAAATTGAACACTGAAATCACTTCATATAATCTCATAATCATCAAACAATCGTCAATCAACCGTTAATTTGATCATTGATTCGATCATATGAACAAAATCTGCAACTGGGTTTCTGCAAATGGCGCTTAAAACTTTAAACGTTCAGTTAAAACCCATCACTCAAAACTCAAAATTGATCAATTGAAACTTCAAATTGATGAGTAATTGGACCAATTTCAAAGTTTAATTGGTCAATTAGTTCAACAATTTTAATTTCAATTGGTCAATTTTATCAACAGGTCGTGACGGAGGAAGATGGTGTATGGTGAACGGAATCATTGGATGGTGGACGGTGGACAGGATCGTTGGATGGTGACGGATTGCTGAACGGTCATGTTGAAGGTGGACGAAATCGATGGGAGCAACGATTTGATGAATATTACAATATTGCCACCGCGTGTTATTTGAAATCAATGGGGATGTGAGTCGCGTACGTAATGTACGATTAGGGATTATTGTATTGGATCCTTTATATATATATATATATATGTATGTATGTATATATATAACACACATAATAATAATAATAATAATAATAATAATAATAATAATAATAAAGAAATGAAGCAGGCAATAAACTGTTGTAGCCCCGCCCCTTTTCGCCCCTCTTCTCGCCCAGGGAGGCGGTGTTGTCGCCCAATATCGCCCCCTTTCGCCCCTTTTTATTGCCCACTACGAATGGCCTAAGAGACAATAGTTTATGCGGGTCAGACTGCGTTGAAGGCAGAATCATGTAAATTTGGTAAATACGAGAAATTGTTTAGAAAATCAACACGTGTTTCTCCCCTTTGCTTTTGACGCATTTGGTATCCTGCCCAGGAGGCCGTCGCTCTTTTGACCAGGGTTGAATGGGTCGTGAATAGTAATTTTTCGGCTCCTAAAAATCCAAAGCTTTTTTAGTAGAATCGGATTTACTATTTAAAATGGATTGTGGTGCAGCTTGTTGTCCGCTTACTTGTCACTTCATTATAGTTTTTGAGTTTAGCAATTGTTATGAATGAATTTTAATAAGCTAGAAACAGTTTACAGTTAAACCTACTCAAGTAGTTAAAACCAAAACCCATCATTGTGATCTTTGCCAGTTAATTTTTTAAAAACAACAAAAGGGCTTCAAAAACATGTCATACAATTGGCAACACCACTCATACATCGATGAACATTTACAAATACAGAGTAAAACATGTATTAGTTTTTAATATATATAATAATATGTGATTTATTAATGTGAAGTCCTTTCCACTTGTTAGTGATGACGAGCCTCATAATAAACTCTTTTGCAAAATTAAACTCTTTTGTTGTACGAATATGACACGACTAAGTGACCTCATATAGAAGGACGATGCCTTATTATAGCGGATTTGTTCCGCAAGCATTGTGAGATTCGCTCATATACTTTAGGGCGAGTCTTGCCATCTTATTTATGATTACAACTTACACAATCCAGTTATAGACTCACTATGAGAAGTGGAAACACTCGTAACACACATATATAATATGTCGTTGACCACATTTTCTAGTAGATATGACTACATGACAAAGAAACATTTGACTCGCCTTATTATATTCTTATTGTTGTTTGATGCCCGACAGAGTTGTCCACAACACTCACGTCTTGCTAATACATTTGACTCGTCGCATTATATTCTTATAGTTGTTTGATGTATGGTCGAGAAAGTTGTCCAAAACATTCACGTCTTTCTATGTCATAGTGCACAGTGGTGGAGACAGAATTTTTTTTCTATGGGTTAGGGATTTTTCGGTCTTTGACTTGTTTCCAACTTCAAAGTTTTCGGGCCCGGATAGGTTGGGTCAGTCATTCGGCCAAATAAATAAAACGCAATATCATGACCATAGGAAAAGTGCATCGTCACCATTAAAATAAAGTATATAGTCATATTAAATAAAAAAGTTTACATGGATGCTCTAAGTTAAACGGTATGTACTCAAAATATCATAAAAACGATAATATGCTAGCTGAAGAAAACGACATCGTTGTCTCTGTCTAAAATTCAAGTTTTTGTTTTTCACCGGAAAATGGTAAAATGTTTGCGGAGATTTTATGACACTTGGTTCGCTAGCTGAAAAAGAATGAGTCCGCTCTTTAAATCGTACTTATAAGTTATATGTAAAACCAGAAATGGACCGGGTTCAACTGAACCCGGTGAGTTGTATGTGGCTCCGCCACTGATTGTGCATGCCTTTCTCACATCCCATCTTTTCAGCTTTATAAAGAGTTACATTGCGTGACTATGCACACGTCTTAGTTTCAATACATTCAAACTTTCTTCACTCTTTTATCAACACCGTCACACAGTGCTCTAGTCGTTCAATGACTACGAGCACCGATTGATGGTGCTAGTTGTTTTCTATGTTCTTTATGTTGAACCATGATGCTTGTGACACAAGTGTAAGAAACTAAGAATGGCTTGTGTGTCATCTTATAAAACTTAAAAAGCCTCTCTTTATTAGTTGTACACGTTACCATTGAAACTTGGTATTTGTTTGATGCTCACTTTTCTCATATTCATATCTTTAGTGGCCCCACTTTGTAATATTAGTATCTGACATGCTGTATAAAAGTGCAGCCTTTTGTCACGTGACACGCACACTCTTTCCATGTTACTTTAAAAAGAGTTTGATGGGTCAAATCTTTGGGCTCCACACCAACGGTAATACTTTAATATGCTACTTGCTACTATATTTTTTATTCCTTGGAATTGTTACTCTTTCCAATTATATTGGTTGATAGTCTTTAATATTCATTTCTATTGTTTTGTGTGTGTTTTACTTGTATTTGTATTGATATTTAGCATTAATAGATTTTCTTTAACCTTATAGTATTACAATATGTCATAAAGAAGACAAGTACAATAAACCAATAAAAGATATACAGAACGTGTTAGTTTTTCATGTGTGTTACCTTTATCTTTTAAGTGAATAATGTTTAATTCAAGGAGTTTCTATTTTAATGGTATCAATATGTGTAAATAGTGTCGACTTTGTGGTCTATTTTAATAACAATGAGAGTTCAAATCTCATAGTGAACAATGGTTTTGATTTAGGAATAAGATTAGTGAATTTATGATTTTTTTTATTAACATATGATATGATTTTTTATTAACATTTAACACAAACCAAATTACATTTGGATAATGTGTAAACGAGCTAAAACTCATCCGCATAATAGTTCTAATAAAGAACCAGAGTAAACATAAAGATTAGATGCTAAAACTCATCCGCATTACATTTAATACGAACGAGTTTTTTTTTCATAGGTGTCAGTTTTTTCAATGTTCGAATGTCATGATTTTTGTTCATCAGTATCATTTACTTACATTTATCATTGTTTAAGCTAACAACTACAATAAGAATTTTTTAGGTAATTGTGATCACAGAAAAGAAAATACAATGTTCAATATCAATTAAAATTAAATAATCTATACCACCTAAACATTCCAAAACAAACCAACATACAATAAAATAAAAATAAAAATATAATAATAATAATCCCCATAACAAAACCTTGTCAAAAAACATTCATTCATGCGGATTAATTCGGCTACATTAATAACGCCGGTTCTTGTACGCACCTTACATTTGCATCAATCTATGCTAAACATTAAAAACATACACTAGTAATAATAATAATTATAATTATAATAAATAATGTTACATTAATATGGGCTCGAGGAACATGGTTTACCACAAACCCTCTAAGCCACCACCAACAATGGTTCACTAAATCTGACCAAACGAGTGCGCCAAGTAAGTCAACGCCCCAACCAACGGCGCATTAATGTAGGTAGCCGGTTCAGACTGAAAATAATCCGACCGTTCATCGGGAAAGTGGTCTTTCTCGTCGGGCCCACCAACCACCGCCCCGGTTAAAATATTCGGGTTAGGGATTTGGGAATGCATAATGGAGAAACCCGCCCCACATTCGATTTTAGCTGGATGGGCGAAGATGGAAGGGAGAGATGATCCTCGGTGGTGGATCCTACGTGGGTATCGTGGACCGTACCCGACCATGTAGGACATTTTTAATGGGTTGTCACCTAGGAGATAGTCCACTTGTTTTTTTGCAATGGAACGAAGTCGTTTTGATGTGACAATTGAGCCACCACAGTTTACTACTTTTTTGGCTTGGGTTAAGTATTTGGCATATGTGACTAGTAAAAATGAAGCAGATGTTACATATTGCATATTACTGTCATCCATTTTGAAGAGAAGTCCACCTAGAAATAATAAATAATATAATTAGTCACTCTAGTATCAAAATTAATCATATAATGATTATTATATTTGACATATTTAGTACCTGGAGTGTAGTCTGATTGAGAAAAAGGTGCTCCTGGAATTAGTGAACATATGAAGTTATCTGCATGACCTTTGTAGTCATGGAGTGATTGAAGCTTTTGGACTAAAAATGCCTATAAATTATCAACAAAAAAAATAATAGTAAAAAGATTATATAAAAGATGGTATAAAATATGGTGATATACATATTTATGTCACATCATACGTGTCGTGTAAGGTTACACGACATGTATAACTTTTACATACCACACACATGACACATTTGGGGTGATCAGTGGCAAGGGCGTAGGAAGCTTTAGGGGGTACGGGTTCGGCTGAACCCGTACAAAATTTTGTTTTAGTGTTATATATTAGAATATTTTGGCATCGTATCCGTAGAAAGTTCAACATCGAACCCGTAGAAAACCCAAATCTAAGTAATAAACAATCGGTTGTCCGTCTCTCAAAATTTTCCTAACCCGTAGGATAAAAATTCTGGCTACGCCACTGATCAGTGGCTTAAATAAAATTTTATGGGTGCGATTCATATTTTCGGGTATAAATAACACTAGATTTTTTTTGTGGAGGACGGTTATCCTCCTTCCTTTGTAAGTGGGTACGTCACTGACTCACTACACACAACTCGTATAATTTCTAACACAACACACCACTATCACATCACAAAATTTCAGTAAAGTTATACGAATGACACCTTATATGAGCCGTTGTGTATATTTTCACGATATCAAACAATACGGCTAGTATGATATGAGGAAAATGTTATACGGTACGTATGACACATCAGCGATAAATATATAAATATTTTACCTTGGATAGAAGGATTCTTGCACCAGCATGTTTATTGTCCCACCCAAAGGTATTATCATTCTCACCACCACCTAGGCTTTGACCATTTGTTTGAATGTAATTCAAGTACTTTGGGCTTCTTGTAGCCTTATGTAACCAAGCTGCCCCCCACAACAACTCATCCTACATTAATCCAAACATTCCAAAAATGTTATAAAATGTTCCAAAAGTGTCACAATCTTAGTAGAACATTAATTAACTTTACCTCGTATCCAGAATATGAGCAATAATATGGGCAAACAAATTTTTTAAGCCCATTGCTATAAGAGCCTCTATACTTGTTAGCAAACTCAAACACCTGTTTAGATGAAAATGTAAAACAAGCATAAGTTAAAATTCAAAATTCCAATTATACCCTTGAGATTTTTTAAATTTACCCTTATGGCTCTCTTGAGTAGAAGCTTAGAATAAGTCCGGTCAGATTTTCTAAACACTAAAGAAGCTGAAGCAAGGGCAGCTGCTGTCTCAGCAGCTACTTCTGTTCCAGGGGTATTTTTGTCAATCTTTATAACTGTTCTTGGTGTATCCATGTCTTCAGGTCTTTCCCAACACGCATGATCCTTAGTTGCGTCACCCACCTGTCGTTTTAATGTTTTATCATCAAAAGAATCTTAAATAGTGTACCAGATTCCCTTTTAATCTATAGAAGAAAAATAATAATTTTAAAGGTTTAAAAAATTACAAATTTTATTATTTTTTAATTTAAGTGTAATATTGTTATAATTTTTTTATTAATTAAATAAATAAAAGTAAATCGCGGTTTTCGTCCCGGTAGTTTGTCCAAATCTGCGGTTTTTAGTCTAATGGTTTCAAATTTGCGATTTTCGCTCTTGTGGTTTCATTTTACTTGCAATTAAATATGACCCAACTAACTCTGTAAAGTCTAGTCGTTAAATTCATCAACGTATCATTTCACGTGAGTGGCTTTTTTGTCTATTTCTTTCTGAATGAACCTCAGTCCTAATTCGCAAACCTCTCAAGTGGGGGTTGAGGTGTATTTAGTTGGGGGAGGACAAAAATGGCTCTCACGTGAATGGCACACTAATTGATTTAACAAACAGACTTAACAAGGTTAGTGAAGTCGGGCTTTAATTGCAAGTAAAATAAAACCACATGGACGAAAATCGCAAATATGAAACTATTTAACTAAAACCGCATATTTAGACAAACCACATGAATGAAAACCGCAGTTTACTTAATAAATAACATGTAATGTGAATACTAGTGTGTATGTGTTACTGCCACATAATATTAATGAATGTTACAATGTACCTGAACATATATAACATCCGGTTGTTTGGTAGCTTTGAGAAGATAATCAGTCGCCCAACGAATCGCTTCTTTCGCATTTCCGAGCTCACTTTTCATCAACCCACCGAACTCAAGCACACTCCATGACAACATTGTTGTTGTGAAAGCCATAGGAAACCCAAACTTAATGTTGTCACCTGCATCATAGTACCCACCTACCAAATCCACCTGCATTGTCACATTTCTTCAAAATCAGAACAAAAAAAATATAGCAATAATTGTTTATTTTACTTTTTTGTATGAGAATAATTAAACTATAATAATAATAATAATAATAATAATAATAATAACAATATAAAATGAGGTTTAAATTATGGCACAAAAGTTCTTATGGTCTACTTATATTAAATAATTAAACTTAATAATAATAATAATAATAATAATAATAATAATAATAAAATGCGGTTTAGATTATGGCACAAAAGTTCTTTTGAGCTATTGATACAAAACAATAATAATAATAATAATAATAATAATAATAATAATAATAATAATACAAAATCCACCTACATTGTAAAATTTCTTCAAAACTAAAAAAGAATAAAAAGTAAATAAGTAAAAAGTCTAAAACAACTAAACTTTAATAGAAGGTAAAATGGTTAATTGCTAGTGTGGGGCCAGCCCACTTGGTAAAAATGTAAAATACAGTACGAGTAACATTTGTCGTTAATTACTTTCATGGCGGCGCCATCGGAAAGACCGGAGTCTTTTCTCCAAGTGACTCTTTGGTTTGGGGGTAGTTTGCCGGACCTTTGGCCTTCAAAGAAAATGATGGATTTGGTAAGGGCGTCTTTGTAGTTATGGGAGGCGACACGGTGGGGGTGGCGGGTGGCGGTGACAGCGGAGATGATGGTGAGTAAGAGGAGGAGGTGGTGGAGGCAAGAAGAGGCAGCCATTGTAGGCTCTGGTGTTGTGTACTTGTGTGTCAAGTGAGTGTGTGAAAGTGAGTTTATATAAGGTGGAAAAGTAACGTTTTTAGTTTATAAAAATAACGTCCTGCTTTGATAATAATAATAATAATAATAATAATAATAAAAAGTGTGACATATTTGTTGATTAGTTTTTTTCTAGAAAGAGGACTTTCTTTCTATATCTAAGTTACCGTACTTTTTAAATTGTGAGAATCTCGTTGTTTTATTATGATTAGACTATGTTGTTTTTACCGGGTTCACGCTGACTTTAAAGTTTGGCTTGAGTGTTCACTTAGGAAACCATACCGACGCCTGCCACTAAATAATCGTTGTGCAACCATAAGATGAACTATCAGGACTCTTTGGCGTAATACACGGTGGGATTAAAACCCGGGTGGGCTCGGAATTCAAACTAACAACCTTGTACAAGGTCTAACTCAAACTCTTTATTTTCATAATCACCCAAAGTGCCATAATTAATGATCGAACTTGAGTTTCCATTGGATTTTATTTATATATAAATAATGTCTATCTTGCTTTGATAAACATAGATTAAATAATGGCATTAAACTATTAACATATTTGTTGATTAGTTAATAGTTTATGTGTGAATGTTTGAGTAATTGAATAATGTTTTTATTACAAGTGTACAAATGATTTTGGGCTAAGCACATGTGTCTTTGTGGTTTTAAAATATGTAGCAGAAGTATATATCTGCTTACTGTATCAGAATATTCCCATTTATTTTACTGGTTAAAAAAATTAAGGTTTTTTCCTAATTTATTATCCCAGCTTGTATACACTTCATCTTAATAATGATAATGACGACTTTTCGCGTCATCAAAGGTAGTGACATTGAGCCATAGCAAGCTAGAGAGTAGGGATGGCAAAACGGGTAATATACTGATTTGGTATCGGAAGTATTGAATTGGTATTAAGTTTTGTGTTTTCAGTACTGATATTTTTGAATCGTGCGTTCAATGTCACTACCTACCCGCTCACCACTACTAGGCAGTAGGTTTTTAGTAGTACCTCGGTGAGTCGGTGACTTTCTTTACGGCTGGTATTCGATTTAAATCTTGTCCGCGACAAATGTTGTGTGCGAGCAAGATGTTTTATCCCAGTTAGCCTTTGGGATTGGTGGTGGACCGGGTCATCAACGTAATCTGTGATCGCAATCGTAGGTTACCTTTTACGAATGAATGTATCTGGATGACCGGACTTGTTGATTGTTGAACAAAAGTTGATAATGACTCATTTTCTTTTAACAAAATGAAAATTTAATGACTTTTTAAGGTTGTTATTAACTAATAAAAGTTTTCTTCCTATAATCATCAATACAAGAATAAAATATACAGTTTTCTTTATTTTTATATTGATTCCACGTGTAAACCATTAGACCATCCAATGAGAATACGTGAGTTCGAGTCCTAAGATGACATTTCAATCATCCAATGTTAATTTGACGCTTGGGAAATTCAAATCTATGATCTCTCAAGAGATAACCCGAAAACCCACAACAGAATAGAAGATAGAGTCATGCTTGCATATTTTGTGAATCAAGTGATATGTTTTTTTATAGTCATTTATACACGACTAAAACTCTAAAAGTATGGATTTTCATCTTGATAACATACAACAATTTACAATTAGTAAGGTGTTCAACCCTATAAAATGCTTAAATGTTTCACTAGTCTATAATCAAACTAGAGATCCTAGTCTCTTAGATTGATATGTTTAAATTGATTTCTTTTTACATTATATATATAACTTTTTAAAAAATAATTGTGTTTTTAGTTAAACCATTATACGATGGTTAGTAAATGCTTCCTATGGCTACGTACTTGTAAATGTCTTCCATGACACTTGGTGTTGGTTAATGATTGGAGATGTTGGGTGTGTGACCCAAACTAAATTCATGATATAATTGTGTTTGTAACAAAAGCCCCAAAAAATGACCATAATTTGTCATATGCTTATGGACAGGGAATAGCTCTTCCATCAGGAAGACTGGTCAATGGTCAACAATATCCTCTTTCTATACACATCATAGATATAAAATTAAAAATCTCACAAAATCCATATTCATTTCAATAAATAAATCGCATCCATAGGTTGGTAGAGGTCTTTATAAAGTTAGTAAAAATCAAAATAGAATTATATAACTAGGCAATGTTGGTTTGAAATTTATATGGATTAGTTTGTATTAAATAAATTAGTACGAAACCAGTAATACAGACCGAACCCGACATATACCTTATTATTCATTTTCCAGTTTTACAACAACCACACCCCGGTAAAATTCTAATCCATAGAAAAGTTATTAGTAGGGTCTATAAAGGTGAAATATAGACAAACCATACATTTATCCTAACATATAGAGAGATTGCCTTCGTTAAGATTCTCGACTCCAAAAATTCATGCATCAAAAGTCACGGTACAAAACATATGTAGAAATAGTGTTCTTGTGATGGTTTCAAAACTATATAAGTAGAAAGCTACTACTAATATATAATGAAATAGTAAAAAGTAATAGATTGAACATCAATTAACAACAATATAACATTACTTGAAAAGATTCAGAAGAATAACAAGCAAAGTCCGACTAAGATTAATACTCTTATAAAAAAAATTATTTGTTTATAAATATTAAAACCAATACTTGTGTTCGGTCCTAGGTGAAGGTTTTCCTCAGTTCAAAGGGATGTATTTTGACGCGATAAATTTTGCTAATAGCACATTTGAAATATTCCCCGGTAGTTTATAAAAAAAAAACTTTTCAAATTACGAAACTGCCCCTAATATGTATGCATTCACGGGTAGTAAAGAATAGAAGTAGAAAGTGAAGAAATGGTCAAAGAGTATGGGTAAACTCAGTTACCAAGGGACAGTTGTCAAATTGTTAATGGGTCCAGTGTATCTGACAATATAAATTAGTAAAGTGGCAGGCAATGTTTTAAAATCCATTATTTTATTTGTATTGAATTGGACTAAAAAATGGTACAACCGGTTGAATAATTTACCTTATAATTTCTTATAAATGTAACTTTAATAAAAAAATAATTCAAAAGTAAATGATTCCATAACAAAAATAATCCAAAAGTTGATCAATATTAAAAAAACTAATACAAAATCACTCAATTTTTTAAAAAATAGTCCTAAAGTTTACCCGTTTGAATATTAATTGTTGGGTTAAAAGTAATTTTGAAAAACTATGGGCCGCAAATATCAACAATGTGTCGGACATAAAACCGGTTTGCTGATAAACCGGTATTTTAGACAAAAACCGCCGGTACGGTGCTCTAGCAAACCTGCCAAAACTACCGGACTCAAAATACCGGCCTGATGTGCGAAATCCGGTTTAACCGGTTCAACCGGCTGGTTTGAACCGGTTTTTAAAACATTGGTGGCAGGGATAAGATGTTTTTCATAGTCTTTGCCAGAAAAGAAAACTTAATAATATATAAACTATCCTAAAAAAATTTCCACTTTACTATATGAATATTTAACCAGTAATCGAAAATTGGTTTCGTGTTACTTTTTAACAATATTAAAAAAAAATGTTTTCTCAATCTGATAATTAAAAACATTAATGGAAAATTTTATGAAAAATGGTTACATATTTCATATTTTTACATTTGATGGAATAGCTAGCATGTTTCCATTGTCTGTTGACAAGGCTAATAGAAATAGTTGAAACAAATTGAATAGTTTAAAGTGAAATAAGTTGGCTTTTTTTGAGTTCTAAATGATCTAATTTTTAAGTTTTGATAATTTAATAATCCGATCCGGTTTGAAATTTGAAATTTTAACCCGTTTCTTATAATTTCTAAGTACCAATATAAGTCCAATTTATACTAGGGATTTTAAAATTTTAGGTAACTTAAGCCCGCCATAGGATTTTTGGATAATTGGATGATACTAGAGATGTTAGAAAGTCGGGCACCTGGGTTGGACGATTCATCAAGGGCAATGCGAACTCGATTGGGCCATTGAGATGCGAATCGGTGATTCAACAATCATTCGGCATAGGCCGATTTTTTGTATATCGTCACAAAAACTTTGCTTGGTTTATTGTTATCACAATTATCATTTATATTTGAAAAATAAGTTATATATAAGGGCTCATTTATTTGAACTCGTGTGGAGCATCCAAAATTTCAAAGACGATATTGATTTTATAGATACTTTGAAAGAAAATTAACTATTATTTCTTAATTTAAGTTATAGATATGCTTAACAAACTAAGGTTGGCTTTTCTGTTGTAGCCATGTAGTTGAGCTTCATAAGATGTAACACATAGTATTTGAGTTCATTGTCGTAAGGGATTTTGTTTGGCATTACTAATATGTATTACCCCTCTCTTTCCTAAAGAATAAGGGTTCGACCCTCATAATAACGTATTAGGTGAATTTAATAGATGTACCTTAAGAACCGTTAAAAAAACTATCGAAATTATTATCTTCCGTTTTGTTTAATTTAATAGATGAACCTTTTTCGGTTTTGTATATTTTATCTTATACAATAAGAAAGTAGGATTATGCATAAAACCAACTTGCATATCATTATATTATTTACAAACTTTATTTCATTTATTTTATTGGATATGGTTTGTCTATATTTTCTATAAATTGCTAAAAAATACAGGCACAAACAACTTCAATGATTATTAAACAATAAAGATTATGTTGTTATGAAGCTTTAAAGAAAAAAGAGGGTAGAAATGTTCTCTTGTTTGTGGGGCATCTTGAATATGATCACCATAGCATGTGCCATTTCAGCTCTATCCCTGAAGAGGTAGGTCTCAGCAGAGCCCAGTTAGACGCGCAAGACTCATCTTGAACAGGGACGTCTGCGCGGTTGGACCCGCAAGACTCACCTTAAACAGAGATGTCTGCGCAGTTGAACTCGCAAGACTCGAGGGACATCTGCGCAAAGACCAACTGGATCCGCAGGACCAACCATGCTCAGAGACGCGACGTCCTTACGCGCAGTACGCAAGCTGTTCCCGCAGGAAAAGCCTCCCAATGGTGACGTACTCCGCCTGTTCCCGCAGCTACGGATACTAGCCATCAGGGAAGGCTACCCGCGCAGCAAGGCTACACGCACAAGGCACTAACTCTCAAATAATTCAGTAATGTCACCTGAAGAGGGAATGAGCAAGCCGGGAATACTCCCGCCCAAAGCCGGGAATTCTCCCGCCCAAATGAGCCAGTCCGTACGATACTGGAGGATCTTTTGTACTGTACCTGCCAAGGTATGGACAAAAGAACTGACCAAAGCTGCGACAGCTCACTGACAACAGTACGACGGGCAGCACGCTCTAGTACTTAAAGTCACTATCAGCCGCTGCCTACTCACCAACCCCTGTGGGGGCACGTCCATAGCCTGCAGTTGGTGGAAAAGGAATAGTACACAGCCGGCCTGGTCACTATCAGCCGCTGCCTACCCACCAACCATCAGCATGGCACGTGCGTAGCCCACAGTTGGTAGAACAGGAATACTATTCAGCCGGCTGTACCTGCTTGGAAACCTACCTTCGGCTATAAATACTCCAACACCTTGGAACGGTATCATCATCTTCTCTCTAGCTATTTCTCTTAATATACACTTATATTCAAGAGCAATCTAGTCTGATTCTCACGCCGGAGGGTGGTCACAAGGAGGTACCCCCCCCCATTCTCAGTGACGAGCTCACGGTGTCTGTTTTGCAGGTCATCAGAACAACCATCTTTGCCGGAACTAACCCTCGTGGGAAACATCTATTTAACCCCCAGATTATCCGTAATCTGCCCGGGGTCGATTAGTGTTTCTTCATTGGCGCCATCCGTGCATAAAAGCTAGAACTTATTCTTTTTCAGTTTTTTCAAACTTCTGGAAAGATGGTTAAGGTTACTCCGTTGCCAAGGCCAACGAGTGACCAAGAAACCCCGGTAACCACAACCGGCGAGTACACAATATTTACGAACACTACCCCGGTTACCCAAGCCGGGGCAAGTGCAGTAAATTTTACGAACACTACCCCGGTTACCCAAGTCGGGGCAAGTGCAGTAAACAATCATCCCCTAGGATTCATTGATACCCAGGTGGAGAGAAAACAGACGAGGCTCCCCCGCCAAACACTTGAACAAGTTAAAGCGTGGGCGGAAGCACGTCAGAAGGAATTCCAAGCTGAGTTGGACGAACGCTTACGTTCCATCCAACAGGCTGACGAATTTGGAAGCACTCGACAACAGCTCAACATGAGCAGTGAGTGCGAGTACTCGGACGATGATCGGGAGGAATCCGACACCGACGCAAACCCTCGCCATAGGGCGAAAGGGAAGCGTAACGAAACGGACTTCCAACCGAGAAGGAATTTCGGAGACACCTTCAAACCAAGGAACGCGGGGGGAAACCCACGCGACTTCTCCAAAACCTTTAGACCAACTGCTGCAAATGCGGGAACGTCCAAATTTGCAAGGGACATTGCAGAAACAATCGCCCCGAAGAGTGCCAAGCAGATGCCCAACATCGGCACTTATGACGGTATATCTGACCCAGACGATCACCTGAACAGATTCATAGCGGGGGCAACCGTCAGCAACTGGACGGAACCCACGTGGTGTTATATGTTCCAGATGACGCTGGTTGGAGCGGCTAGAGCGTGGTTTGACCGTCTACCGGTCCACCACATCTACGATTGGGCGGACTTCCAACACAAGTTCAGCCAACACTTCAGTCAACAGCGGAAATATACTGAAGAGCAGTGGACGATCCTCAACTGTGTTAGAGAGGAGGATGAATCTTTACTAGACTTCATTACTCGCTTCAACTCGAAGAAGCTGAGTCTGGGCGTTATAAGCGAAGATCTTGTTCGCGCCGCTTTCATCCAGGGCGTCGAATACCCAGAGCTTATCCGCACGTTGACGGGTAAAGACGGCATGCCATCCACGTGGGATGCCATCATGACGGCGGCCAAGCGCTTTGCCGAAACAGAGAGGCAACTGGGTGGGGATCCGCCCCAGAGTACAAACCTCTACACGCAGAGGACTAGAGAAAACGTCCAGACCGCCCGACAAAACAAGAGGAAGCTAGGCATTTGGCAGTCAAGGGTAAACTTTGACACCTCATCCAGCTCTCGCTCTTTAGTAGGCGGAAGGGATAACACGCACCCATCAAGCCGACACCCCCGGTGGACGCCGCTCACCAAAAGCGTCACGGAGATATTTTCCACTGAGAAACTCCCATGGCCAAAAGCTCTAACGGTCCGGCACCGACCTGACGCGGATCAGAGCAAATACTGTGACTTCCACGGGACAAAGGGTCACACCACTGAGAAGTGTACATCCTTGAGGGATATTGTTGAATCATTCGTCAAGGATGGAAAACTTACACACCTTGTGGCATCAATCAAGAATGGAAGGAAGAATGACAACCGATACAAAAGCAACGGCCGAAAGCCCGTTGACATCAGCAACCACATGGTTCATAGTAACATCAGAGGAAGAAAAAGACGGACGACAAAACCATGCGTATGGAAGGAAGCTGAGGTGCGCTTCCCGCGAGTGCCAGGAGGACCCAGCAAAGAAGGCCCTATCGTCATCAAAAGCCAGCTGGGGCACTACATCACTTCCCGTACTCTTGTTGACAACGGCGCCTCGTCAACAGTTATGTACAGGCAGTTCTTCGACTAGCTAGATGATGAAGTGTTGGTACATGTTTTGTAACAGATGATCTTTTGTGTTTGTTAGAATTGAGAGCAACGGTCAAAGGGGAGACTGTTGGTGCATTTTGTGACCGTCGCTATGCAATTTAGACCAGCGGAACGCCACAGGCGAAGTTAGCACAACTTCGCCTTAGGCGAAGTTAGAACAACTTCACCAACGGCGAAGTTGTAACAACTTCTGCCTTAGGCGAAGTTATCACAACTTCGCCATAGGCAGAAGTTGTTACAACTTCGCCGTTGGTGAAGTTGTGATAACTTCGCCTAAGGCAGAAGTTGTTACAACTTCGCCGTTGGTGAAGTTGTTCTAACTTCGCCTAAGGCGAAGTTGTGCTAACTTCGCCTGTGGCGTTCCGCTGGTCTAAATTGCATAGCGACGGTCACAAAATGCACCAACAGTCTCCCCTTTGACCGTTGCTCTCAATTCTAACAAACACAAAAGATCATCTGTTACAAAACATGTACCAACAGACTCCCTCTTAACTGATGATCTTCTGTTTGCTCTTCAACCAGCCGTGTCTGAAACTGTCCTGTAGCTTCACAAATCTACCAATCACCCAGCGTCTTCCATATCAGATCTCCCCTTCAGTGTAAGCTTCTCCGACTATAACGATTGAGGTCTTTGAAATGCATGCATCCTCGTGCCAATAGATCATCTCAACCAATCACGTGAGTCCATCTGACTTCACCAACACGTGAAGTTGGGCGTCCTCCACAACTTCACCAACTCGTCGGCATACGATAAGGTTTAATCTTCAACTACTCAACATCAAGTGATCGATTTCATCAAAAAACCACCTTGACAGAATCTAACACATGACCATTAATTAATCCGAAGCATCTTCAATCACCAGGGATAACGATCAAGAACATAAACACTTTAGTTCCCGATTAAATCCAACTTGTTCCAGAATTTTCACTCTAATAAATAAACATCACGTTTCCGGATCCAATTCTCGAACGCCTTGAAAATAACATAAATAATATGCTCTGACCGCAATCCAGTAATGACGAAAGCCTTCAGTTCAATTTGACTTTCTTCAGTTGGTCAACCTCGAACAACAACAATTTCATTGCCCACAAACACCCAAATATGTGTCAATATCCAGTTTCAATCAATATCCCATTCACAACCTCAACTCCAAATCCAGAGTTGACACGTATTTGTTCACACGTAAGACCAAGAGATAACAAGTTTCACTCGTTGACGGAACAACATCTTCGGTCTCACAATAATCGTGTACACCTGGCCATACAGACGAAAACTCCAAACAATTTTTTTTTTTTTTTAACTTCACCTGGCTGCTAACTTCACCTGGCCATAACTTCACCTGGCTGCTAACTTCACCTGGCCATAACTTCACCTGGCTGCTAACTTCGCCTGGCTACTAACTTCGCCTGGCCATAACTTCGCCTGGCTGATAACTTCGCCTGTTCATAACTTCGCCTGTTCATAACTTCGCCTGTTCATAACTTCGCCTGGCTATAACTTCGCCGAGAAGTCAACTTCGCCTAAAGTCAACTTCGCCTGTTCATAACTTCGCCAGACCTTATATCTTCGCTGAAACCCTATGAACAGTGACGGCAACTTCGCCTGATGAACAATAACTTCGCCTGCGGCGCTGTTCGGCCAGAAACGCACAGAAAACGTGCCAGAAACACCAAAACGCAGATCTCGAACCATAGCATAAGAGCCTAAGGCTCTGATACCACTTGTAGGTCCCCCCGGGGCGTCGCCGATCGATACGAGATCCGCACGAGGTCTAGGAGTGCGGAATCCTCCTAGACTCGTTTATTGGTGTAAAGATGAAGAACACAAACACGTACACAAACACAAGAACAAACACACAAACGGGATAAAACACATCTGCAGATCTTTATAATATAATAATCAAACACGTTACATACCGTAACATAAACAGAAACACGTCCGACCCGAGGTGAGCTCTACCTCGGGTCGTCCCTCACGACACTTCCTCTCTTTTACTCTCTAGACAAATGAACTATAACACAATTACTCTTATTTTTCTGGATACAAAACCTAAACAAGACACACATATATATAGACAAAACATCTTCTCGGGCTTGGGCTTGGGCCAGTAGGCGAAGTTGTTCCTAACTTCGCCTATGGCGAAGTTGTGATAACTTCGCCTAAGGCAGAAGTTGTTACAACTTCGCCGTTGGTGAAGTTGTTCTAACTTCGCCTAAGGCGAAGTTGTGCTAACTTCGCCTGTGGCGTTCCGCTGGTCTAAATTGCATAGCGACGGTCACAAAATGCACCAACATGAAGACAAAGAACGCCTGGAAACGGTCTACGCCTCGATGGAAGGGCTTGACGGCAGCACAAACACCCCCTGGGTATCCTATCCTTCCCCGTCATTCTCACAGACGGGAAACACTCCCGCACAGAAGACGTGGACTTTGTCGTAATGAGGAAGCCACACCACACATACGACATTCTCTTCGGGAGAGATGGGATGGCAAGATTCAATGCCGTGGTATCTTCAGTCCACGGCATGATGGGATGGCCAACAGCTGAGGGCGTAGCGATGGTCACCGGTATTCCCCAGGTATGCATCGCATCTGTCTCATCAACACCCAAACCAAAGATGGCTAAACCGACCATCACCGAACCAGAAGAATGGGCCTTCAATGGCAAATACCCCGACCAGGCGGTTACCATTGGCCCAACAGTCACTGATCCTACGCGCACCTTACTCAAACGCTTACTTTAAAAAAACGCTGACATCTTCGCATGGAAACCAGCTGACATGACTGGGGTACCTCGAAATAAGGCAGAGCATAAGCTCAAGTGTGACCCGGCTTTTACGCCGGTCATACAAAAGCGCAGAGTAATGGGGGCGGAACAAGCTAACGCGTGTAGAACCCAAGTCAAGGAACTCCTTGACGCGGGCATCGTACGCGTCAGCAGATATCAAACATGGGTTGCAAATCCCGTCATGGTACCGAAGTCTAACAAACAATGGCGCATGTGCATAGATTTCAAAGACTTGAACAAAGCATGCCCCAAAGATTGTTACCCGTTACCCGAAATTGATCTTAAGGCAGATTCGCTAGCACCGTTTCGCCTTAAATGCTTCCTTGATGCGTATAAAGGGTACCATCAAATCCACATGGCCGTTGACGATCAGGACAAAACCGCATTTCGGACGCCCGATGGCACATTTTGTTATCAAATGATGCCATTCGGACTTAAGAATGCCGGGTCCACATATCAACGTCTGATGGACAAAGAGTTTCATGCCCAAATTGGGAGGAACTTAGAAGTCTACATGGATGACCTGGTCATCAAAAGCCTTGACCCAGAAACGATGTCGAAAGACATCGAAGAAACATTCAACACACTCAGAAAGATAAACTTGAAGCTCAACCCGACCAAGTGTTCCTTTGGGATGTAAGAAGGGAAGTTCTTAGGAGTCATTGTTACTAAAGATGGCTTCAGAGCGAACCCTGAAAAGGTCGAAGCCATTATCAAAATGGAATCACCTACTACCATCAAGCAAGCTCAGACACTGAATGGACGCCTAGTCGCACTTAACCGCTTTTTGGCAAACCATGCGGATAAGTCGTTCCCATTCGTGTCAACGCTGAGAAACTGTTTAAAGAAAACGCACTTCCGCTGGACACTAGAAGCGGAAGCAGCTTTTCAGGAAATTCGGTCACGTTTGATCGAACTCCCAACGCTCACAGCACCAGAAGCGGGAGAGGAATTAATCTTATACCTCTCCGCCACAGATAGAGCAACCGGGGCCGTCCTGCTAGTCGAGCGAAAAGGCATCCATATGCCAATCTACTATGTTAGCCGTCTCCTAACAGACATCGAGACCCGGTACTCTACCCTGGAAAAATTAGTCTTAGCACTTGTACAGGCTTCACGCAGGCTAAGACGATATTTCCAAGGTCACCCAATCACCATTCTCACCAACTTCAAACTTGCAAACGTTTTAGGCAAACCCGAACTGTCGGGACGCCTAGCCAAATGGGCAATAGAATTGGGAGAATATGCGATAAAGTATAAGCCGAGGCCAGCCATAAAAGGCCAGGTCTTGGCTGACTTTATTGCAGAAGTCCCCGCCTCGCGGGAGAAAGAGTGCCAGGACGAGGCTCAACCCTCTCCAGCACAGAACATCGATGATGTCTGGCGACTCTACACTGATGGAGCAGCCAGCAACGAGGGCTCAGGCGCAGGGTTAAAACTAACCAACCCAGCGGGCCAAGAATACACTTACGCTATTCGACTGGATTTTCCAAGTACAAATAACGAAGCGGAGTATGAAGCATTCTTGGCCGGGCTGAGGATTGCGCGTAAGATGGGAGTGAAGAACTTGGAAGCCCACGTGGATTCCCTGTTAGTAGCCAATCAGATAAACGGGACGTACACGGCCGTGAACGACACAATGGCCCTGTACCTCACTCAAGCAAAAACCCTCATTGTAACATCTGCCCCGATCCGACCCGACCCAGGTACCCGTTTCTCTTACCCGAACTCTTTCTTTTATGATTTAATATTTATTTATACTTATACTTTACTTTTAATAATAATATATATTTTCCTTCCCGCCTCTATCTCTCTCTTTCTTTCCGCCGTCCCGTCCCTCTCCTCTCTTTCCGCCTTCTTTTCCCTCTTGTCGCCGTCCCGCCCTTACGCCTTGTTTCCCTCTTTTTTTCTTCTAACTCTGTGCTTGTCCTTTGTTCCTTCCCGCCTAAGGTTGTCTGCGCAGCTCCACGCGCCAGACCCCTTACAAGGAATCCTGCGTGAAGACCACCTGTTTCAGCGATACGCGAGACGAACTCTTCTCGCAGCGCGCTAAGAATTGTAATTCTTCTCGCAGCGCGCTAAGAACGGTAGTTCTTCCCGCGACGCGCTAAGGATTGTAGTTCTTCTCGCAGCGCGCTAAGAATCGTAGTTCATCCCTCGACGCGCGAAGAATTATAGTTCTTCCCGCGGCGCGCTAGGAATTTTAGTTCCTCCCGCGGCGCGCTAAGAAATGTGACTCTTCCCGCGGCGCGCTTAGAAATGGTAGTTCTTTCCGCGACGCGTTAAGGTTAGTTCTGTCTGCCTTCGCGCTCGCGCTCTCTTGACCTTCTGTGTCAGCCTTCTCGCGTTAAACCCTTTGAGTTTTCTTCTGTTTAAGCTAGCCGTTGCTTTTGAGTTGTCTTATCTTTTGAGCTGTTGACCTAATCTGCTTTATGTCTGAAAAGTTACTTTCGGCGCAGCATGCGCACCAACCCCATTGGTTGACAGATAAAGTGACTGACATAATCTTTTGAGATCTGCTTTTGCCATGCTTGACCAGTACCTTTATCTGACCCGCCCATGCTTTTTACTGTTCCCTGTCAGCTTTATCTTGCCTCTGCAGCTGCCATATCTTTCCATATCTTTTGCTTTTGGATTCTTATGCTTTTTGATATCTTTTGCTTGATCCTGTTAAAGATCCTTTCCCCTTTTCTAGGGATTATGTCTCCTAGGGTTTCTCTATAAATAATAGTATTATTTTTCATTACACTACACACACAAAACACTTAATCTCTCCTGTTCTCTTGCTCCTTGCTCTCTCTGCCGTCTCCCTCTCTGCCTCCGTCTTCCTCCCTGTTCTGCCCTGTTTTCCGGTAATATATATATTATATATAATAACTTACTTATTAATTATGCTAACTTATAATCAAGACTTAAAACAGATCGTTAAAACAATAATCTTTAATTATAGGTTAACTTGTGCTTGTTTAAAGTTGGTTCTTGCTTTATCTTACACCGCATCGTTTATCATGTGAGTAATCTCGTACCTAATCCCTTTTTGCTTTTAATGTGTTGGGATGTTCATGTGTTCATACAAACTTAGAGTCTTAAACTTGTTTATGAACTTTAGTCGCGCAGTATCCCATGTGTTGAGGACGTAGACTTGGCTGTTTATTTGTATGTGTGGATCATTAACCGTCTTGTCGGTCTATTCCGCAGTTTTCATGGTACCATTAGATGAACACGGGAGAACTATCGTTTATGATTTTCTCTTTTGTTTACACATGCACAGTTAGTCTTGTTTGTGAGCTCAATTGTGAGCACTGGCAGTCTTATGAATCTTAGAGTTGGTCCCGATCAGATTACACCCTTGTTGAAAACCAGACATACACATGTTGCGCGCAGATTTTATTGTTATCTATGTATTGTATTAAACTTGATTTCTCACCAACACGCAAGTGTTTGACGTTTATTTTAACACATGTTCAGGGTTGCAGTAGCTGTTTTGGAGCTTGTGGACACATAGGAAGTTTTCTTTATTTTGGACCTAGATTAAAATGTATCAAGACAAGTTATTGCTGTTCGAATATTATGATTTATAATATATTGATTTATGATGATTTATGTTATCTACTTTTACCCTGCGCGTGCGCGAATGAATGTATTTATTAAATATTGACACCCAATAGTGTCACGAGTAATGAAACAATATGTGGCGCCCCGATGTATAATCCGCCTTTGGTCGGGGTGTTCCAGATTGGTATCAGAGCTCGTTGACTTTAGGATAGGTGGTTAGACGTAACGGCCTAGAATACCTAAGAGTCCCTTCTCGCGCATGAGAGAAATCTCATGTTTGCGCGCTTATTGTTAATTACTCGTTATTTGTGAATATGCTCGCGCTTGCGCAGTATATGATTTTATGTTTTATTTCGCGATATTTCGATTTTTGTTGAATTTCGATTTTTATTGATTTTACTTACATATTCGTTTGTGGGATTTGAAAATCCGAAAAGTCATGGTGATACATGAATAGTTGATTTTCAATTTCCATTTACAATTATGTTCTGAGGTTGGAGACTTGAAAAGTCATGGTGATACATGAATTGTCAACCTCCAATACTCATTTTCTTGTATATTTTATATTGAGGATTGAAAAGTCATGGTGATACATGAATCGTCAATCTCCAATACTCGTTTACTCGTATATTTTAAATTGGGAATTCGGAAAGTCATGGTGATACATGAATTGTCGATTTCTGATTCGAATTTGTTACCTTTATTAAGTCTGCAATTAGGGTCATTTATTTTACTTTAACTTTTGATAGCATCTAACTCCGTGAAACCAAGCTTTATAAGATTAAAACTTTGCGATAAAAACCAAGATATTAACTAAAATTTAAAACTTTTATAGAATGCCTCCGCTATCTCGCCGATTTCAGAGAAGAGAAGCCTCGCGCATGCGTAGACAGCAACGTTCCCAGGAAATGGCCGCCGCGATAGCCCAAGCCTTGAGCCAAAACAATACCAACACCTCTGGTTACAACATTAAATCCTTTAACGCGGGTAACCCTCCAAAGTTCACAGGTCTTGGAGGAGCCACCGTGATGCTCCAATGGCTCGAGAAGATAGAAAACACTTTCCTCCACACCCAATGCCCCTCAGACAGACGAACCCTATATGCTTCCAGTGTCCTGGAATCCAGAGCGCTTACATGGTGGAATGGAGTAGCTCATGCGCGTGGCGCAGAGGCTGCTTCTAGCATGACATGGGAGGAATTCAAGGAAATTCTTACGCGAGAATTCTGCCCTCCCAACGAAGTTAAGCGCCTGGAGGAAGAATTCTGGAACTTGAAGCAATACAGTGGCGAAGCGCGCGAGTACGCGACGCGCTTCCACGAGCTAAGCTTACTGGTCCCTCACCTTGTTACCCCTTCACGCCGAGCAATCGAGAAATTCCTTGGGGGTCTCCCCATGGAAATTCAAGATTCTGTATGGGCCAGAAACCCAGTTACCCTCTCTGACGCCATCGAGTTGGCCGCTGTGCTCAGCGACAACCATGTCAGAGCAGGAACCCTGTTCCTGCGGGGAACTGAGAAGACCAAACTCACCAAGACTGCCCCTGAACCAACAGAAACCAAACCAGAACCCTCAAACCGTAACAACCTCAAGCGCAGGCGCAAGGCCTATGCGCTTACCAACCCGCCCATTGTCCAGCAACCCATCTACCAACCCCCAGTTTACGCGCCTAACCCTCTGTCAGCCTACCCAACACCTCCTGTAGTCCACAACTATGCCTTAACCAATCCAGCACTCCCTGCCCCGCCAACTAAGAAACCTTACACAGGAAACCATCCCTTTTGCCCAACCTGTAGATTTCACCACCCAACCCAAACCCCGTGTCAACAATGTAACCGATGTGGCCGCGTTGGTCACTCTGCCGAATACTGTAGAGTCCCTCTCGCCAACCCAATTGCGCCAACACCACCAGTCTACCCGCAGAATCCACAACCAACCTACCAAAACCCACGACCCAGATCGTGCTTTAACTGCGGTGATCCCAGTCATTTCCGGAACGCGTGCCCAAGGCTACAAGTTCAGATTACGCAAGCGAATCCGGTGAACCAGATTTCAAACCAAGTGACGCGTGGACGAGCTTTTAACATAACCGCGCACCAAGCGCAAGCGATTAATGACGTAGTTAATGGTACATTTTTGCTTAACGGATTTTATGCTTCTGTACTTTTTGATACTGGCGCCGATCGAAGTTTTATTTCTCGCGCCTTCGAGCAGAAGCTTGCGCGACCGCGCAACGATTTAAAAGAAGATTTTTCAGTTGAATTGGCTAATGGTGAAACTGTTTTAATAAACTCAGTGATTAAAGATTGCACGCTTAATCTTAACGAAAACGATTTTCTAATCGACCTCATCCCCATGCCTCTTGGAAGCTTTGATGTTATCATTGGTATGGACTGGCTCTCGAAGAATCGCGCCGAAGTTATTTGCGCCAAGAAGATGATTCGCATTCCTCGAGAAAACGGTGATCTTCACATCTACGGCGAAAAACCCTCCAGTGGTCTTAAACTTATGTCTTGCGCCGAAGCCCAAAGACTCATGCGGAAGAAGTGTATTGCATTTCTAGCCCATGTGGTTAAACCTGCTGAAGAAAAGAAGCTTCGCGATATCCCCGTCGTGCGTGATTTCCCTGAAGTTTTTCCTGATGATCTTCCTGGTATCCCTCCCGCTCGTGAAGTCGAGTTTCGTGTTGATCTTGTCCCTGGTGCTTCCCCCGTAGCTAAATCTCCTTACCGTCTTGCACCCGCTGAGATGCAAGAATTGGCCAGCCAACTTCAAGAGTTGACTGCTAAAGGATTCATTCGCCCTAGCTCTTCGCCCTGGGGTGCTCCGGTGTTGTTCGTTAAAAAGAAAGATGGATCGTTCCGCATGTGTATTGATTACCGCGAGTTGAACAAACTCACCATTAAAAACCGGTATCCCTTACCGCGTATTGACGACCTCTTTGATCAACTCCAAGGTGCCTCTTGCTTTTCCAAGATCGATCTCCGCTCTGGCTATCACCAGTTGCGCATCCGCGATGAAGATGTTCCGAAGACTGCTTTTCGAACTCGTTATGGCCATTTTGAATTCTTGGTCATGTCCTTCGGTCTAACCAACGCACCCGCCGTTTTCATGGATCTAATGAATCGGGTGTGTAGGCCTTTCTTGGATAAATTCGTGATCGTGTTTATCGATGATGTTCTGGTGTATTCTAAGACCAAGGCCGAGCATGAGCAACATCTCCGATTGGTGTTGCAAAAGCTTCGAACCGAGCAACTCTATGCTAAGCTTTCCAAGTGTGAATTCTGGTCTGATGAAGTACAGTTTCTTGGTCATGTTGTAAACAAGATGGGTATTCATGTCGACCCATCCAAGATTGAAGCAATCAAGAACTGGATTACGCCATCCTCTTCTACCGAAATCCGTTCCTTTCTGGGCTTAGCTGGTTACTACCGGCGATTTATTTCGAACTTCTCAAAGATCGCTTTGCCTTTAACAGCTCTGACGCACAAAGGTAAACCGTATATTTGGGGCTCGAAGCAAGAAGAAGCCTTTCTAACGCTCAAGCGTTTGTTGTGTGAAGCTCCTGTTCTTGCGTTACCTGAGGGTAATGATGATTTTGTCGTGTATTGCGATGCATCCAACCAAGGTCTCGGTTGTGTTCTTATGCAACGAGGCAAGGTTATCGCTTACGCATCAAGGCAACTTAAGGTTCATGAAAAGAATTATACAACTCACGACCTCGAACTTGGTGCAGTTGTTTTTGCCTTGAAGATCTGGAGACACTACCTTTATGGTACTAAGTGTATCCTCTACACTGACCATAAAAGCCTTCAGCATATCTTTGATCAAAAGGAACTCAACATGAGGCAACGCCGATGGAACGAACTCATCAGCGATTACGATTGTGAGATCCGGTATCATCCTGGTAAGGCTAATGTGGTAGCCGATGCGCTCAGCCGAAAACCCTGCCAACTTAACTGTATCTTGCCGCGCACCCAGCTTCACTTCGCGCCGATTCAAAGCAACCTAGAATCGCGCATTCGTGACGCGCAGCGCGCATCCATCAGTAATGGTAATCTTCGCGCCGAGTTAGCGTGTGGCGCGGAAGCGCATTTTGTCCCTAATCTGAGTGGAATTCTCTGCTATCTTAATCGCATCTGGATTCCCTTTGATGAGAATCTTCGCGCTGATATCCTGAGTGAAGCGCACAAATCTCGGTATTCTATTCATCCTGGCACTGATAAGATGTACAAGGATTTGCGCATTACTTATTGGTGGCCCGGTATGAAAAAGGATATTGCTGTGTTCGTAGCTAAATGTCTGACTTGTTCTAAAGTAAAAGCTGAACACCAACGCCCATCTGGTTTGCTCGAACAACCAGAAATTCCTACGTGGAAATGGGAATGTGTAGCGATGGACTTTATTACCAAGTTACCTTTGACAGCAAGCAAACATGATAGCATTTGGGTAATAGTGGATCGTTTGACTAAGTCTGCTCACTTCCTGCCCATTCGTGAAAACTACCGTGTTGAGCAACTCGCGCAGCTTTATGTCAAGGAAATTGTCTGCCGCCATGGTACTCCTTTGAGCATCATATCCGATCGCGATGGCCGTTTTATATCCCGCTTTTGGAAATCTCTCCAATCTGCGCTAGGAACTCGCTTGGACATGAGTACGGCATATCATCCCCAGACTGACGGTCAGTCTGAGCGAACTATTCAAACTCTTGAGGATATGCTCCGATCTTGTGTTCTTGATTTTGGAGGTAATTGGGATTCACACCTGCCTTTGATTGAGTTCTCTTATAATAACAACTATCATTCCAGTATCGGTATGGCCCCATTTGAAGCACTTTACGGTCGTAAATGCCGCTCCCCGATTTGTTGGAGCGAAGTGGGTGAAGCTCAAATCACAGGACCCGAACTTGTTCAAGAGACAACCGATAAAATCGCCAAGATCCGTGATCATCTGCTGACTGCTAGAAGCCGACAGAAGAGTTACGCAGATCGTAGGCGGAAGCCTCTCGAATTTCAAGTTGGTGATCTTGTTCTCCTCAAGGTGTCGCCCTGGAAGGGTGTTGTCCGCTTTGGGAAGAAAGGTAAGCTTGCTCCTCGTTATGTTGGTCCATTCAAGATTCTCGCGCGTGTGGGAAAAGTTGCCTACAGACTTGACCTGCCGCCCGCGCTCAGTAATGTGCATCCAACGTTCCATGTATCCAATCTCAAGAAGTGTTTAGCCGACGAGAACCTTCACATTCCACTTGATGAAGTTCAAGTTGATGAAACTATGCATTTCGTTGAGAAGCCTGTTGAGATTATGGATCGCGAGGTTAAGCAAACCAAGCGCAGTCGTATCCCTATCGTGAAAGTTCGCTGGGAGTCCAAGCGCGGAGCCGAGTTTACATGAGAAAGGGAAGATCAAATGAAGATCAAGTACCCGCACCTGTTCTCTGCGCAACCTACTTCGAGATAAATTTCGGGACGAAATTTCTTAAAGTAGGGGAGACTGTAACATCTGCCCCGATCCGACCCGACCCAGGTACCCGTTTCTCTTACCCGAACTCTTTCTTTTATGATTTAATATTTATTTATACTTATACTTTACTTTTAATAATAATATATATTTTCCTTCCCGCCTCTATCTCTCTCTTTCTTTCCGCCGTCCCGTCCCTCTCCTCTCTTTCCGCCTTCTTTTCCCTCTTGTCGCCGTCCCGCCCTTACGCCTTGTTTCCCTCTTTTTTTCTTCTAACTCTGTGCTTGTCCTTTGTTCCTTCCCGCCTAAGGTTGTCTGCGCAGCTCCACGCGCCAGACCCCTTACAAGGAATCCTGCGTGAAGACCACCTGTTTCAGCGATACGCGAGACGAACTCTTCTCGCAGCGCGCTAAGAATTGTAATTCTTCTCGCAGCGCGCTAAGAACGGTAGTTCTTCCCGCGACGCGCTAAGGATTGTAGTTCTTCTCGCAGCGCGCTAAGAATCGTAGTTCATCCCTCGACGCGCGAAGAATTATAGTTCTTCACGCGGCGCGCTAGGAATTTTAGTTCCTCCCGCGGCGCGCTAAGAAATGTGACTCTTCCCGCGGCGCGCTTAGAAATGGTAGTTCTTTCCGCGACGCGTTAAGGTTAGTTCTGTCTGCCTTCGCGCTCGCGCTCTCTTGACCTTCTGTGTCAGCCTTCTCGCGTTAAACCCTTTGAGTTTTCTTCTGTTTAAGCTAGCCGTTGCTTTTGAGTTGTCTTATCTTTTGAGCTGTTGACCTAATCTGCTTTATGTCTGAAAAGTTACTTTCGGCGCAGCATGCGCACCAACCCCATTGGTTGACAGATAAAGTGACTGACATAATCTTTTGAGATCTGCTTTTGCCATGCTTGACCAGTACCTTTATCTGACCCGCCCATGCTTTTTACTGTTCCCTGTCAGCTTTATCTTGCCTCTGCAGCTGCCATATCTTTCCATATCTTTTGCTTTTGGATTCTTATGCTTTTTGATATCTTTTGCTTGATCCTGTTAAAGATCCTTTCCCCTTTTCTAGGGATTATGTCTCCTAGGGTTTCTCTATAAATAATAGTATTATTTTTCATTACACTACACACACAAAACACTTAATCTCTCCTGTTCTCTTGCTCCTTGCTCTCTCTGCCGTCTCCCTCTCTGCCTCCGTCTTCCTCCCTGTTCTGCCCTGTTTTCCGGTAATATATATATTATATATAATAACTTACTTATTAATTATGCTAACTTATAATCAAGACTTAAAACAGATCGTTAAAACAATAATCTTTAATTATAGGTTAACTTGTGCTTGTTTAAAGTTGGTTCTTGCTTTATCTTACACCGCATCGTTTATCATGTGAGTAATCTCGTACCTAATCCCTTTTTGCTTTTAATGTGTTGGGATGTTCATGTGTTCATACAAACTTAGAGTCTTAAACTTGTTTATGAACTTTAGTCGCGCAGTATCCCATGTGTTGAGGACGTAGACTTGGCTGTTTATTTGTATGTGTGGATCATTAACCGTCTTGTCGGTCTATTCCGCAGTTTTCATGGTACCATTAGATGAACACGGGAGAACTATCGTTTATGATTTTCTCTTTTGTTTACACATGCACAGTTAGTCTTGTTTGTGAGCTCAATTGTGAGCACTGGCAGTCTTATGAATCTTAGAGTTGGTCCCGATCAGATTACACCCTTGTTGAAAACCAGACATACACATGTTGCGCGCAGATTTTATTGTTATCTATGTATTGTATTAAACTTGATTTCTCACCAACACGCAAGTGTTTGACGTTTATTTTAACACATGTTCAGGGTTGCAGTAGCTGTTTTGGAGCTTGTGGACACATAGGAAGTTTTCTTTATTTTGGACCTAGATTAAAATGTATCAAGACAAGTTATTGCTGTTCGAATATTATGATTTATAATATATTGATTTATGATGATTTATGTTATCTACTTTTACCCTGCGCGTGCGCGAATGAATGTATTTATTAAATATTGACACCCAATAGTGTCACGAGTAATGAAACAATATGTGGCGCCCCGATGTATAATCCGCCTTTGGTCGGGGTGTTCCAGATTGGTATCAGAGCTCGTTGACTTTAGGATAGGTGGTTAGACGTAACGGCCTAGAATACCTAAGAGTCCCTTCTCGCGCATGAGAGAAATCTCATGTTTGCGCGCTTATTGTTAATTACTCGTTATTTGTGAATATGCTCGCGCTTGCGCAGTATATGATTTTATGTTTTATTTCGCGATATTTCGATTTTTGTTGAATTTCGATTTTTATTGATTTTACTTACATATTCGTTTGTGGGATTTGAAAATCCGAAAAGTCATGGTGATACATGAATAGTTGATTTTCAATTTCCATTTACAATTATGTTCTGAGGTTGGAGACTTGAAAAGTCATGGTGATACATGAATTGTCAACCTCCAATACTCATTTTCTTGTATATTTTATATTGAGGATTGAAAAGTCATGGTGATACATGAATCGTCAATCTCCAATACTCGTTTACTCGTATATTTTAAATTGGGAATTCGGAAAGTCATGGTGATACATGAATTGTCGATTTCTGATTCGAATTTGTTACCTTTATTAAGTCTGCAATTAGGGTCATTTATTTTACTTTAACTTTTGATAGCATCTAACTCCGTGAAACCAAGCTTTATAAGATTAAAACTTTGCGATAAAAACCAAGATATTAACTAAAATTTAAAACTTTTATAGAATGCCTCCGCTATCTCGCCGATTTCAGAGAAGAGAAGCCTCGCGCATGCGTAGACAGCAACGTTCCCAGGAAATGGCCGCCGCGATAGCCCAAGCCTTGAGCCAAAACAATACCAACACCTCTGGTTACAACATTAAATCCTTTAACGCGGGTAACCCTCCAAAGTTCACAGGTCTTGGAGGAGCCACCGTGATGCTCCAATGGCTCGAGAAGATAGAAAACACTTTCCTCCACACCCAATGCCCCTCAGACAGACGAACCCTATATGCTTCCAGTGTCCTGGAATCCAGAGCGCTTACATGGTGGAATGGAGTAGCTCATGCGCGTGGCGCAGAGGCTGCTTCTAGCATGACATGGGAGGAATTCAAGGAAATTCTTACGCGAGAATTCTGCCCTCCCAACGAAGTTAAGCGCCTGGAGGAAGAATTCTGGAACTTGAAGCAATACAGTGGCGAAGCGCGCGAGTACGCGACGCGCTTCCACGAGCTAAGCTTACTGGTCCCTCACCTTGTTACCCCTTCACGCCGAGCAATCGAGAAATTCCTTGGGGGTCTCCCCATGGAAATTCAAGATTCTGTATGGGCCAGAAACCCAGTTACCCTCTCTGACGCCATCGAGTTGGCCGCTGTGCTCAGCGACAACCATGTCAGAGCAGGAACCCTGTTCCTGCGGGGAACTGAGAAGACCAAACTCACCAAGACTGCCCCTGAACCAACAGAAACCAAACCAGAACCCTCAAACCGTAACAACCTCAAGCGCAGGCGCAAGGCCTATGCGCTTACCAACCCGCCCATTGTCCAGCAACCCATCTACCAACCCCCAGTTTACGCGCCTAACCCTCTGTCAGCCTACCCAACACCTCCTGTAGTCCACAACTATGCCTTAACCAATCCAGCACTCCCTGCCCCGCCAACTAAGAAACCTTACACAGGAAACCATCCCTTTTGCCCAACCTGTAGATTTCACCACCCAACCCAAACCCCGTGTCAACAATGTAACCGATGTGGCCGCGTTGGTCACTCTGCCGAATACTGTAGAGTCCCTCTCGCCAACCCAATTGCGCCAACACCACCAGTCTACCCGCAGAATCCACAACCAACCTACCAAAACCCACGACCCAGATCGTGCTTTAACTGCGGTGATCCCAGTCATTTCCGGAACGCGTGCCCAAGGCTACAAGTTCAGATTACGCAAGCGAATCCGGTGAACCAGATTTCAAACCAAGTGACGCGTGGACGAGCTTTTAACATAACCGCGCACCAAGCGCAAGCGATTAATGACGTAGTTAATGGTACATTTTTGCTTAACGGATTTTATGCTTCTGTACTTTTTGATACTGGCGCCGATCGAAGTTTTATTTCTCGCGCCTTCGAGCAGAAGCTTGCGCGACCGCGCAACGATTTAAAAGAAGATTTTTCAGTTGAATTGGCTAATGGTGAAACTGTTTTAATAAACTCAGTGATTAAAGATTGCACGCTTAATCTTAACGAAAACGATTTTCTAATCGACCTCATCCCCATGCCTCTTGGAAGCTTTGATGTTATCATTGGTATGGACTGGCTCTCGAAGAATCGCGCCGAAGTTATTTGCGCCAAGAAGATGATTCGCATTCCTCGAGAAAACGGTGATCTTCACATCTACGGCGAAAAACCCTCCAGTGGTCTTAAACTTATGTCTTGCGCCGAAGCCCAAAGACTCATGCGGAAGAAGTGTATTGCATTTCTAGCCCATGTGGTTAAACCTGCTGAAGAAAAGAAGCTTCGCGATATCCCCGTCGTGCGTGATTTCCCTGAAGTTTTTCCTGATGATCTTCCTGGTATCCCTCCCGCTCGTGAAGTCGAGTTTCGTGTTGATCTTGTCCCTGGTGCTTCCCCCGTAGCTAAATCTCCTTACCGTCTTGCACCCGCTGAGATGCAAGAATTGGCCAGCCAACTTCAAGAGTTGACTGCTAAAGGATTCATTCGCCCTAGCTCTTCGCCCTGGGGTGCTCCGGTGTTGTTCGTTAAAAAGAAAGATGGATCGTTCCGCATGTGTATTGATTACCGCGAGTTGAACAAACTCACCATTAAAAACCGGTATCCCTTACCGCGTATTGACGACCTCTTTGATCAACTCCAAGGTGCCTCTTGCTTTTCCAAGATCGATCTCCGCTCTGGCTATCACCAGTTGCGCATCCGCGATGAAGATGTTCCGAAGACTGCTTTTCGAACTCGTTATGGCCATTTTGAATTCTTGGTCATGTCCTTCGGTCTAACCAACGCACCCGCCGTTTTCATGGATCTAATGAATCGGGTGTGTAGGCCTTTCTTGGATAAATTCGTGATCGTGTTTATCGATGATGTTCTGGTGTATTCTAAGACCAAGGCCGAGCATGAGCAACATCTCCGATTGGTGTTGCAAAAGCTTCGAACCGAGCAACTCTATGCTAAGCTTTCCAAGTGTGAATTCTGGTCTGATGAAGTACAGTTTCTTGGTCATGTTGTAAACAAGATGGGTATTCATGTCGACCCATCCAAGATTGAAGCAATCAAGAACTGGATTACGCCATCCTCTTCTACCGAAATCCGTTCCTTTCTGGGCTTAGCTGGTTACTACCGGCGATTTATTTCGAACTTCTCAAAGATCGCTTTGCCTTTAACAGCTCTGACGCACAAAGGTAAACCGTATATTTGGGGCTCGAAGCAAGAAGAAGCCTTTCTAACGCTCAAGCGTTTGTTGTGTGAAGCTCCTGTTCTTGCGTTACCTGAGGGTAATGATGATTTTGTCGTGTATTGCGATGCATCCAACCAAGGTCTCGGTTGTGTTCTTATGCAACGAGGCAAGGTTATCGCTTACGCATCAAGGCAACTTAAGGTTCATGAAAAGAATTATACAACTCACGACCTCGAACTTGGTGCAGTTGTTTTTGCCTTGAAGATCTGGAGACACTACCTTTATGGTACTAAGTGTATCCTCTACACTGACCATAAAAGCCTTCAGCATATCTTTGATCAAAAGGAACTCAACCCCATTGGTTGACAGATAAAGTTACTTTCGGCGCAGCATGAAAAGTTACTTTCGGCGCAGCATGCGCACCAACCCCATTGGTTGACAGATAAAGTGACTGACATAATCTTTTGAGATCTGCTTTTGCCATGCTTGACCAGTACCTTTATCTGACCCGCCCATGCTTTTTACTGTTCCCTGTCAGCTTTATCTTGCCTCTGCAGCTGCCATATCTTTCCATATCTTTTGCTTTTGGATTCTTATGCTTTTTGATATCTTTTGCTTGATCCTGTTAAAGATCCTTTCCCCTTTTCTAGGGATTATGTCTCCTAGGGTTTCTCTATAAATAATAGTATTATTTTTCATTACACTACACACACAAAACACTTAATCTCTCCTGTTCTCTTGCTCCTTGCTCTCTCTGCCGTCTCCCTCTCTGCCTCCGTCTTCCTCCCTGTTCTGCCCTGTTTTCCGGTAATATATATATTATATATAATAACTTACTTATTAATTATGCTAACTTATAATCAAGACTTAAAACAGATCGTTAAAACAATAATCTTTAATTATAGGTTAACTTGTGCTTGTTTAAAGTTGGTTCTTGCTTTATCTTACACCGCATCGTTTATCATGTGAGTAATCTCGTACCTAATCCCTTTTTGCTTTTAATGTGTTGGGATGTTCATGTGTTCATACAAACTTAGAGTCTTAAACTTGTTTATGAACTTTAGTCGCGCAGTATCCCATGTGTTGAGGACGTAGACTTGGCTGTTTATTTGTATGTGTGGATCATTAACCGTCTTGTCGGTCTATTCTGCAGTTTTCATGGTACCATTAGATGAACACGGGAGAACTATCGTTTATGATTTTCTCTTTTGTTTACACATGCACAGTTAGTCTTGTTTGTGAGCTCAATTGTGAGCACTGGCAGTCTTATGAATCTTAGAGTTGGTCCCGATCAGATTACACCCTTGTTGAAAACCAGACATACACATGTTGCGCACAGATTTTATTGTTATCTATGTATTGTATTAAACTTGATTTCTCACCAACACGCAAGTGTTTGACGTTTATTTTAACACATGTTCAGGGTTGCAGTAGCTGTTTTGGAGCTTGTGGACACATAGGAAGTTTTCTTTATTTTGGACCTAGATTAAAATATATCAAGACAAGTTATTGCTGTTCGAATATTATGATTTATAATATATTGATTTATGATGATTTATGTTATCTACTTTTACCCTGCGCGTGCGCGAATGAATGTATTTATTAAATATTGACACCCAATAGTGTCACGAGTAATGAAACAATATGTGGCGCCCCGATGTATAATCCGCCTTTGGTCGGGGTGTTACACTCATGCGCGATTTTAACGATTGTAAAGTCATACACGTCAAGCGTAGCGAAACAAATTTGCGGATGCGTTAAGCAAGCTTGCGTCATTGGCTTTCACCCACTTGGGAAATGACATCCGCATTGAACTCCTTGGAGCACCATCAGTCCCACACAAGGAAGTCTGTGTCATCCAAACCGGCACGGAAACGTGGATGACACTAATAATAAATTACCTTGCGGCGGGTATACTACCAGAGTCGAAAAAACATGCAAGAAAACTACGCTGTAAAGCACTGAACTATCAACTCATCGATGACATCCTTTACAGACGTAACTTTCTTGGTCCACTCCTCAGATGCGTCGACGACCAAGATGCCGACTACCTCCTAAGGGAAGTCCACGAAGGCATCTGTGGGATACACGCAGGTCCACGCGCAGTTGTAGCTAAGCTAAACAACGCGGGATACTTTTGGCCGGGGATGCATACGGATGCACTGGCATACATCAGAAAGTGTAGGTCTTGCCAACTCTACGCACCCAACACGCATCGCCCGAAGAATGAATTTGTTCCAGTCACCTCTTCATGGCCATTTCAGAAGTGGGCCATCGATGTGACAGGCCCATTTCCCACAGCAGCAGGGAACGTCCAGTTTCTAGTGGTTGCCATCGACTACTTCACCAAGTGGATAGAAGCAAAACCCTTAGCCCAAACAACCGCAAAACATATCAAAAAATTTATTTGGGAATTTATTATTTGTCGCTTCGGGCTTCCACAGAGTTTGGTGAGCGATAACGGCACCAACTTTGCCGACAAGAAGCTACAACAGTGGCTGAAAGAACTTCAAATCACCCACACCTTTACCTTAGTGGCGCACCCATAGGGTAATGGTGAGGTGGAAAGAGCAAATAGGAGCATCGTCGACGGCATAAAGAAAAGATTACTGGAACACAGATCCGGCTGGGTGGACGAACTTCCACACGTCCTTTGGGCACACAGAACGATGAAAAAGGCAAGTATGGGAGAAACCCCGTTCAGCCTCACTTATGGCACTGAAGCCATGGTCCCGGTCGAAATTGGTCTACCCTCACCAAGGGTCTTAATTCATCCAGAGGACAATGATGCGGAAAGACGGTTAGACCTTATGCTAACCGAAGAACGCAGAGACTTAGCCGCAGTGTGTGAAGAGAACTACAAGCGACAAATGCAAAAGTACTACAACACGCGGGTAAAACTCTGCAACTTCAATGTCGGAGACTACATACTGCGTAACAACGAGGCTTCGAACCAAGAACGCCCAGGAAAGCTGGCCCCCGTCTGGGAAGGGCCATACATTATCAAAGAAGTTTTGGGAAAGGGCGCATACCGGCTCGAAAGGCTCGATGGCACCCCCATCCCAAGAACATGGAATGGAGCTCAATTACGCAAATGTTACATGTAGATCAATTCCAAACTTATAAAGAAACGGGCTGGGGCCACTTTTAATGGAAATGATTCTCTTTTCACATTGTGTTGATCGCTTTACATTTATAAACTTTCCGGACGGTATGCCGGTATTCACCGCATAAATATGGAAAGTCGTTGCGTGTGGACGGCGGCAAAACCCGCATAAACACAAAAAACGACAAACCTCCACGCAGGTCAGTTATAGGTGAAGATTGGTCATCCCACTAAATGAAAGTGACGGTCCTACCCGCACAATCATGATAGAGGAAACTGAACACTAACCTATTGACAACCGCGCGTCGAACGGTTAACTTAATCAAAACACTGGGAAAATTGCTAAAATAAACTAAAATATGCATGCGCAAGTCATGTAACGTTTATAACGCAAGTCACAAAGATTCAAAAGTAAGCGGGACTATACCCCTTACCTTGGCAACCAAGTAACTATAAGACAGGTGCGGGTACAGTGTCAAGGCAAAACCCTTCACATACTTAGCACCTGCAGGGAATTGAAGCCAATAATACCTCGGCAACCAAGTAACTATAAGACGGGTGCGGGTACAGTGTCAAGGCAAAACCCTTCACATACTTAGCACCTGCAGGGAATTGACGCCAGGAATACCTTGGAAGTAAAGTAACTATAAGACGAGTGCGGGTACAGTGTCAAGGCAAAACCCTTCACATACTTAGCACTCCGCAGGGAATTGAAACCAAGAAGGATCTTCTGGGCCATGCTTGCGGAAACGGAAATAACATCCCCGCATAGAGGGAACGTTGAGAACTAGATTGTTTGAAGCTCCAAGATGGAATTGGTTGTTTAACATAATTGATCACTATGTTCAAAACTACCAAAACCTCATGGAGAATCTACACAAGTGGAACTCAACGCTCCTGACTTGCGAGGAGGTTACCGACCTACCCGCATCATACCCAAAGATCAAGCAGAAAAGTCGGGAATTTCTGCACGTGACATTAGGACTTCCGCGGGAAGAATCCCCATGGAAAACCTTAAAACTAAACTGTAACACCCCGACCAAAGGCGGATTATACATCGGGGCGCCACATATTGTTTCATTACTCGTGACACTATTGGGTGTCAATATTTAATAAATACACTCATTCGCGCACGCGCAAAGTAGACATAAGATAACATCAATCATCATAAATCAATATATTATAAATCATAATAATCGAACAGCAATAACTTGTCTTGATACATTTTAATCTAGGTCCAAAATAAAGAAAACTTCCTACGTGTCCACAAGCTCCAAAACAGCTATTGTAAACCTGAACATGTGTTAAAATAAAACGTCAAACACTTGCGTGTTGGTGAGAAATCGAGTTTAATACAATACATAGATAACAATAAATCTGCGCGCAACATGTGTATGTCTGGTTTTCAACAAGGGTGTAATCTGATCGGGACCAACTCTAAGATTCATAGACTGCCAGTGCTCACAATTGAGCTCACAAACAAGAAAGACTGTGCAAGTGTAAACAAAAGAGAAAATCATAAACGATTGTTCTCCCGTGTTCATCTAATGGTACCATGAGAACTGCGGAATAGACCGACAAGACGGTTAATGATCCACACATACAAATAAACAGCCAAGTCTACGTCCTCAACACATGGGATACTGCGCGACTAAAGTTCATAAACAAGTTTAAGACTCTAAGTTTGTATGAACACATGAACATCCCAAAACATTAAAAATAAAAAGGGATTAGGTACGAGATTACTCACTTGATAAACGATGCGGTGTAAGATAAAGCAAGAACCAACTTTAAACAAGCACAAGTTAACCTATAATTAAAGATTATTGTTTTAACGATTTGCTTTAAGTCTTGAATATAACTTAGCATAATTAATAAGTAAATTATAATATATATTACCGGAAAAGCAGGGCAGAACAGAGAGGAAGACGAAGGCAGAGAGAGAGGAGACGGCAGAGGAAGAACAACGGCAAGGAGGAGGTTAAATTAAGTGTTTGTGTGTGATGTGTTAGGAAAAATAAGTTTATTATTTATAGGGAAACCCTAGGGAACACAATCCCTAGAAAAAGGGGAAAAGATCTCCAAAAAGTAAAAGATTCCAAAAGCAAAAGATATCAAAAGATATGGCAGCTGCAGGGGAAAAGGGAAAAGCTGACAGGCAACAGTAAAAGCATGGGCGGTTCAGATAAAGGTACTGGTCAAGCATGGAAAAAGCAGATCTCAAAAGATAATGTCAGTCACTTTTTCTGTCAACCAATGGGGTTGGTGCGCATGCTGCGCCGAAAGTAACTTTTCAGACATAAGGCAGGTTAGGTCAACAGCACAGAAGATAAGACAACATAAAAGCAAACGGCTAGATTAAACAGAAGAAAACTCAAAGGGTTTAGCGCGAGAAGGCTCGAGCGCACGCGCGAGGGCGGAGGCTGACAGAACAAACCTTAGCGCGCCGCGGGAAGAACTATTATCCTTAGCGCGCCGCGGGAAGAACTATTATCCTTAGCGCGCCGCGGGAAGAATTACCATTCTTAGCGCGCCGCGGGAAGAATTACCATTCTTAGCGCGCTGCGAGAAGAACTACAATTCTTAGCGCGTCGCGAGAAGAACTACCGTTCTTAGCGCGCTGCGAGAACAGTTCGCCTCGCGTGTCGCAGGAACAACAGGTCTTCGCGCAGGCTTCCTTGTAAGGAGTCTGGCGCGTGGAGCTGCGCAGACAACCTTAGGCGGGAAGAAACAAAGGACAAGCAAAGAGTTAAGAGAAAAGGAGGTTCAAGGCGTAAGGGCGGAACGACGACAAGAGAGAGAAGGCGGAGAGAAGAAGAGGGACGGGACGGCGGGAAGGAAAAGAGAGGAAGAGGCGGGAAGGAAAATATTATTATTAAAAATAAAGTATAAGTATAAATAAATATTAAATCATAAAAGAAAGAGATCGGATAAGGGAAACGGGTACCTGGGTCGGGTCGGATCGGGGCAGATGTCACATAAACCCCTTTTCAAAACCCCTTGCTTAAGTCCAAAAGTTCACCTCACTTATTAACAATTCATGAGAAGAACATTGGACTGGGGGGACTTGAAGAGGTAGGTCCCAGCAGAGCCCAGTTGGACCCGCAAGACTCACCTTGAACAGGGACGTATGCGCGGTTGGACCCGCAAGACTCACCTTAAACAGAGATGTCTGCGCAGTTGAACTCGCAAGACTCGAGGGAAGTCTGCGCAAAGACCAACTGGATCCGCATGACCAACCATGCTCAGAGACGCGACGTCCTTACGCGCAGTACGCAAGCTGTTCCCGCAGGAAAAGCCTCCCAATGGTGACGTACTCCGCCTGTTCCCGAAGCTACGGATACTAGCCATCAGGGAAGGCTACCCGCGCAGCAAGGCTACACGCACAAGGCACTAACTCTCAAATAATTCAGTAATGTCACCTGAAGAAGGAATGAGCAAGCCGGGAATACTCCCGCCCAAAGCCGGGAATTCTCCCGCCCAAATGAGCCAGTCCGTACGATACTGGAGGATCTTTTGTACTGTACCTGCCAAGGTATGGACAAAAGAACTGACCAAAGCTGCGACAGCTCACTGACAACAGTACGACGGGCAGCACGCTCTAGTACTTAAAGTCACTATCAGCCGCTGCCTACTCACCAACCCCTGTGGGGGCACGTCCATAGCCTGCAGTTGGTGGAAAAGGAATAGTACACAGCCGGCCTGGTCACTATCAGCCGCTGCCTACCCACCAACCATCAGCATGGCACGTGCGTAGCCCACAGTTGGTAGAACAGGAATACTATTCAGCCGGCTGTACCTGCTTGGAAACCTACCTTCGGCTATAAATACTCCAACACATTGGAACGGTATCATCATCTTCTCTCTAGTTATTTCTCTTAATATACACTTATATTCAAGAGCAATCTAGTCTGATTCTCACGCCAGAGGGTGGTCACAAAGAGGTACCCCCTCCCTTCTCAGTGACGAGCTCACGGTGTCTGTTTTGCAGGTCATCAGAACAACCATCTTTGCCGGAACTAACCCTCGTGGGAAACATCTATTTAACCCCCAGATTATCCGTAATCTGCCCGGGGTCAATTAGTGTTTCTTCAATCCCCATAATCAATTCATTCACATGGAATCACACATTTAACTATTGCATGCCACCATGATAAATGTGACAAACTATACCCTCTTTTCTGGAATAGAGGATCTATACATTTCATATTATTGGGACAATGTACAAGTTAAAAGAAATGGAAAATGATAATACATTGAGTTAAATAACTAAATAAATATATGTGTAATATTTTTATATTGTTTTTAGAGACGAGACGAAGAATGTTTATGTATTTAGGTATGTCAAGAAAAGCTTTAAACGTACCAAATCTCGCTAACCACTTTGCTCCATCTCGACATCATTGATTTTGACTTTTGAAATAGCTCGACGTTAGTGCATCATAGTCAAATGACTCTTCATATGTCCCGTTCATCACAAGCGTTCTCCCTTGTTCAAACGCTTTTATCTATCTCATACAGTTCATTTAACTTATCTTGCTCATTGCGCTTCAGTTTGTTATTGTGTTAGGTTTAGACAACATGCTAGGGAAAAAATATCAATACACTTGTTTATCTATCTGATTTGAGGTAGTTTGCATGGTTAATATGTTTTCAGGTTTACAAAAGTCTGTCATGCATTTGCCTTCGTTTTTTAAATTATATTATGTTGGTGAATCGGTTATGAAAAACTTAATTTTCAATAGACGAAGTGTGTTCAGGTTATCTTCAAAATGACATTATACAAATAATACTATAGATATATTTGTGTTCATTGTGTTAGATTATTCATATATCCTCATATTAGCTTGTTTAGTTAAATCATTGCATTGTTTGGTCATGAGTAGAACAATGCGGTAACGGTAAAGATCACTTATATAAAAAACGAATCGATATTTACAACACAAACGAAAACACAATTTTTAATGTACTTCATGTTATTATAATCAAGAACTAACTCAAAACTCGATTGCAATAATCTCTCATGTATGCTATAACGCTAATCATGACGATGTATTTATAAGGGTACCCAGCTTGACAACAAGTGTAACAAAACACGATAAAACTCTTATTGCAACCCATAAACCTATTACATCATTAATGAAGGTCACCGATCTAAATAGGTTCAACCAGATTACCCACACGTGACGGGCTAAACGATAGAGATTGCCAACATTATGAACTAGAAATAATCAACCATTATGTTCTTTTTGTCTGATAAACAACATACATTATAAAGTTAAGCACACGATTCTTCACCCAATAAGAAGAAGCACATGGATGTGGAGACTTGTATTACCCAACTTTATAAAGTTATAGCCACATGGATAACAACATGAACCTACATAAAAGTGAATGCATTTTGGTCATCCTACATTATTAATGCTTTAACAACGTGTGATACCACTAGATGTCTTTTGAAGATCATGTTCATTATTTCCAAAGTAAAAATTAAAGAAAAAAAATCTCATAATTGTAATAACTTACCAACCTAAATATTTTTTACTTGACTACGAGAAGCTAACAACTTTTTTTTATTTATACTGAAGTATAGTATCTCGCTCATCCTAAAATGTAGGGGTGTGCGTGGTGCAATTCGGTGCGGTTTTTGGTTAAAACCAAACTAAAAACCAAAACTTCGGTTTTTGGAGTGTTTGAAACTGTTCGGTTTCGTTTTTTTCGGATTTCGTTTTGGTTTCAGCTCAGTTTCGGTTTTTTCGGTTTTTTGCCGTTTGAGCTTAAAATTTTAGGCTGAAAAGAAAGTTGACAAAAAATAATGAATTTAGGTATAAATATTTTTGTTAATTGTAAAATAATAGAGTATTATACATTTTATCAAAAATACTGAAGTTACATATTTATTAAATTCTTATAAATTACTTAATATAAAATATAAAATAAATAGAAATTCGGTTCGGTTTTTTCATTTTTTTTACATGCAAAACCAAAACCGAACCGTTAGTGCGGTTTTTACGAAAACATAAAAACAAACCGTCGGTTTTTGTTTCGATTCGTTTTTTTCGATTTGGATTTTTCGGTGTTTCCGGTTTCGAATTTGTTTTTTCGGTTTCTTAAACACCCCTACTAAAATGTTTCGAAACATGTATGTTTAACTTTGTAGTATTTAAGGTATGCATAAGACCATGTGTTATAGTTATAAAAATGTAAAATTGGTACTCATATAAAATAAAATAAGATTTTCCTATTCACACTCACTTAGTGGCTGTTTGGTTCATTCAGATTTGAATGAGTCAGATCTAAATGAACATCTGTCCCATTCAGCAACAACAGTAAGTCTGAATGATTCGGACCTAATTTTAACCATTCAGATGTTTTTCTATTTGAAACCAAACAGTTTGAAGTTTGAATGAATCAGATGTTTACATCTGAATGGTTCCATTCAGATGTAAACAAACAGCCCCTTAGTGATGTTGTGGTAAAGAGGAGTGGTATTTATAAATATATTAATTATTTTTAAACAATTAATATTATTCTTTTTAAACAAATTTGTCTTATGAAATGTCGATTCAAACACGTGTCAAAACCGTTTTTCAAACCTGTATCTTTTTAGAAAACGACTCCATTTTTCGGGTGGTCCGAAATGTCTATTCACATTTTAATATCATCAATAACTCTAGATGCAAAATTAGTTTATAAATCATTCAACACCTTATTTAAATAAGTTGTTTTTGTGAAGTACTAACTCTTGCCTTTAGTAATATTTGACATAGGAACATAGGCATAGGCCAAGAACCATTATTTTTGTACTTGGACACTTTTAACGTCTCTATATTTGACTTTACAACACTGAAACGTTCTGCCTCAACTTTCCAACTACTCTTGGTGGATCTATTCTAACTTTATGAAAAGTGAAGACAAAGTATGTGTGATCAATTATATAACAAATCATAACAATGTGAGGGGAGTTTATGTTAAATACTCGGGTTTGGTACGTGTATTGTATCAGGGGTGACCGTGACCGGAGCAAACGATTAGGAGCCATGAGACCATGGTCTTGGAGATGGAACCCCGATAAAAGTTAATGCTTTTTTTTTTTGGTAAAGGGACGGAACCTCAGTAAACATTTTATAGATTTTATACGACAATTACAAGGAGAAGAAAGGAAAAAGAACCTAACAATACTTAGGACAAGACCCACCGTCCGCGCCCTTGTTTACAACTCCACAAACAGGTAGTCTAAGTAATTATATTAGTATATTGTTCTCCCTAATTGTGACCAACATTTTGGACAATCCTCACCATTGAAAGTCTTGAAGATTAAATCTGGACCGTTTGAAGTTCTTGAAAACCTTATAGAAGCAGAAGTTGAGGTTCCAACTTCCAACAACTATCTTAATACTTCTTATTAATGTGAACTTATTTAAAATACCAAAAATACTAATTATATACAAAAGAAAATTACATTTGTGGCATACTATTATATCGATCTAACAGTTCATTAAATCGTTTATCTGCCAGTGCCCAGTGCCAACTACCTTGGGTTTAATGTTAATCAGCCCAAAAAATGAGTTGGTGCTAATATCATCCGCATGGCCATTTCAGAAATGGACAATCGATATCACGGGATCGTTTTCAGAAGCCCTGGGACGCGTCAAAATTTTAATAGTGGCAATTGATTATTTCACTAAATGGGTTAAGGCTAAGCCGAGTACTGACCCAAATAATGGCCCATCTTATGACAAAGTAATAACCCATATCCCAACTTCTTAACCGTTGAGCCCATTTTATTCTTTCAAGCCCATTACAAAGGTAGACTGTACTCTGTGGCAGCCCAATTCCAACAAAACATGTATTTGTTAAACCTTGTCAATGTATGTATTTATATTCTTTTGAACTTTATTTTAATCTTAGTTTAATTATGTTAAACATTGGGTGATGTAATTTGTTTTGGTCTTGAAATGCTGATTGACACAAAAACTTTATATGTTATTAAAGGTTTTAATTCTTTTCATTATATTGTAAAATATCTTCTCACAATATTGTAATGATTATGTTTAGTTAACTGTTTTCTATTAGCTTGAAGATCGTTTGAGAAAAGCTCAAAAATAACTCGCTCGAAAAAAGCTTCATATAGCTAGCTCAGTTTGAAAACGAGCCAAATTTATTTAATTAACAAATGTTAATTGATAAAAGAGAATATTTGAAACAGAAGATACAAACTCATTATACAATTACAACAATTCCACATAAGTTCAATGATAAAGTGACAAGTTGTATATACTTGTATAACATGCTAAAGTAGTAAAAGTTAATGACGTATTTAAGTGTGTAATGCTATGATTGGCTTGTGGGTAAATTAGCGATTCACATACCATGATCCATATTCAAGGGTCCAAGTGAGTTTTAATTAAATTAAAAGTTTCCTTATTTAAAAAAAGGTATTCCATAACTTGCTTCTAAATTTCATCGATAAATAACAAATAAACGTATCAAGTAAAATATCATCCACAGAAATTTCGATGGTAGGTGGGTGTAGTCCGCCATCACTTTTTTTTTCACAAGTTACAAATAAACCCACGCCATATTTTTTTTATATGCTAACGCTTAACTTTCATCAAGTTACACAATTAACCCCACAACTTTTTAATGCACAATTAACCTCACAAAATTTTAATACAGTTACCCTCAAGTTTCATTTAGTTACACAAACAACTTTCAAGTTTTTAATATGATAACTACACAAACAACTTTCAAGTTTTTAATATGATAACTTACGTTCGTTAACTTTTTGCATCGCTACTTAATGTTTCTTAATTGTCAGTCACAACACACGCCCGTACAACAACTAGCTTATTATAAACTAGGTATGTACCCGCCATGATGCGACGATACATTAACATGCATTCGGTTGGTAGAAGTTCATTATGATCGTGGTGGGTACATTTAAGTGGATTCGACGCGAGTTAGGTCGATTCTGGTTACGTTCGTTACGACACAAAACTAAAAACAAAACTAAAAACAAAACATTGGTCGGTACCTGGGCGTTACAACGTCGAGTAGACATAAATTGGGTCGGTTTCGGTTACTTCCGTTACGATACTTAACTAAAAAGAATCAAAATATTGTATGACGCGTCACAAGCTGGTGCTGCCACGTGGACCAATGATGTTTGTTACAGTTGTAGAACAAAAAAAGACGGTCGGTAAAACCTGGGTATTACGGCGGAGAGTGGATTCGAATTGGATTGGTTTCGGTTACGTTCAATACGATATTGAAATTGAAACAAAAAAAATGAATGATATTTCAGAAGCTGGTGACATCACGTGGACCAATTACTGTCTTGTAGCACCGAGCTTCTCAAATGTTATATATAATTAATTAGCAAGTTAATATACAAAGTTTAAAAACTATGTTATCAACTTATCATAACAACATAACTTGTACTAATAAACAACTTAATAACATTTTTAAGTATCATCTAAATATCAAACACTAGCTAAACACTTAACACCTGTATAAGTGAGTACTGGGCTTTCACTTTCAGCATCAGCATCAGCATCAGCATCAGCATCTTCACTCTCCACACCACAAATTGACACAACACTACCATTAATCACATGTACATTATGCATTAAAACTTGTACTTTAGCCTGTATTTAGCATTATGGGCCTTGAAAAAATGGGCCCAGAATTCTTTTCTTGAGTAATTGGTTAAACCAACGGTGGATGTAAGTAATGTGTTCATGTGAGGAATCTTTAAGATCTTTTTAATATTAAAGGTGGAATCTTTGATATTTATACTTTAATCAAATAATAATCTAAGGTAATTTTTCTCTTGTTTCATCAAACTACCATTAAATTAATAAACTTTTTGCATAAATTTCTAATTTTACTTTGTGGGTTGTGTTTCATTTTCAAGCTTCACATTTGGAATCTTTACTTCATAACTGAAATGGCAGGACTGTGAGCAACTTTCCAGGTTTGTTGAATCTTTTTGTGATAAAGATTTGATTTTTACATCAAGATTTGTCACTTTTATCAGTTTTGCATATCACCTGTTTGTAAATATGCTTGATTTTTATTTTTTTATGATTCTTGCTTTAACAGACTGCTAGAAGTAATTTAATCTTTTTTCAGTGTTAAAATGTTTGTTATTGAAAAAAAAAGAAGTTATTAATATTGCTTTTTTAAGGTTCTTGCTTTAACAGACTGCTAGAAGTAATTTGATCTTTTTTCAGTGTTAAAATGTTTATTCTTGGAAAAATGTTATTTTTTCTGGTTCAAAATATTAATCTTGATTTTTAAGATTCTTGCTTTAACAAATTACTTCTAGTAATTTGATCTTTTTTCAGTGTTAAAATGTTTGTTCTTTGAAAAATGTTATTTTTTCTGGTCATAAATATTAATATTGATTTTTAAGGTTCTTGCTTTAACAGACTGCTAGAAGTAATTTAATCTTTTTTCAGTGTTAAAATGTTTGTTATTGAAAAAAAAAGAAGTTATTAATATTGCTTTTTAAGGTTCTTGCTTTAACAGACTGCTAGAAGTAATTTGATCTTTTTTCAGTGTTAAAATGTTTGTTCTTGGAAAAATGTTATTTTTTCTGGTTCAAAATATTAATCTTGATTTTTAAGATTCTTGCTTTAACAAATTACTTCTAGTAATTTGATCTTTTTTCAGTGTTAAAATGTTTGTTCTTTGAAAAATGTTAATTTTTCTGGTCATAAATATTAATATTGATTTTTAAGGTTCTTGCTTTAACAGACTGCTAGAAGTAATTTGATCTTTTTACAGTATTATAAATTGCTTGTTCTTGGAAAAATGTTATTTTTTCTGGTCATAAATATTAATATTGATTTTTAAGGTTCTTGCTTAAACATATTGCCAGAAGTAATTTAAACTTTTTCCAGTATTAAAATGTTTGTTCTTGGAAAAATGTTATTTTTTCTGGTCATGAATATTAATATTGATTTTTAAGGTTCTTGCTTTAACAGACTGCTAGAAGTAATTTAATATTTTTTCAGTATTAAAATGCATGTTCTTGGAAAAATTTAATTTTTTCTGGTCATGAATATTACTATTGATTTTTAAGGTTCTTGATTAAACAGACTGCTAGAAAAAGTTTGATCTTTTTTCATTATTAAAATGCTTGTTCTTGGAACAAAAAGTTATTTTTTCTGGTCATAAAAATAAATCTTGATTAAGGGTTTCCTAAATTTTAATGTTTTACAAAGCATTTTTAGCTTCTGGGAATTTGATATTTTCATTAAAGATTCTTTCTTGCTGCTAAATTATTAAACTTTAGTAATGACAAATTGGGAAATTTTTTTGCTTGTATAGTGATGGTTGATCTTCAGTTTCTTGATATCTTTATACACATTATGCATCTATAAATTTGATATTTTATGTGTTTTTTTGTAGAATTTAGCTCAAGAAAGACGAAATTTTGTAAACTTAGTATCGATAATGATGTCGAGATCTTACACTAATCTCTTTGAACTTGCATCCGGTGTACCATCATCAGGCTTTATTCGGACCGGGAAAAAGCTATCCCGTGTGGCAACGTGCCAGGGGTATTATTAGAACTAGACGACGAAGGTTTTAGCACCGACACCCCATCATCCGTTTATCAAGAACTGATGATCATTGTCGCAAACCAACTCCCACTTCGGGTCAACAAACGACCCGACGGGAGTTGGGACTTCAGCTGGGATGAAGATTCCCTTCTCTTACAACTCCGAGACGGGCTCGGGAACGACGTGGGAATTATTTATATCGGTTGTCTTAAAGAACAAATCGACACGAAAGAGCAGGATGACGTGGCGCAAACGCTGCTCGAGAATTTTAAATGCGTGCCCGCGTTTATCGATCCTGATCTTTTTACTAAATTCTATCACGGGTTTTGTAAACAACACTTATGGCCCGTGTTTCATTACATGCTTCCGTTGTCACCAGAGCTCGGTGGCCGGTTTGACCGGGCTCTGTGGCAGGCGTACGTTTCGGTCAACAAAATATTCGCTGATAAAGTTATGGAAGTCATTAGTCCAGATGATGACTTTGTATGGATACATGATTACCATTTGATGGTTTTACCAACTTTTTTAAGAAAAAGATTTAATCGGGTCAAGCTCGGGTTTTTCCTTCACAGCCCGTTTCCATCTTCCGAGATATACCGCACTTTACCCGTTAGAGACGATCTTTTACGGGCCCTTTTAAATTCGGATCTAATCGGGTTCCATACTTTCGACTACGCAAGACATTTTCTTTCTTGTTGCAGTCGGATGCTCGGTTTATCTTATCAGTCTATACGAGGCTATATCGGGCTCGAATACTATGGTCGTACGGTCAGCGTCAAGATTTTACCGGTCGGGATTCATTTAAAACAGCTTCGAAAAGTGCTCGAGTTACCCGAAACCGAGTCGAAAGTTGCGGAGTTAAGAAGTCGGTTTCTAGGTCAAACCGTGTTACTCGGGGTTGATGACATGGACATCTTTAAAGGAATAAGTTTAAAGCTTTTAGCTTTCGAGAATTTGCTGACTCGGCAGCCCGAAAAACGGGGTAAGGTGGTTTTGGTTCAGATTGCGAACCCGGCTCGTGGTCGGGGTAGGGACGTACTCGAGGTCCAGTCCGAGACTCATACCACTAAAGAAAGAATTAACCGACACTTTGGTGGGCCCGGTTATGAGCCCGTTATCTTGATCGATAACCCGCTTCAGTTTTACGAGAGGATTGCTTATTATGTGATTTCCGAGTGCTGTCTCGTGACAGCTGTACGAGACGGGATGAATTTGATACCGTATGAATACGTTATATGCAGACAAGGAAACGCTAAGCTTGACGAAACGCTAGGGGTAAATCCGTCATTTCCGAAAAAGAGTATGTTAGTTGTCTCGGAATTCATCGGCTGCTCCCCGTCGTTAAGCGGGGCGATACGGGTCAACCCGTGGAATACCGAAGCAGTAGCGGAAGCTATGGATTCGGCATTGGTTTTCTCAGAAACCGAAAAACAAATGAGACATGAAAAACATTACAGATTTGTTACCACTCATGATGTCGGGTATTGGGCCCGCAGCTTTTGGCAAGATCTTGAAAGATCATGTCGGGATCACGTGAGAAAAAGATGTTGGGGCGTTGGGTTCGGGTTGGGGTTCCGGGTTGTTGCATTGGATCCGAACTTCCAGAAGCTTTCGATCGAACATATTGTTTCGGCTTACAAACGGACTAGAAAGCATGCGGTTTTGGTGGATTATGATGGTACTTTGACACTTAATACTTCAAACAGCACGGGCCCGAGTTCTGAAGTTATAAAAGTAGTGGATAGTTTGTGTCGGGACCCGAATAATGTGGTTTTTGTAGTTAGCGGGAAGGATCGGGCCACGTTGACCAAATGGTTTTCACCGTGTGAAGATTTGGGCGTTGCAGCCGAGCATGGTTACTTTTTAAGGTACATATATCGGCTCGTTTCGTCATATCTAGAGTGCGGGTTTACACTTTGTTTTAAGTTTTAACGAATTGTTTGTTTTTGGGTAGAGAAAATAAGGATGCGGAATGGGAAACGTGTGTTGCGGTGTCGGATTTTTACTGGAAGCAGATTGCGGAGCCCGTGATGAAGTTGTATACCGAAACAACAGACGGGTCAACCATCGAGACTAAAGAGAGCGGGCTCGTTTGGAATTATCAGTATGCAGACCCGGACTTTGGTTCGTGTCAAGCTAAGGAGCTTTTGGACCATTTAGAAAGTGTTCTTGCTAATGAGCCCGTTACGGTCAAAAGCGGTCAAAACATAGTTGAAGTTACATCACAAGTTAGCATACTCTATTCCCTTTTCGTTTGACCCGTAACCGTAACTATCTATTTTGACCCGAAAGACGTACTGTTTGTTTTTTAAACAGGGGATAAACAAAGGGCTTGTTGTGGATCGGCTTTTGACGATAATGAAACAAAAAAATATGATGCCGGATTTTGTGCTTTGTGTCGGGGATGATAAGTCGGACGAGGACATGTTTGAAGCAATCACAAGGGCAATGGCGGGGCCCACGCTTTCCCCGGTGGCTGAAGTGTTTGCTTGCACAGTTGGCACAAAACCGAGTAAAGCTAAATACTTTCTTGAAGACACAACCGAGATAATGAGAATGTTGCAGGCTCTTTCGGCCGCTTCTGAGCTGCATTCGTTAAAGAACATATCGAGCGGTTTTCAGAAAGTTGTCATTAAGTAGGGGGTGTTTACGGGATGTGTTCGTGGCCGCTTGTGAATAATTTTCGTCTTCTCCGAGTTCTTATGTTTAATGTTTAGAAAGTGTATTGTGAAATAGGTGGGTTGGACCTTGGTAGTCAATAAGTTGACTTTTGGTGCTTCAAGTCAAACTTGTAAGGTCTTGTATTAGATGTCATATAATAAGATTGACTCTAAGGTGGTTGGCTTTTTAACTTAACATAGATTATTTCTTATAACTTTCAGTAATGAATATATTATTTGGATTTTTATGACTGCCTTTTGATATAAAATTTTACATCATACTAAGTTGTATCCATTGTTATGTATTTTTGGCCTTGACATATACTTTCACTAATCTTGTTCAAAGAAAAAAAAAATTTCGAGTGAACTGCGGTTTTCTTTCCTATGGTTTGTTTAAATCTTCGGTTTTAGTCTAACAGTTTCAAATTTGTGATTTTCGTCCATGCGGTTTCAATTCACTTAGAATTAAACCCAAATCCATTAACCCCGTTAAGTCTGGTCGTTAAACCCATTAGCTTGCCCCTCACGTGAGGGGCATTTTTGTCCTTTTTTTCCCCAAATAAACACCAGTTGTGATTCGCAAGCCCCCTCACGTAAAGGGTATGTCTATGGGTTTAACGACCACACTTAACGAGGCTAATGAATTCAGGTTTAATTGCAGATGAAATAAAACCACATAAACGAAAATCGCAAATTTAAAACTATTGGACTAACACCGCATATTTGAACAAACCACAGGGACGAAAACCACAGTTACTCAAAATTTTTATATAAATACCATAAAACATAAAGCTTTTATAAAAATAAGATTAAATGGACATAAAAGTTATTGTGAACTAAATACTATCCGTAAACCGCTTACACGTCATAGGGGTCGTATACATTCTCGTCAAATCATACTGGCCGTGTGACCCTGTGGCCAGTAAGATATGGTGAAAATGTATATATGGGCCCACAAAATATAACTTTTTGAAACTGACTGATGTATACGTCAAAAACCGGCATTAAGTTATACGACGGGCTAATTCCGAGTGGGCCCGAGGGTAGCCTATAGCCCGATTTGTATTCGGGCTTCATCTTAACCTCGATTTCCGTTATTTCACTCGCTGCTAGACGAATAATCGTCATCAAACATATCTTGAGGCGGATCATAAATAATCATATCAGGAAAAACTTCCAAGAAATCTTGTTTAACCTTTTCCCTTAGTTGCGGATACGGTAAAAGCCCCTTCATGATGACCCGATAAGGCAACGACAATGGCGGGTCAGGAGCCCGTCTCATTTCGTCATATATATCCATTGCTTCCGATGGCAACCCGCTATCGAAAAAACACCTAATAATGTCACCAAATGTATGCTGATCAAAATGCACCTCTTCGTTCTTTAAATCTTGCCATACTCGTTTCACCTCGTCCACCTTTTTATTTCTTGCGAGCATCATAAGCATGTCCCGGTAAAAGAACATGTCGGGTCGGTACCATATCTCTTTCCGCACCACCTCATATAACTGCACAATCAAATTTAACATTATTAAATCATTCTTAAGCGAAAACTGAACCATAACTGTACTGAAATAACCAAACTAAATAAAAAACCGACAGTTTGGTTATGTTTTATTATAAAACCGAAAAACCGAGTTCAAGTAATTTATAAGTAACTGTTAAAGGGTGTAGTCCAAAAATTTTAGATTCAAATGTGTAAAAATCAATTAATCATTAATTAATGAAAAAATAATCAGGCCCAAATTATTACTTTGGGCCATTTTCTTTGCCAAAAACTTTCAAGCCCAAATGGTAAAACTGTTAAAATCAACGCAGACCCGTTATGAAAACTGAAAACCGCAAAAAACCCGATTTTAAGTAGTTTATAAAAAATTAGAAAATAGTGTAGCCCAAAGATTTTAGGCTAAAATGTGTAAAAAAATAAAAAAAAATAAGAGGCCCAAAAGGTTAATTTTGGGCCAAAATTTTTCAAACCAAAATGGTAAAACCGAAAAAGAACAATTGTCAAAAACCTAAAAAACCGAATTTTCAGTTTTTGGTTCAGTTTGAGCCCAAACCCGACCTAAACCGACCCCTAATACATTTAATCAACAATATTTGAAAATTTCTTACACACCTTCATGGATAAATAAACAAGGTCTTGTCTTTGAAACTCAAAAAGGACCGAAACGAGGTCAGATTTGAGAAGGCGCGAGACATGTGACTTGATGTAACGATCAAGTCGAGCCGGGCTCGATTCAAGTCTCTTGAGTTCTTTGGCTATAATCAATCCTTCTTTTCCCATTTCTTTCTTTCTCCTCCATATTGACAATGAGGTTGAGCCCGAGCTCGTGTGGTTATAGTAAACAGAATCTGATACGGTTTTCAAGTTTGACCAGCCCGTTGACGCTCTTCGCAGAAGGACGGATCGAGTGTAGTTGAACATATTGATTATTACACCCCTGTTAGAGATTAATAGCTGTTAAGTTTCGTTCGATGATCACGTATTTTGGTTAAACGGGCTGTGCGGGCCAAGTTTAACGAGTTTTGGTCAAATTGTTCAAAAGTGTCATTTACTGCTAAATTTAGGCCTGTCACTTTTATCCGCAACACGAGAAACTGTTAACCCGAACCCAAACGTACTCGTATCCATGAAACCCAAATTCACACAACCCAAACGACCAAACCTGGAGGTGCAAACAAGCCGAGTTGCTTGTGAGCTACTCGAGATCGGCTCGTAAAAAAGCTCGATCGATCCAAGCTTAAACGAGCCCGAGCTCCTAAAACTAAGCTCGTTTAATAAACGAGCCCGAGCACGAGCTTCACTTATCGATCTCGACCCTCTCATTAATAATTTTTTTTAATATATATTTTATAATTAAGCGGTATAACATTATGAAAAAATAACTAAATAATATATTTGTGTTATATAAAAAATTAATTGAAAGAAAAATATATAAAAATAATTATAAATATATAAAATTAATTAAAAAATAGTAAACGAGCCGAGCCTGAGTTGACCTTCAAAAACCACTCACGAGCCGAGCTCGAGCTTTAGAACTAGAGATCAAAATGAGGCAAGTTCAAGCCTAGTCGAGCTCGGGCTCAACTCGGCCCGTTTGCACCCCTACCCAAACCCGAACAGTTCTAATTCGGTTCGGTTACTTGTTACTCGTTTTGGTTCAACCCGAAAAACCCAAAAAAGAAAAAAACTTTGTTGCGTTTTATACCCGAATAGTGCGCGTTCATTCATTTAGTATTCCATCATTAATTTACTCGACACTTCGATTGGCATTCCATCGATTTCAAGTTCTATGGGTATTATACTTATAAATTCTAAATGCTTATTTATTCTACTAATTCCACGAATATATATATTTTTTTTAGTTTTCTAGTTGAAATACTCAAAACCCGAATAACCCGTGAGAGATTAGAGTCGGGTTTCATTTCTAAATTTATATTTTCTTCCAAACCCGAAACCCGAAAGTACAATACGAATTAGCATCCTAGCTAAAACTTAAGAAAATAATCAAATGACTAAAGTTTAATAAAACATGAACCAGTATACTCCAATTGATAATAATAATAATAATAAAATGATAAAACACCAGTAATTTGATTTACTGACCTGCTTGACGCCACAGTCGGCGATTAAAGAACCGGCACTCGGGAATTTAGTGAAGGTTCAGTTGCAGGCCGGTGAGTCTCATTTCGAACGAAATTATTGGGCCAGGCTCAGTTTGCACCTAACATAACATAACATAACATAACATAACATAACATAACATAACATAACATAATACTTTCTGCTATTCGCGGACCGTTGGGAATAACATATTGGTTTTTTCAAATACGCGGTTTCGGGTATGGAATTGGGTTTAGATATGACCGGGTATTGACAATAACCGGGTCGAATTCGGTCTGGGTATTGCCTTTAAAACTCATACCCTATGCATCGGGTTCGGGTCGGGTATAGAACCGGGTATTCTAAAACCGGGTATAATACCTTATTTTTGGGCATTGAAAAAAACCCTATTTTCGGTGTTTTTTCCCGGGTATAGATTAGATTTTTAAAAAGGTTGCACTTTTTAAGGGTATTTTTAGAGTATTTTTTGGGTAATTTCGGGTATTTGAAAAACCCAGTTTCGGGTATCGGAAAAAACTGGGTTTGGGTATGGTACCGGCTCGGGTTTTCGGTAATTACCGGGTACAAGTCGGGTCCGGTTCAGGGAACGTGTTTTGGTACTGAAATGCATACCCTATCCGTACCCTACTGATAGGGTCGGGTACGAATTCAGATATTAAAAGCCCAGGTATAAGAAAACCCGGTTCCAGGTATTTTTCAGGTCCGTTTCCAGGTTCGGGTTTTTTGTGCACCTGTATTTGGGAACAAATATGATAAATGTGAGATCGTTATAAGGAAATTCGTTGGCTGGGACCAACAACGATAAAAAAAATAATAGTTGGGATTAATAAAAACCAATACACCATATGCGTATGTAAATGTAGATGATTGGATGTGAGTTGGAATACCTTGTTAATGTAGAATCATGGTTGTTTATATTAAATGAAAACTTGGTTTAACTATTTGCGCAATTGTAGAAAGTATCCTTGAGTTTAAGCGTAGGGATTTTGCCCAAAGTTTACATGTGAAACTAGATAGGAATCATCTTGTTGAAGTTAGATATTGTTCATGACCTTTTGGGTTGATACTTCTCACACTTCTCATTTATATCTCTCTTTGTATTTTAACTTTACCCTTGGGGTTGACACTTGAACTATATATGATTTGATACAAGTTTATAATTATCGCTTTCACTATATAATTATTGATATCCAACTGTCACGTGTGACCCAGATGAAACGGGGTGTTACAGTTAGTAAGATGTTGAAGAGGTGATTACTACCTTATGGTGATACAATTGTGGTGATTTGAACCATCATCCCCTTTGTAGGGGTGATCTTCGGGTTTTTCTATTTGGGATTTTAGGTTTCAAAGTTTTAAATCTAGACCCAAAACTCACTTCAAATCTCTCACAGTTTTTTCGGGTTAAGTTAACCGAGTTTCGATTATATACAAAAACAAAAAATAAATTAAAAAAAAAAACTACAATGCTAAATTTAGGGTTGTGCGTTTAGGACTGTGATTAATCATAACTCTGAACGGCTGATACTTTGTCCATTTGACTATGTAAAGTTACGGTTGTTCGTTTAGGACCGTGTTCGATTTGTGCTAGATTTTGATAACTTTTACGACTAATACTTTGCCTATTTGACTATGCTTTAATTAGTAAAATGTGTATCCAATACAATTTATTTATTTTTTTGAACAAGGATGAAATTCATATAAGAAAATTATGAAGAAATAAACAGTAAAAATCAAGCAATGAATTTGCATATAAAATACACTACGAAACAATTCTTTCTCAACTCTTACAATCTTATAATTTTAGATATGTTATCGTTTTAATTATAAATGTTTTATTCACTTATGTCATAATTTCATAAAAAGGATCTTGAGTCGACAGTCAAGAAGAACCAAGTCAAACTTCTCAAAAAGTCCAATAAAAAAACCATTATCATATCACAATAATTTGGATTCCAAATTAAAGGAAGACACAATTAAAGCAACATTCTGGAATGGACACAACTAAAGAACAAATGTGCAAGACAATACCTAGAGGCAAGGAATGGTGGCCGGAGACGGAAGCAGTGGCTGGGGTGGCCGGCGAAGGCAGTGAAGGTGGTCGGTGGAGGCTGTTGATGGAGTGGCCGGAGGTGTGACGGTGGAGGAGATGTGTGGAGGATCTAGGGTTTGGAAGAGTGAATAATATGTTTAGGGTTTGAATAATAAATAGAAGGGTTCGGAAGCACATGGGTTGTGTACTTGTGTCTGCTTCAAAAAGGAGGTGTGAAGACATTTTTCGAAAAACAAACATACTTTAGACCTAAATATCTGCGCGTAGTCTGCGTAGCACAGAAAAATAAGTCAAGAATAGCTTTTTAAAAAAAACAAGCACCTCCTAAATAATACATAAGATAATCAAACCTTTTACTACCTCCGTTCCATTATAAGAGTCTTAGTTTGACTTTTCAAGTCTTTTTTTTGCAATCTTAACATTAAATTTTTTTTTTCGTGTCATGTAATACTTGATAAAAATTATATCAATGTAAAATACATTTAAAACCTAATCCATTCATATATTTTACATCAAGTATTATATAACACAAACAAAAATATTGTTGGTCAAAGTTAAACAAGAAAGACTTGAAAAATCAAACTATGACACTTATAATGGGACGGGGGGAGTAGTTAGTTAGTTTCCTCCGTCCAGAAGCTTAAATCACTCTCATACGATCAATTGAAAGTGATGCGAAAAACCCAAACCAATTTTTCGCACCACTTTCAATTGATCGTATGAGAGTGATTTTTAGGTTTTGTTTGTTTCTATTTTTTTTTTATTATTACTTATATAATGAGTTAGAGATAACGAATATATAATAATAAACAAAATGAATTAGTTTCATATTGACTTGGTATCATGGTATGTAAATATATATGTTCATTGTCGTCTTCCTTGTTGTGCTTCATCTTACAACCAGTCTTTTATTCATTTGATTTTTGGATTTTTGTGGTTGCTTGTAGCATCCGCAAAGATTGTACAAGCTTTGAAAGAGTGGTCTCATCAGGGTAAATCTTCTTTTATTTTTTAATTTGTTTTATGTGAACCAACCAACATAGGTTTATTCGAAGCAGAGCCTAGCCTCTTTTACTCGCCAATATCAAGTGATATTAAGGTTATTCGTCAATACTAAGTGCTAATGGTACCTAGTCATGTGGCCTCATTCTTACTTGCCACTACCAAACGAACTTAACCTTACTCGCCACTATCAAACGAAATTTACCTTATTCGCCACAAACAAATGCAAATAAGAGTCTCTCACCTCTGGAAGTCGCGCATACGGCACGACAGTGTCATACGCCATAGGTATCTGCACCAACATATCGACGCGATACTAAATGCAAGATAGTACGGTGAACCTATTTGCCACAACCAAAACATCCAACAACTCTTTAAGACTTGTCACAGTTAAGGATTCATTGTACATGAACCCAATGAGTTGTAGAAAAGCAGATTCCGCTATTCATGGCATCTTCAAATACTGGGTTTTTTTTTTGTTGAAATGCAACTTATTGAATAAAGAATTCCAATGGTTATGAACAGTAAACCCGTCGTGATCAAACCTTACCATACTGAAATACTGCCTTTTTTGTTGAAACAATGAAGAATAAACTTTTAAAGTTAGTACATTCTTCGCACAAAGGTTTGAGTCATTTGCATTACTGCTGTAAATTGAAAGGTTTCAAGAAGGTAAATATGTTGGTGTTGTTGCAATTAGAAGTGGTTTTACAGGTTCAATGCTAATAACAGCTTCTGGAAGTCGCGCATACGACACGGCAGTGTCATACGCCATAGGTATCTGCGCCAACGTATTGACTTGTCACAGTTAAGAATTCACTGTACATGAACCCAGTGAGTTCTAGGAAAGCAGCTTCCTCTGTTCATAGAAAAAAGAGTAAAGACTTATTTAAATTGATCAACTGATTAATATTGAGTTGAAAATGAAATGAAATTTTGAAGAAAAACAAAGTACCATGTTATTTGATTTTGACTTTTGGAACGTTTTCTGCCGTAGAAAAGCTGGATAATAAAAAGAAATGCAACTTATTGAATAAAGAATTCCAATGATTATGAACAGTAAACATGTTGTAATCAAACCTTATCATATTGAAATACTGGTTTTTTTTTTGAAACAGTGAAGAATTAACTTTTAAAGTCAGTAGCTTCTTCTTACACAAGAGTCATATACATTGTCGACTGTTGTAGGTAAATACGTTGAATTGAAATGGAAGAATCAATGAAATACCATAGGATTAATTTCCAAGAATCGTACATATATATCTATTGTTTTGAAAAAAAAAAGCTAATAGAAAAACAATAAATATGAGAGAACATAGTATTACCGTTTCAAGCGATCATGTGATTTCACTTTTGTATTTCCACATTTTGTTCTCATATATGATCAATCATTTTGCCACTTTTGGTGGTCAATCTCATTATTAACATGAAAATTATTAAAATTTGATGGTCGATTTCACTTATTAACATGACCATCATAACAATTTACTCAAATATGCCCATGATCACAACGATCTATTCATAAGTCACATTCACTTCAGGGAATGAAAATAAACTAGAAAAGCTTCACGGTTTTTCAATATTTACTCGACCACGCATATGGTGCATCAAATCAAACTGTTCATACTCTTTTAATGATATTGCTACTTAAGGAGCATATCTCAGGTGTGACAAATGAAATTTGTGTGATCAAAATTTTCCTTACAAATTACCCTTCTCTTCACATAATATAAATTGAGAAATAATGACATGACCAAGTCATGTAAATCATGTGGGTCTTAAATCTTACGACCATATGTTTAATGATAATGAGATTTCGAGAATATGAAAAAAATAAAAATTTTGGACTGAATTAGCATTATTTGCCAAACCACAAGGACGAAAATGACACTTTACTCTTAATTTAATTGTCTCTCTTTATCCACTCTAATTCGGTATGAACACCTACCTTAAAAACCAATTTGTGTGTTTAGATGATCATAACTTCGTGTTAGAAATGGAAATTGAAAGTGAAATTGATTTTGCAGAATAAGTCTGACTATCCTTATTACAAGGGAGTTGGAGACGTTTGCGATCCGATTGAAGTGTCGTTCGATGATCATAATATTGTGTTAGAAATTGAAATTGAAACTGAAATTGATTTTGCATAACAAAAGTAAATTTCTAAGCATAGATGGTTATGAAGATGTTTAGCTAACGCACGAGAAAGCGTTGATGAAGGCGGTGACACAAACAGTACACATTATGTCTTTTACATTGTGTCGACAGTCAATCTATATATTAGTGTCTGATATTCATTTTGAACCTTTGGCACCAACAAGAATGATTTAAAACTAATGTTGTGTTTTGTAGTAGCCAAATGTAGCCACTAAGTTTAGTGTATTTCGAAAACTTGTGACTATGGTTAACTGACTTACACCAACTCGCCGCGTCAAGTGGGTAAAGAAAGCTAGTTCCAACCAGAAGGGACTCAAGCCCACGCATATTTCGTCACTCATGTTTCAACATTATAGCTTAGTGCTTGGTTTTTCACATTCAAAAGTGTGTCATCCGAATGCGCCAGATAATTTGCAAAGTAATTATACAATTCCACATAAGGGTCTGTGTGGTGCGGTTCGGTGTCGTTTTTGGTTAAAACCGAACCGAAAACCAAAACTTCGGTTTTTGGAGTATTTAAAACCGTTCAGTTTCGATTTCGGTTTTCGGTTTTTGCCATTAAAATTTTAGGTCAAAAGAAAGTTTTCAAAAAATAATTAATTTAGGCATTATAAATTTTTTGTAATTGTAAAATAATAGGCTATTAAACATTTTACCAAAAAATATTTGAGTTACATGTTTATTAAATTATAAATTACTTAATATAAAATATAAAAAACCAAAATTTAGGTATCTGGTTCAGTTCGGTTTTTCCGGTTCTTACAAAAACATAAACCAAACCGTCGATTTTTGTTTCGGTTTGGATTTTTCAGTTCCGGATTGGCTTTTTCGGTTTCTTGCACGCCCATAATTCCACGGATGGCAAAACTTGGAATCGTATGTTTTAACTTGGGCATGGGGCAGATCTATGTGTTAACTTGGGGGCGACTGCCCATCTTAAAATTGTTTTTTTGGTCTTATTTGTTTGTGAAAATTCCGACTGACGATTCCACAAATATGATTTAGCGTAACCATTTGATCAACCCGTTACCCGTCCAGTTGACAAAAACAATAAAAAAAATCCAGAATCCGCCACTTATCTTTTATCAATTGTTGCTCTGCATATTGACATTCACAGATATTTGGCATGTGGGTTTTTTATTATTCAAAGCATGAACATCCTTATACATAAAAGAAAATGGTACATTACATTCATAATCAACATACAAGCATATATGAAACATGAAGGATCTAGAGATCAATTTTGCCAGCTAAATACCATGAATGCATTGCAAGACTACCAAAAGACATTATGTTAGCCAGAGAAGACAGTCCATGAATCATCCCAAACTTCTTGTTCATTGCAGCGAGCTTCGGGTTCACCTTTGCAACCTCCTGGTTCTTCGTCCACCCGACTTCTTCACCTATGTTTGACTCCCTCTCTACCTTGTGCCTTTGTTTCATCATCTACATCCACAAATTTATGTATAAAAATACATATAAAATATTTTTTTTATTTTCTTTTCTTATTGTACTGCTAAACATAAAAATAGCGCCTGATATTAGACCGCTATCGCTACGTAGCGTATAGGTAGCTTGTCGCTATTCGCTATTAACAACTATTTCACTGACATACTACGTACACACCACTGACAGGTTTTACGGGTCGTGTAACATTTTGCAATATCATACGAACCGTACAACCCTGTACGGACAGTTTGGCGAAAATGTATATATGGGCAGAATTATACACACGTCAACGATATACAATGCATGCACACACAACTATGAGGTTATATGAACTGTATAACACTTCAGCTATAGCGTACAGGTCGTTAACTCTATACAGACCGGTTGGTAGTATATACGGGCAGAGTTAAACACACACCACCTGCATACAATGCACACACAAATGACAGGTTATACGAGCCGTATAACTGCCATATCATACGGGCCGTATAGAATTTTTGCCATATCATAGCCGTGAACCATATCCAGACCGTTTGGTTCAGCAAAAATGTATATATGCGCAGAGTTATACACACACCACTGACCTACTATCCGTACACAAGTTATAGGTTTATATTGGCCCGTATAACATTTTCACCATATCACACAGATTGTATAGCCTAATACGGGCCATAACCCTATATGGACCATTGGTATGGCGAAAATGTATACATGTGGACATATAATGACAACTAGTATAACTTTACTGAAATTGACTGTTGTGTTGGATATATGGGCTGTGTGATGCCAATATTGCTTTATACGGTTCGTATGGTGTGAAAGATGTGACACGCCTGCAACTTGTAAAAGTCATATGGCCCGTAAGACCTCATGCAGGCAAACGTTATACAGGTCTTATATGACCTCATACGGCCCGAATGATGCCGGTGTGCTTATTTGGAGGTTATGTATGCATAGCATCATACTTACAGAATGTAATTGTATAAACAGCAGATTAGTTTACCTCAATGGTCATGGGGGTAAAGACAAACAGATTGGTGAGGTTAAACACGAAAGCAGCGACCAAAAATCCTAACTGATACTTCTCGGCAGTTGATGAAGACTTCCATGGATGTGTATACCCAAAACACCCCACGGCCACCGCACAACATATTCCTACCATTGTAAAGTAGGCCGGAAACATCTTACTTTGCAGATTACCAAACTGATGCCTCGGCAAATTCCTATCAAAATCACCATGTAATTCATCAATTCTCAATTTTCTAGAGCAAAACAGTTCAATACTTCAACGACAAAAAATATGTAAACGATCACAAGGGCAAAACAATAAAATTTAAAAAACCAAATGGAAAATTTGCAGTGGCAAAACAGTTCAGTTAAAGTTACTAGGTTACATATATTCATTAAATCCTTACATTACAATTGCAGGGGCAAAACAAGTTCAATAAAAAAAACCCCAATTAGTGTTAATAATAATATTATAAGGAAGATGAATATTTTTATTACTTGAACATGATGATGCCACCGATGAAGGTGACCCAAAGTGCAGCACCCCAAGCGGTGGAGAAAGAAAGGATATGTGCGAGTTTGACAAACGCTGTTGTCTTCGCGGACTTGGGTCCGAAGGTGTCCGGAGAGAATATGACTCCGATTGATAAGAAGGCGATTGCTGTCAGAAATCTTGTCATCCAACCCATCCTTTCTTTATGTTATTATTATTGGATTTGGTTGTGATTGTGAATGAATTGAGTTTTTGGATAAATGAATTTATTATTGGAAGGCTTTTTTTACCTAACCCGGTGAGAAAAATCGAACCATAGTAAAGATTGAACGGTTAATTTGAAATTTTTTCTGGTTAATTGATCATTTGGTTATGGTTACAGTTAATGTTAGAGGTATAAATTGGGCATTTTGTACGAATCGGAATTGGGTGGGACCCGTTTCCGGGTATGGTCAATAAAAGTCAAAACCGGGTCGGGTAGGAACCGTTTATGGGTAAGGTTTCGACCGGGTAAAGGTGGAATCGGTTTCGGTTGGGTTCGGGTCAGGTCCGATTCTAGGTAGGAACCAGTTTTGTGTCGTGTTGGAAACCAGATATTTTGTGCACCTCTGGTTGATATGTATTTGTTAACCGACTTTAACCAAAACCATACATAAAGTTCTATGATTTTGGTTTCCCAAAGTCTCGAATGTATTTCGCAGGGGGGTACCTAGATGTAGAGTATGTGGGTAGCAATCCTTACAATTTTGTTAAATGTTATTTATACTTAAAAATTACAAGTGTTTTGTCATAAAATGTTGGTTACTCTTTGGAATCGCCATAGTGACTTATGAATAAAACAACCAGTTTCAACCAAACCGGGTCCCAACTTACCAAACCCGTCGGTTATGTCATTGCTTCCCTTTCTAAATGACTAAACCAATTTAAAACCAGACTAATTTGAGAAAAAAAAACGATTTTTAACCTGTTCAAAACCGAACCGAACCGAACCGAACCGAATCGATTTAGACCAATTCGTCCTTTCATGCTCCTAAACCAGTTTCTAAACCGAAATCAAACCGGTTTTGACCAAGGTTTGACCAAACCGGTTTTGTACACCTTTATTGACAAGAGAGTGATTAACGTTGAATAAGTAGTGAAGTACAATATTAGCCTAAACCCAACCCGTGCGTATTCGTGCATCGGCCCAAGTTCTGCACGGCCCGTTAACACAAAGATCCTGGCCCAATAAGAAAACCCACCCCACACGTGTCACAATTCACATGCATTTCATTAAAACGTTTTATTTTATTTTCTCCCGCGCTTTCAATATCAAAACCAACAAAAAAACATAATAATAATAATAATAATAATAATAATAATAACCGTAAAATTCCTTTTCTACCCCTGGCCATTGTCATCGCTCATAATCTCATTCTCATTCTCATTCTTCTTTGAGAAGCTTTACATTATTATTTATTTATTGAATGAACTATAGTTTCAGTTCAATTATTATTCCACACGACGTCGTTTCTGACTTCCGGTGATCATGCAATGTCGCCGTTTGACCGGTCAACTCAACACTTCAGTGGCATCCGCTTCGTTCTTTTAGGCTTTGATCCTATCAAAAAATCTCAGGTTATTATTATTATTATTATTTTGCTGATCTCAGCAGCATTATATTAGATTGTTTTTTTTATATATATATAGCTCGGTTAATGTGTTAGAGTGATTTGTTTGGTGCTTGATTTCACATTATTTGACGCATTGAATTCTGATTTACTGTATAATGTCTTGTTCATGTTTGTCCATTAAGCGTTTATCAGACATGCGAACGGTTCACGAACTGCTAACCGAACGAAATATCTTGTTCGTTAAGGAAATGAACTTGTACATGAACGTTTCACAAACACAACTGAACACAGAGTCACAGATAATGTTTTAATTATTTGGCTAACCGAGAATGAACACTCACGCTACCGAGTTTGTGTTGGTGCTTTGTTTTTAACATTCATATGTTAATTTTATTTTTACATTTATATTATAACATGCTACTTGAGTGTACTCGTATACATTTTTGTTTTATAGTTATTATTTTTTTTTTAAATCTGTATGATAAAATTAGAGAAGTCATTAAAAAGTATTAGAAATATTTAATGAAAAATTGTAGCCAAACAAACATTAATGAACACACTATTGAACGATCACGAATACAATTGAACGGACATGGCATCTGATCGTCGTGTTTGTTCATACAGTTAATCGAATGGAAGTACGAAACTTCTTGTTCATGTTCATTCATTTATTAAACAAATGAACGAACGTGAACAAACTTCCAGTGGATAGTTCACGAACAGTTAGCCAAACATTCGGTTTGTTTACAGTCCTAAGTTGAAGAGGTAGGTCCCAGTAGAGCCCAGTTGGACTCGCAAGACTCACCTCAAAGAGGGACGTCTGCGCAGTTGAACCCGCAAGACTCACCTTCAATAGGGACGTCTGCGCAAAGGCTAAACTCGCAAGACTCACCTTGAAGAGAGACGTCTGCGCAGAAACCAACTGGATCCGCAGGACCCACCATGCTCAGAGACGTGACATCCTTACGCGCAGTACGCAAGCTGTTCCCGCAGGAAAAGCCTCCCAATGGTCGACGTACTCCGCCTGTTCCCGCAGCAACGGATACTAGCCATCAGGGAAGGCTACCCGCGCAGCAAGGCTACACGCACAAGGCACTTAACTCTTAAATAATTCAGTAATGTCACCTGAAGAAGGAGTGAGCAAGCCGGGAATACTCCCGCCCAAAGCCGGGAAAACTCCCGCCCAAATGAGCCAGTCCGTACGCTACTGGAGGATCTTTTGTACTGTACCTGACGAGGTATGGACAAAAGATCTGACCAAAGCTGCGACAGCTCACTAACAACAGTACAACGAGCAGCATGCTCTATTACTTAATGTCACTATCAGCCGCTGCCTACTCACCAACCTGTCGTAGCACGTGCATAGCCTGCAGTTGGTGGAAAAGGAATAGTACACAGCCGGCCTGGTCACTATCAGCCGCTGCCTACCCACCAACCACCAGCATGGCATGTGCGTAGCCCACAGTTGGCAGAACAGGAATACTATTCAGCCGGCTGTACCTTCTTGGAAACCTACCTTCGGCTATAAATACTCCAACACCTTGGAATGGTATTATTATGTTATATCTCCATATATTATCTTATCTTCTCTAGCAATCTCTCAATATATATACTTATATTCAGAGCAATCTAGTCTGATTCTCACGCCGGAGGGTGGTCACAAGGAGGTACCCCCCTTCTCAGTGACGAGCTTACGGTGTCTGTTTTGCAGGTCATCAGAAGAATAACCATCTTGCCGGACATAACCCTCGTGGGAAACATCTACTTAACTCCCAGATTATCCGTAATCTGCCCGGGGTCACTTAGTGTTTCTTCATTGGCGCCATCCGTGCATAAAAGCTAGAACTAATTCATTTTCAGTTTTTTCAAACTTCTGGAAAGATGGTTAAGGTTACTCTGTTGCCAAAGCCAGCGAGTGACCAAGAAATCCCAGTAATCACAACCCCAGCTACTGGGAGGAACACCGGCGATCACACAAATTTTACGAACACTACCCCGGTTACCCGAGCCGGGGCAAGTGCAGTAAACAATCTTTCACTGGGATTCACCGATGCCCAGTTGGAGAGACAACAGACGAAGTTCCCCCGCCAAACACTCGATCAAGTCAAAGCGTGGGCCGAAACACGTCAGAAGGAATTCCAAGCTGAGTTGGATGGACGCTTACGTTCACTCCAACAGGCTGACGAATTCGGAAGCACTCGACAACAGCTCAACATGAGCAATGAGTGCGAGTACTTGGACGATGATTCGGAGGAATCCGACACCGACGCAAACCCTCGCCATAGGGCGAAAGGGAAGCGTAAGGAAACGGACTTCCAACCGAGAAGGAATTTTGGAGAAACCTTCAAACCAAAAAACGCGGGTGGAAATCCACGTGACTTCTCTAAAACCTTCAGACCAACCGCTGCAAATGCGGGAACCTCCAAGTTTGCAAGGGACATTGCGGAAGCAATCGCCCCAAGAAGTGCCAAACAGATGTCCAACATCGGCACTTATGATGGTGTATCCGACCCAGACGATCATTTGAACATATTCATAGCAGGGGCAACCGTCAGCAACTGGACGGAACCCACGTGGTGTTATATGTTCCAGATGACGCTGGTTGGAGCAGCTAGAGCGTGGTTCGACCGTCTACCGGTCCACCACATCTACGATTGGGCAGACTTCCAGCAGAAGTTCAGCCAACACTTCAGTCAACAAAGAAAGTACACTGAAGAGCAATGGACAATCCTCAACTGCATCCGAGAGGAAGATGAGTCTTTGCTAGACTTCATCACGCGCTTCAATTCAAAGAAGCTAAGTCTGGGCAGTATTAGCGAAAATCTTGTTCGCGCTGCTTTCATCCAGGGCGCGAAAGACCCAAAGCTCATCCGCACCTTAACGGGTAAAGATGGCATGCCATCCACATGGGATGCCATCATGACAGCAGCTAAACGCTTCGCGGAAACGGAAAAGCAACTGGGTAGAGATCTTCCCCAGAGCACAAACCTCTACACCCAGAAAACAAGAGAAAACAATGTCTTTACCGCCCTACTAAACAAAAAGAGGAAGCTAGGTATTTGGCAGTCAAGGGTAAACTTTGACACCTCATCTGGCTCGCACCCTCGGTTAGGCGGAAAGGATAACATGCGGTCATCGAACCGGAACTCCAGATGGACGCCACTCACCAAAAGCGTCACCGAAATATTTGAAACCGAGAGGCTCCCATGGCCAAAGGCTCCAATAATCCGAGAGCGTCACAACGCTGATCAGAGCAAATTCTGTGACTTCCACAGGACAAGAGGCCACACCACCGACGAATGCGTAGACTTGAAGGACAACATCGAAGCATTTGTCAGAGATGGGACGCTCACGCACCTCGTGGCGTAATGAACGCTGAGCAGGCTAATGCGAGTAGAACCCCAGTTGGGGAAAAGACGGACGAAACTGCAGCTACAATGTTGGAGACTACATACTGCGTAAACAACGAGATTCCGAACCAAGTGCATATCGGCTCGATGGCACTCCCATCCAAACAACATGGAAGGGAGCTCAATTACACAGTCTGCATGTAGATCAATTCCAAACTTGTAAAAGAAAAGGCCCAGAGCCACTTCTAATGGAAATGATTCTCCTTATCACATTGACGCTGATAATCTTACATTTATACTTAACTTTCCACACTGATATGCCGGTATTCACCGCATAAATAAGTGGGGAAGTAAGTCGTTGCGTGTGGACGGCGGCAAAACCCGCATAAACACAAAAAACGGCAAACCTTCACGCAGGTCAGTTATAGGTAAAGTTTGGTCATCCCACTAAATGAAAGTGCCGGTCCTACCCGCACAAATCATGATAGAGGAAACCGAACTAACCAATTGACAACCGCGCGTCGAACGGTTAATTTATTCAAAACACTGATATGCCGGTTTTCACCGCATAAATAAGTGTGAAGAAATCGTTGCATGTGGACGGCGGTAAAACCCGCGTAAGCACAAAAAACAGATGAGGACAACCTTCACGAAGGTCAGTTATAGGTAAAGTTTGGTCATCCCACTAAATGAAAGTGCCGGTCCTACCCGCACAAATCATGATAGAGGAAACCGAACTAACATATTGACAACCGCGCGTCGAACGGTTAATTTATTCAAAACACTGATATGCCGGTTTTCACCGAATAAATAAGTGTGAAGAAATCGTTGCGTGTGGACGGCGGTAAAACCCGCGTAAGCACAAAAAACAGATGAGGACAACCTTTACGAAGGTCAGTTATAGGTAAAGTTGGGTCATCCCACTAAATGAAAGTGTCGGTCCTAACCGCACAAATCATGATAGAGGAAACCGAACTAACCTATTGACAACCGCGCGTCGAACGGTTAACTTATCCAACACACTGATATGCCGGTATTCACCGCATAAATAAGTGTGAAAAGTCGTTGCGTGTGGACGGCGGCAATACCCGCATAAACACAAAAAACGGCAAACCTTCACGCAGGTCAGTTATAGGTGAAGATCGGTCATCCTACTAAATGAAAGTGACGGTCCTACCCGCACAATCATGATAGAGGAAACTGAACACTAACCTATTGACAACCGCGCGTCGAACGGTTAACTTGTTCAAAACACTTGGAAATTTGCTAAGTTAAAGTATGCACGAGCGAATCATATATGGTTTATGCGGCAAAACAAGTGCCAAATTAAGCTATAATATGCATGAGCAAGTCATATAACGTCTATAAAGCAAGTCATCCAGTGAAAGTGGCGGTCCTACCCGCACAAAGATTTATACATTCCATAAAAATTCAAGTATTACAAGAATGGCCGGGTATCTACCCGCCTACAAGAGTGTAAATCTATACAAAAACATAAACCTATCCTAACAGTGGGAAAGGGGTCTCAAGGTTCAAACTTCAGGACCACTACCTCCAAACCCACTTGTACCCGCACCATCAGTTGGCTGTGGCGGTTCAAGGAAAGTCTTGAGGATAGTTAGCCCATCATCAGCGGCAACAACTTCGTTCACCTTCTCCACCACAGGATGCGGGAAGGCAGCATATTGATTCACTGCTTGGTCATACGCAGCTTCAGTATCCACATCATAAAGAGGGAAGTTGGAAAGCGGGATGCCCTTCTCAACAAACCTTAGACCAAGCAGGAAGCCAGCCTTTTCCCCATCCTCATGAGAAGCGTTGAGGGCTGTGCTCATGGCATCGTCGTATGATGTGTCCGTGAAGACCCGATGCACAACCTACAAAACAAAAATACAAGTGTCAAAACCTTTTCTAAGTATCAAGAAAAGCGTAAAGACATTATGAAGCTATGCATACCTGCGACAACGCTTCTCGTAGAAGTCATTCCTTGGTAATCAGAGCTTCTTGGAGGGCAGCTTGAGCTTGGTTGCGGGCGCGTTCGGCTTCATTTTTGTTAAGGTTGGCAAGCAACACTTCCTTAGCAGCAGCCTCTTCAACGCCCTTAAGCTTACGCTCAGTATGGTCAAGCATACCCCTCTGATCCAAGATCTCTTGAAGCTTCTTGGCGTCTTCCATAGCCAAAGCATCATGAGCCTGCTAAAGCCTCTCTAGTTTGGCTTTTAGCTCCTCATTTTCGGCGCGCAGAGGTTCAGCAACAGCTTCAGCCTTGGTGGCCCTCTCGGTTGCGTTCCGCGCAGTTTCCTTAGCCAACCGAAGCTGTTCGTTAACAGCTTGGGTAGCCTTGGAACGGGCCTCGAGACGGGCCTGAACTTCAACCTCAAGGGCCTTGAAGGCCTTGAACTTCAACCTCAAGGACCATCTGCGGATTCCTCATCAGAAGATGACAAGATTAGAGGAATTCCAGCAGAGGTTTGAGCATAGAGAGGGCGGGGGTTAAAGAGTTCCTTACCTGGCCGCGTGGCACTCAAAATCTCATGGCCCGGCGGGTAGACCTCCACAAACCGATCCGCCGGCTGCTCAAGGATGGGCAACTCATTCTCATCAAGAGCACGAGTACCCATCCGAGCGGGACCACCAGCCTCCCGCGGATGCAGGAGCGATTGTAAGTCATTCCCCTCTGAAACAAAAAGAGAAACAATTAGAAGAAAAACCCTAAATCAGCAAAGAAGACGGAGCATACCGTAAGGGATAGAGTTCAAACCGTATTCAAGGACGATGGGAATCTATGGCGCCTCCGCCCCAGCATCCTTCCACACCCGGCTCATCCCGAGCATCACCATCCCGGACTCCGCAAAGCGGTAAACCGGAGACTGGACCCGGGAAATCTTGGAGAACCATTCCGCCTCCTGGTAGTTGGAGGCGTGAAGGTTCGGGAGAGCTCTCCCGTTCTTGAACGTCATCGCTATGGGGACGACGCGAGCGGAGATATAGAAGAACTCCCGCTTCCAAGACCGAAGACTGCGCTCGGTAGCGCAGATCTTCAAACCCTTGATCCGAGTGACCAAGGTATACCACCCCTGGATGCACCTCTAGGAATAGAAGGTCATCAGGCGGTCAACATGGGGCTCCACGCCCAGAATGAGGCACACCCATTCAAAATGGCGAACTTTAGCGATCGCCATCGGGTGCACCTCCGTCAGATGTACACCGTGTCTCTCCAAAACACGGTACACAAACTTCGTCAATGAGAACCTGAGATTCCATAGACGAAGAATGCGGCATACACCCCTATCTTGCCCTTGGGGGCATCGTACACCGTCTGATGAGGCTTAGGAAACTCAGGCTCGAAAGGCTCGAGCATGAACTTCCTAACAATGTACTGGTACAGGTCGACGGTAAGAGCACACTGGCACTCACCAGCAGTACTCTTATCGTCCTTATCAGAAGTAGACGACGGATTCTCGGCATACACGTCAGACTCCTCGGCGGTAGCCTCAAGATCATGAACGGAAGACATGTTTTGGATGTGAAGAACGATTTCAGGAGAATGCTCGACGGAAAGGTTAGAGTATTCGCCGGAAATCGTCTAGAAGAAGAAGAGTGAAGTGAAGGTGTGGATTAAGATGCACCCTCTCCCCCTTTATATACTCATCGCAATGAATGCGATGAATTTAATGCGGAAGAGAGAGGAAAACGCTGGTGCAATGAAACTATGACACGTGGAAAAAGCAAGCTGGTAACAGCTGTTGACAGGACGCGCGCCGTAAACTTCGCGGCCACGCGCCCGAAAACTCGTGCCCACGCGCCTGAAAAAGCGTCTGGAATGACCATATACTGTCACGTCGCCATAACTTCCTGCACGTCCTGACACTGTCAGAAGAAACCGTCGGACGACGTTTCAACAGTTTGGACTGTTCTTATCCTTTCACCAACTCTTCGAATTTCAAAAAGATTCAAAAAGATTCAAAAGTAAGCGGGACTATACCCCTTACCTTGGCAACCAAGTAACTATAAGACAGGTGCGAGTACAGTGTTAAGGCAAAACCCTTCACATACTTAGCACCTGCAGGGAATTGAAGCCAAGAATACCTCGGCAACCAAGTAACTATAAGACGGGTGCGGGTACAGTGTCAAGGCAAAACCCTTCACATACTTAGCACCCGCAGGGAATTGAAGCCATGAATACCTTGGAAGTAAAGTAACTATAAGACGAGTGCGGGTACAGTGTCAAGGCGAAACCCTTCACATACCTAGCACTCCGCAGGGAATTGAAACCAAGAAGGATCTTCTAGGCCATGCTTGCGGAAACGGGAATAACATCCCCGCATAGCGGGAACGTCGAGAACTAGATTGTTTGAAGCTCCAAGATGGAATTGGTTGTTTAACATAATTGATCACTATGTTCAAAACTACCAAAACCTCATGGAGAATCTACACAAGTGGAACTCAACGCTCCTGACTTGCGAGGAGGTTACAGACCTACCCGCATCATACCCAAAGATCAAGCAGAAAAGTCGGGAATTTCTGCACGTGACATTAGGACTTCCGCGGGAAGAATCCCATGGAAAACCTTAACACTAAACCCTTTTCAAAACCCTTTGCTTAAGTCCAAAAGTTCACCTCACTTATTAACAATTCATGAAAAGAACATTGGACTGGGGGGACTTGAAAAGCTAGGTCCCAGCATAGCCCAGTTGGACCCGCAAGACTCACCTCAAAGAGGGACGTCCGCGCAGTTGAACCCGCAAGACTCACCTTCAACAGGGACGTCTGCCCAAAGGCTAAACTTGCAAGACTCACCTTGAAGAGAGACGTCTGCGCAGAAACCAACTGGATCCGCAGGACCCACCATGCTCAGAGACGTGACGTCCTTACGCGCAGTACGCAAGCTGTTCCCGCAGGAAAAGCCTCCCAATGGTCGACGTACTCCGCCTGTTCCCGCAGCAACGGATACTAGCCATCAGGGAAGGCTACTCGCGCAGCAAGGCTACACGCACAAGGCACTTAACTCTTAAATAATTCAGTAATGTCACCTGAAGAAGGAGTGAGCAAGCCGGGAATACTCCCGCCCAAAGCCGGGAAAACTCCCGCCCAAATGAGCCAGTCCGTACGCTACTGGAGGATCTTTTGTACTGTACCTGACGAGGTATGGACAAAAGATCTGACCAAAGCTGCGACAGCTCACTGACAACAGTACAACGAGCAGCATGCTCTATTACTTAATGTCACTATCAGCCGCTGCCTACTCACCAACCTGTTGTAGCACGTGCATAGCCTGCAGTTGGTGGAAAAGGAATAGTACACAGCCGGCCTGGTCACTATCAGCCGCTGCCTACCCACCAACCACCAGCATGGCATGTGCGTAGCCCACAGTTGGCAGAACAGGAATACTATTCAGCCGGCTGTACCTTCTTGGAAACCTACCTTCGGCTATAAATACTCCAACACCTTGGAATGGTATTATTATGTTATATCTCCATATATTATCTTATCTTCTCTAGCAATCTCTCAATATATACACTTATATTCAGAGCAATCTAGTCTGATTCTCACGCCGGAGGGTGGTCACAAGGAGGTACCCCCCCCCCCTTCTCAGTGACGAGCTCACGGTGTCTGTTTTGCAGGTCATCAGAAGAATAACCATCTTGCCGGACATAACCCTCGTGGGAAACATCTACTTAACCCCCAGATTATCCGTAATCTGCCCGGGGTCACTTAGTGTTTCTTCATAAGTGTAAGCAGGGCGTAGGCAGCTTTAGGGGAACGGGTTCGGCCGAACCCGTACAACGTTTTGTTTTAGTGTTATATATTAGTGTATTTTGGCATACGCACCCATAGAAATTTCAACATCGAACCCGTAGAAAACCCAAATCTAAGTGATAAACAGTCGGTCCTTTGTCCCTCGAAATTTTCCGAACCCGTAGGATAAAATTTCTGCCTACGCCACTAAGTGTAAGTAATTGACTATGTTTATATTTAAATTGTATTTGCAGGTTTTGCGGGAGCTTGTTAATGGAGATGCGGTTGATGCTGGTCAATACGGTCCAAACTGCACTCATGTTATCATTGATAAGCTTGTCTATGTATCTTTACTATCCATGTTTTGCCCGTTGTTATGCATTTTAACCCTAATTTGATCCTTCAGTTTTAGCATATACGTGGTTCATGTTTGCAGGATGATCCTATATGTGTTGCTGCAAGACGAGATGGAAAGATATTACTCTCTAGTGTATGGATTGATCACAGTTTTGATGTGGGAGCACCTGTGGATGCAACCTCGGTTAGCACCCTAATCTAGTTCTTACTAATAACTGGTTGTAGTTAAATATATTGCATTGTTGCTTACATTTGTTAGTATTGTTGAAAATGCTGTTATTTTTGTACCACAGATAATGTACAGACCTGTTAGGGATTTGAATGGAATTCCGGGTGCAAAGTCACTAGTAATATGTTTAACAGGGTATCAACGTGAAGATCGGGAGGATATTATGGTTAGCCCGCTTCCAATCTGTCATTCATACTGCAAACATTTATAATGTATACGACTATACGATGATAGATTTTTATTTTCTGTACCTTTTATTATATTTCAGACCATGGTTGGACTGATGGGTGCGCAATTTTCTAAACCACTGATAGCAAACAAGGTTACTCATCTTATATGCTACAAGTTTGAAGGTATGTTATATTATCTCATAACTTCATTTTTTTGTTTCTTTTATGCACATTTATTTAGACACTTATATTGTTAACTTTTAATATTATAGGGGAGAAGTATCTGCTTGCAAAGAAAATGAAGAAAATAAAGCTTATTAACCACCTATGGGTAGAAGACTGGTATGTATCTTGTACACCAACTTTTTACGTGTTATCGGTCGCCCTGAGACCTTGTTTTATGTTTTTTACGTATGAAATATCCCTCGTTCACACCATACTATAAGTTTCTATGATGTTTAAACCGCTCTAAATTTGATTCTCCGCTTCATGATTTCAGTTTAAAGGCTTGGGAGATTGTCTCAGAAGCAGATTATAGTAAAAGGTGATTTTATTACACTATAAAGTATAAACACTTGCTTTTTTAAACGAATGGCGTGACACTTCCAATACTATTTGTATATCCACACTTGATATGAAAATATTTTATTTTAGTTATTTAGTCAAAACGCTATTTTATCTTAACAACAGTGGCTATGAGCTGGAGATGGAGGCTGAAGCCAAAGATTCTGAAGACGAACCAGAAGGCGTTACTGCAAGACAAAATGAGAGGAGAATAGCGACTCCACCTCATTCTCTATTGAATACTAGTGCTTCTAAAGTGAGTATGAAATCTACGTCTACTCAATTTCTTAAGCCGCATGAGACTAAAAATAAGCATCCGGACACTGAAAATGTTATTGATTCTACTTGTGGCCCGTCTAATATTTGTGAAAACACTGTCGGTAGTTTATCAAAACAAAGCAAACTCATTTTTGCTTCCAGTTTAGCCAACAAATCCCCTCGGAATGAAGTTAGAAATATCGTATCGCCAACGAGAACCATATGTCCAACAATATTCATGAAAAGCTGTACTAGCAGCGCTAAAAGATTGAATAAGGTTAATCTCGATGATTCCTTCAATAATGATGTGGAAAGTGCATTTCAAGAGTTAAGAAAAGATCACCTACCTGCAACGAGCCCTGCACAGAACCACTTCTTTAACACTCCTGGAAGAAAGTCGTTGGGTTCCAAGGGTAAAAATGTAATTTGTGATGAACCCATCTCCAAATTATCCACTACAGAGATTGAAGACTTAGATGCAGTGCAAAGACCACAGAAAAAATACAAAGAAACCAGCTTAGCTGCAAATTTTGACAACCGAGATGCGGGCATGGTTGAAAAGGTCATACGATCTCCTAGTTCTGATCTTCAAAAATCCAGTAATCAGAACATGGAAACCAGTCAACTAACTGGTGGATCAGCTTCAAAGCCTGTCAGAAGGAAGTCTATTAGCAAGAAATTTGTACCCCCTAATCATGCTAATAAGAATACCGTGAATGAAAAAGGTTCAACTTCTTTGAAAAACAATGTACCGAGGAATGATAACGGTTTACAAATTGAGAATGTGCCTTGGCACAAATCTTTATGCATGGACGATGAAACCGAGCCTCCAGAGGATAAAGATGAGTCAAACAAAGAGAAATATGAAGATAGGGAGCCAGAAAACACTCTTGAGTGTGAAGCGACATCTAGAAAGAATCCGAGTAAAAAAGGTAAGAAGACAACTGCTCGCTCGGTTAAAAAGAAGGAACTTGTGAGTGACCGTAATAACAAGAAGCCAGAAACTAGAGAAGAATCAACTCCAAATCGAGCTACGAGAAGCAAGAGAAATGCAAATGATTTGGAGATGTCTATGGAGGTTCATGAAGCAGAAGATGTTCGTAATGACGCTGACATGGAAACAGAGAATGTCGTGAACAAGAATGAAACGAAAAGAAATAAACGTCTTGTGAGTAAAACAAAGGTTTCTGTGGAAGAGGTAACTGATGTCAAAACTGTTAACAAGAAAGGCAAACAAACTTCTAAAAATATGCAAACACATGTTGATGATCAAAGCACTGGTAAGAAAGAGGTAGTTAAATCTGGTAAAGATGAACCTATGTGGTTTATATTGACTGGACATAGGTTTCAAAGACGGGAGTTTCAGCAGATAATAAGGCGGTTAAAAGGAAGAGTATGCAGAGTTACTCATCAATGGTCTTATCAAGCAACTCATTTCATCGTCCCTGGTCCCGTACTCAGAACCGAGAAATTCTTTGCTGCTGCTGCTTCTGGAAGGTAAACATCTCTTTGACTTTGACTTTTTCGTTCAAGTAACCAACTTTAATTACGCGTAAAATAGAAATCAGTTTACATTCCATCACCAATTTTAGCAGCAAAGTTACCTTTAAACGGCTGTTTTTATGGAGTTTTTAAAAACAGTTGGTGTGTGCAACTATGCATATGCATGCGCTGCATGACATCTGACGTGTCATATAACCATTTTTTTTTCTAAATGTACGTTGCAAAATTTGTATAACCATTTTGAAACATTTAACTGGATTTAGTTCAAGGTCGGTTGCAAAAAGGCATGGAAGATATAATGTTTACTTATACTCGGTGCGGTTTACACAATGAAAACAGTGTTTAACCACACAAATGTTTTACCTATCATCGTGGCGGACATTTATCTTAAACTTCGGAAATTTGTGGTTAAAAAGTTTTTCAAAATGCAGGTGGATTTTGAAGACTGATTACTTAACTGCAAGTAACCAAGCAGGAAACTTTTTAGCAGAAGAGCCTTATGAGTGGTACGAAAATGGCCTAACTGAAGACGGTCAAGTTAACTTAGAGGCGCCAAGAAAATGGCGCCTTTTGAAGGAGCAAACGGGCCACGGTGCATTTTACGGGATGAAAATAATAGTATACGGGGACTGCATCGCGCCACCTTTGGTATACCAATATATTGATATTATATAAAGTATAAACACTTTTTAATTCATTTCTGATTTTTAAACGTTTTAGGATACTCTTAAACGAGTAGTGAAGGCGGGAGAAGGGACTATACTAGCAACTTCTCCACCATACACTCGCTTCTTAAACACCGGTATAGACTTTGCAGTTGTTAGCCCGGGGATGCCACGTGTTGATATATGGGTGCAGGAGTTTTTAAAACACGAGATCCCATGTGTATACGCGGATTACTTGGTGGAATACGTATGCAAACCGGGATATGCTCTCGAAAAACATGTTCAGTATAATACAAATGTTTGGGCAGAGAGGTCATATAACAAGTTAAAGAAGCAGTTAGAAGAGGAGATTAGTGAGCCCGTAACTCCAGATAGTGATGACGTGGCGTGTGAGGTGTGCGGGTCACGTGACCGAGGCGAAGAGATGTTGATATGTGGGGATGAAGGTGGTTTGGTTGGGTGTGGTATTGGTACACATATTGATTGTTGTGATCCACCACTTGATGATGTTCCTGATGAAGATTGGTTTTGTGTTAAGTGTTGTTGCAAGAAGCATGAGTCAAAAGGTTATGTGTCTAGAGGTTAGTTATTTTATTTCTTATAAGTTATTAAACTGTGTGCACATTTTTTGTATAATGGTGTGTATGAATGTATGATATATTGATATGTACATGTATTATAAGCTTATTGCCTCAATGGATCAAAAATTAATGTTTTGTAGATTGATTCTCTGATAACCCAAAAGCCCAAATGGATTTATTGTTGGATGATGAAAATGTCTTATGATTCAGGCCCAAATTACTACTATTGGGCTACTTGACGACACCATACTACTATGTTAGTACGTGAATTTTGTTTTTTTTTTATTTAGTTCAATTATCATAACGAACGTAAGGGAAACCAACCAAATGTTAATTTTTTTTGTTTTAGTTCTGGTACCATAACGAAGGTGACGGAAACCGACCAAATTCGAGTAGACTCGCCTCTTTAACGCCAATGACTGACTAACGCTCGGGTTTTACAAACGCGCAAGTTTACCCCCCCCCCCCCTGGTCGTTGGTCTACCTTCATATTTATATAACTTTTTTTTTCATTTTTTAGCTCCAGTTTCGTAACGAGCGTAATCAAAACTGACCGAATTTTTGTTGAAATATTGCCACAATTACTAAGACCGACAACGCTTGTATTTTCTACCGCCGGAGTTTGCCGACTAAATAAGCATCGTTTTAAATATTTTGTTTTTTTATATGTTAATTTCTGTATATGCTAATTTGACGAATTATTTTTTTCGGCTTTAACGCTCAAATTGTACCAACGATGTCTATACCCTAACAAACGTAACTAATAGTGACCGAATTTGCGTCGACTCATCATCGTAATACTCGGGTTTTAACACTGGAGTTCTGTCAGCTCCCCCGGAGCAACGCGCCGGGTAAAAGAACTCGTCAATGTGTAAAAAAAAGTTAAATTCGGACGGGGCAGGGTCAATTTGTGATTTGTGTTAACCAAATTGTTCCAATCACAAACTTAACCCAAAATTTGTGATTTGTATTAATTTAAATGGGTTCGGATCAGGGTCAATTAAAAGTTGAAACCTGCAAATACGTTTAGCTAAACGTATTGTGTTTGTTTCATTCCAACAAGTGTTATGTTTGACTAGTTAAGCCTATTTATTTTTTGGTTTTTAAAATGTGTTTTGTATAACAATTTAAACAATTTGAGTATTTTATGCCATAGATTAAAAAAATTTTAAAAAATAAATGTGCAGTTAAAAATATTTGCTTAAATAATAATAATAATAATAAATTTTTAACTGGAACATGAATAATTTAGCCATTTAGGTAAGGAAATTATAGGGCAGGAATCCAATGTTATTATTAATTTACTTTGACCCACCCACCTCAATTCTTCTGACAACTTAAATATCAATATTTATACGTCTATGTACATATTTGTATAGTATACATACATAACATAAAATTCTATATTAGAAATTATATATACGATTTTTTATTTTATTTTAGAGAAAAAATAACCCTAAGTCCTTATTGCATGTTTAAAACTTAGATTTGTCATACATTCAGAAGCAATTAGCCATTTTGAGAACATATTGCATGTTTACTCATTAATTTTTAATAAATTGGGATAAAATTAATGTTTATCACAAAATGCGTTACTTTGGTGATATAAATTTCAAGGATTTTACTTTACAATATGTTTTGATTCGGCTTTAATATCGAGCTATAAGGATGGAGGAAGTGATATTCATAAAGATTCATTTGGGTCGTACCGAAATGGTTGGAATGGTGTTAGAGTCTATCTTTCACAATTTTTCATGGATTCAACATCACCATCCTGTTCAGGATGCTTTTTATCTCAGTACCGACCACCATATTATATTTATTTCTTAAATCATGATAAATTTTAACATTTATCTGAAAATGTTTTACTTAACGTATTTGAATTTTGAATACGATTACTTTTACTTATACTTTTTATATGTCTACAACCTCGGGTGTGGCCGACAAATTTGACAATTCGATTTAATAACGATCGAATAGATTGATCATACAATAATTTGGTATTTTTGATTTGGTAGATCTTTATTGTATGTGAACATACCTAACCATATACTTTATGTACATTTTTGTATGCACACAATATAATTTGTACATATCTGAATTTGTTGTGACATGATTATTCACAGGGTCAATGTTCCTTTTTACCTTGTTTGTTTATCTGCTGTGTGCGAGTACACTCGTTATTTGTAGTATTCGTTCTATTAAATGTGTTGTTCGTTCACGTGTTCCGCTTTTTTGTCCGTATGCTTCATCGACACATTTGCTAGTTTTGGCAAGACTTAAGTGCAAACGAGCCGATCTGCTAATGAATTGAGCCTTTTTAACCTCAAGCCGAGCCCGAGCTCAAGCCTTGTATAGGAAGTTTAGTTATCAAGTCGAGCCAGGATCTCAAATAAAGCTCGTTGAGCCTTGTTTATTTTTTTTGTTGTTACATCTCTTTTGGTTTTCAATGTACAATTTTTAAACTGCACAACCAAGCTCGAGTCGAGCTTTTGCTGGTTTAATGCTACATGAACTCGAGCCAAGTTTAGGCTTATTTAAGTCTTTCCTCAAAATGTATAAAAATAATACAAAAAACATATATAAATATAAAATACATAATAAATAAAAAACGAGCCGAATCCAAGCTTGTAAAAAAACTCACGAGCCAAGCCCGAGATTCAGAAAAAAAAAACTTGAAACAAGCCAAAGCTTAAGATATGGTAATACAAAACAAGTTGAGATCAAGCCTAGTCAAGCTCGACTCATGTACACCCTGATACTAACTCTTTTTTTTTTTACTATGATACTTGTTGAAATTATAATATTTTGTTTCCATTGTTAAAATGTATTGTAATATTTAGCATTTTTGTGAAAAGGAATAGAATACAATATTAGTTTTATATGTATTATTGAAGTTGAAATTAATATCTCTATTAAAAGTTAAAACACATATGTGACTTGAAAATGTTAAAATGTCAATAAAGCCTGGAACTGACAATACGGTAAAAAGAAGCAACAGTAATAATTTGGCACCCACACAAGCAAACCAAATCATACAACCTACCTACCTATTTTTTAACAATTAAAATGTTAAAAAACATGTAGAAACCAAATGGCAGATGGGGTAAAAATAAGTTTGGTCCCAAGTAAACCGGTTTCTGACCCGACCCGCTAAATCTAAGCATATCACTTTAAAATCCGATTTGAAACCAATTAACCGATTCTAACCTAAACCGATTTGTTTGCCAAATCGGTGATCAACAAAGTTGACCAAATCGATTAGGTTGATATTCCGAACCGGATTAGTGGCAAAAAAACATAGCACCGCATTTTAAATTACAGTTCGGCTTTTTATTTTTTTTTAAATTTATTTACTGTTAGATGTTAACGGACTTTTGTAAACTTAACCAATTGTATATGCGGTTCGGTTGCTACATAATTTTGTAAACTAAACCTAATCATCTATCATTTTAAAACTTTTGATAGAAGCCCGTGATTTTTAAGAATAAAATAAAAAATACCAGTTCATAACGGCCAGTTTGGTTTGTCGCTTCCTAAACTTTAGTAAGCGGTTTGATCAACAATTTTCATCAATACCAGAATACCATTAGTAGGGGTGTGCGTGGTGCGATTCTGTGCAGTTTTTGGTTAAAATCGAACCAAAAATCAAAACTTCGGTTTTTGGAGTATTTGAAAGTTGAAACCATTCGGTTTCGAGTTTTCTGTTTTCATTTTGATTTCGGTTTATTCAGTTTTTGTCATTTGATCTTGAAAACTTTAGGTCAAAAAAAGGTTTTCAAAAAATATTTAATTTGGGTATAAATAATTTTTGTTATTTGTAAAATAATAGACCATTAAACATTTTACCAAAAATATTTGAGTTACATGTTTATTAAATTCTTATAAATTACTTAATATAAAATAAAAAAAAATTAGGATTTCAGTTCGGTTTTTTCGGTTTTTATTATATGCAAAACCAAAACCGAAACGGAACCGTTAGTTCGGTTTATACAAAAACACAAAACCAAACCGTCAGTTTTTGTTTATGTTCGGTTTTTCCGGTTTGGATTTTTCTGTTTTTCGGTTCCGGATTGTTTTTTCAGGTTTTTGCACACCCCTAACCATTAGTAACCATTAACCAACCCCATTAATCATATTTACTTCAAATCATATTTTAAGTAACCAAATTGTAACAATAATACTAGCAAAATAACCCCAAAAAAAAAAGAACAAAAATCTCCAAGCTTTTTTCCCATAATCCTTTGTACAAAAATGACTTCCAAAATTATTTTATCACATAGCCTTTCACCAGTTATGCACATCAACAGCTCAAAGCTTCATACTTGACCGAAATCGGGCTGTTAAACGCGGACTGCGACAACAACCCCCCAACAGCCGCAATATCCCTACAAAACACCCCTTGATACACTTGTGCAGACGTCGCGGTTTTAACTTGTTCTTGATGCTGCAACTGCATTTCTTGCTGTAAAGCCACAGACGCCTTCTTTCGCTCAATTTCCGCAGTCTCTTCATCCAATATTATTCCCCTAACATTAGTGTAACCCCTTTGAATCAATCTGTATAATAATAAACTAGACATTTTGGCTCGGTCTTTGATCGCGTCTATATCAGGTCCATCAGTAAACTCACACCGGTCAATAAAAGTAATGGATTTATCCGGTTTATGACGCAGCGTAAGTAACAAATGCGCTCTTTCCAATTCGGACCGTGAACACCCCCGTCTCAACCCGATCAACGCATAATAATCCACATTCCTAGTTTCACCCGAAGCGATTCGGTGTTTTAGCTCTTGACTTTTGGTAGCTAAACAACATAGTTTCCCGGGGACTTCACGGTATTGAATCGTTTGTCGTTTCCATACCGGGCCGGCTAGTTTACGGTCACGTAGGATCGAGTTGTATAGTAACTTTAAGTGTTCTAAATCGTGTAACGAGTCGGGAAAGCAACGGATGGATTCGAAGAGTGAAGCTCGGGTGGTTAAGGCGATAATATTTGATGGATCCAATGCTAAGGTTCGGTTACAATCCGATATGGCCTCAGCTATCCTACCGGACGATTGATACGCTGCAGCGCGGTGCATGTAGCACTCTGCAAGGAATCCTTGAGGCGCTAGGCGTCTACTGTCTACTATTTTAGTAAAATGTCGTATTGCTTCGGTGTGTAGACCGGCTTCTAGTGCGGCTAATGCGGCTGTTTTTCGACGGACTAGGAGCTTAATGTGACTAAGGAGGTTGCAAATGCTTTCGAGTTCGGTACGTGGTGGTGTTTGGGGGTGGTTTTCGTCGGTTGAGAACGAAAAGCTGTCGTCGGTCCAGCATATGCTTTGGCGGCGAAATGCGGCTGACGCGAGGCGTTTTCCGGTTTGAAGAAGAGCCATGGCATCCTCCATTAAGCCTAAGTGGCAACAAGCTTGGCCTAAAACAAGATACCTGAAATTTTACAGAGTTGACTCGGTTAGAACTCACCTCACCGAGTTACAACTCGTTTTAACTAATACAAAAATTATTCTCTAGTTAATTAAATATAATCAAAGAGATTTGAGTTTTTCGACGGGAAAATTACCAAAATAGACATTAGCAGAAGGGGTCGGTCGCTAAACCGAAAAACCGGTCCAAAACCGAGAAAACCATGAAATCCAAAGCAAAATAATCGAACAGAAACAAAAACCGACAGTTAGGTTTTATGAATCATAAAACGGGAATTTCGATTCAGGCTCGGTTTTGGGTATAACTTGAAAAAAAAAACAAAAAAAAATTAAACAATACAAGCCGGTTTTAATTTATAAAAAGTAATAATTAATAATAGTTAAATATATAGTTCGAACCCAAATATTTTAGCCCAAATATATAATAACTGATAATCTATTAACTAACAAAGCAATTTAGGCCAAATTCATTGTTTTTGTCAAACTTTTAATTATTGACTGAAATTTTCAAGCACAAATGGTAAACCGAAACAAAACCAAACCATAACCAAAAATCAAAAAACCGAAAAACTTGAATAAAAAAACAAAAAAAACAAACAAACAAGCCTATTTTAATTTATAAAAAAAAAATAATTAATAGTTAAATATATAGCTAAACCAAAATATTTTAGCCCAAATATATAATAACTAATAATTTATTAACTAACAAAGCAATTTAGGCGAAATTCATTGTTTTTGCAAACTTTTAATTTTTGACCGAAATTTTCAAGCACAAATGGTAAACCGAAACCATAACCAAATATCGAAAAACCGGAAAAAGCAAAACCAGACAGTTTTCAAATACTCAAAAACCGGCATTTTGGTTTTTGATTAGGCTTAAGCCCAAAACCGAACCGATTCACGCACACGCCTATAATTCAACTTTATTTTAGTAAACTCTTGGTTAACACAACAATGTCCATTTTGGTAATTTTCCCTTCAAAAAAAATAAACTTAACCATGAAACATTAATACTTATTATGAATGATTATTACTTTATTAGGCTTAATAATCAACAAGCTAATCACTGCATAATAATCAAGATACATTGAAATTAAACAAGTCAAAATTACCTCCATTGACCTTCTTTCACACAACTCCTCCCAATCCCATTCCTAACTTTCCTCTTCAAATCCGAAACCGAAAAACACTTAAACGACAAAACTTCATCATCGTCCGACGCCAACAGCTTAACCCGCTCCCTACACAGCTGCTGGGACCCATCTAAAGAACCCGAAACCGACGACGAAGTATTTAAATCATCAGAACATGTTTTAAGACTCGGTATATAATCCTGCAACATATCAGCAATGTCCTTGTATCTTTTTAACCGTAGAAGTGATCTCGCTTTTAACTCGAGAGCCTGCTCGCATTTAGGCGATAATGCGAGTGCTGCTTCGAGTAGATTCAGCGTTGCGGTGAGATCAAACTCGTTCAGTGATGACATTAACGCTCTCGCGTCTTTAATGTACCGGTCAACTATCTGCAAATAAAATTATTCGTTATTTAGTCAAAATCGGTCAAATTTTGGAAATAAAATTTGGTGTGTATATGTATATTTGAAAAATTATATATAAATTTTAATCTGGTTAATTTGTTTTAATCACGATTAATCACTAGTCTCTGCCAACACCCGACTAGTGGGTACGGTACCCCACCAGCTAGTCGCAGATTAATCGTTGTTTAGGCAAAATCAGTCAAAATACAAAAAATTATATAAAAAATTTAGTGTATATATATATATATGTATGTATATATGAAAAAATTACATATAAATTTCAATCAGGTTAATTTTGTTTGATGGTAAGTGGAATAATGGTTTTAAATACTGGCTAGTCGCAGATCAATCGCTATTTAGTCAAAATCGATCAAAATTGAAAAAAAAATATATATATACATGTATATTTAAAAAATTAAATATAAATTTCAATCCGGTTATGACCAAAACATTAATAAGATCTATTAATATTATTTTAAAACGACTTAGTTTTACTATTAAAAAAAAGGCTAAATGACAAGCTTGTTGCTCATTTGTTTTTATTTTCGATGTAAACATTACTTTTTAATAAATTTTAATAAATGAAAATTAGTGTATTGGAAAAAAATGTTGTGTAATGTGTAATATTTTGCAAATAAAATTTTACAATGAATCATTGATGAATTGCATTATGAAATGCAAAGTAATACCTTTTTGTTGGTGATCCACCAATGCTTCTTTTCAAGAGAGTTATAAGGAGGAGATGATACTGCTACCATTTTGTTATATTAATGTTGAAAGAAAGCTTGCATAGTAGTAATATTAATATAGAGAGAGTGTGTTAGAGATATGAAGAGGTTTTAAATGAAATAGAAGGTGTAAGTAAATAAAGTGACAGCTGTGTATAGAAATAAAGGTTTTGATATCCTTATATATTGTGGCTGGCATGGCACCATACATATTATTCTCTCTCTTGCTGACTTATTATTATTATTATTATTATTATTGTTGTTGTTGTTGTTGTTGTTGTTGTTGTTGTTGTTGAGTTATTGGTGGGTTATTATAGAGTAATGATCTTACTTATTATGATATTGTATTTGTATTAATGATGATATAAATTGTGACTTTCTAAATTACTATGTTTTTGAAGGTTGAAAAATGGTTAAGATACACTTGATTTAATTAACTCGGTTTTGTTATGATCAAGGTTGAGTCAAGGCTGACTCGTTAAGTTTGGCTCATTTAATTTTGGATTACAGCTATTAACATTTTAGATAAGGCGCGTTTAATGTTTGAATTCCAGCTTTTGTTCATTATCCGGTGTAATTCGCCACAAAAGATTCCGTCACTACTGCATGTTTAACAACCTCTTACGCTGAGCTGTGTTAATGTTGTTATATATGAATCAATCAGCATGTTTTTAAAACTTATTCATTAAGATCTGATTTTTAAATAACTTAAAAACATTTTACCGCTAACAAATTCAAACTTAGGTTTTCATGAAATTATTAAGAGACTAACATACTGCATACATCCATTGAGTTCTAATAATTCATCGAGTTAACCCGTGCCATGACAGTTTTATTAAAACTATGTTGAGACTTGCCAGAGCTCAAGTTTCAAATCGGTTTAAACTTTGAACTTGTAAATCGTGTTATTAACTTTGAAAGTTAATTTCTTGTTGCGGATCTTTTTGGATTAATAACATATTTAATCTATTTAACCTCATTCGTAAATCATTAATCTTACACAATCTTTTTACCTTTATGTTAAAATCTTGTTTTTCTCATTAATGATTAACCACAATAATGAAAATAATTAATTTTATACCGTCCACATTTATACATAACAACCGAATAAGTGACTGAATAAGAAATACTTAAATATTTTTTTGGGTTAAATAGAAGACTTTATTAGTCTTTAGGAATCTTGTAAATCACATTTTGACTTATCTTATGTTGTTTAAAGCAAAATGATTCTTTTCATGGTTTAATCAGACTAAATTCAGCAAATTGTTGTCGTAACTCATACACATAATCAAAAAGTCATCCGGTTAAGTTAGTAAGTCTAGCAGGTTATTACCGGCTAAACCGGTAACCTATCACGGGTCATCTCATGTACTAGGCAAAGTTGCTCCCACGGGACGCAAAGGAAACATATTTCAAAGATCTACTCTATTTACAAATTTACCAATTTGCCCTCCTAATTTAACTAAAAAGTGAGACGTTATAGTCACGTAGTTAAGGAAGTTTACATTATTTTTGTTTTCCAAAATGTGACGGTTTAACTAATAATGTGTAGTTATTATTTATTTATATTATAAAAATGTGATAGGTGAATTTGACTAATTGGATTAAATTGTGGCTCCACACTAAGCCCTATTGCGCCTGAGCTTCATGGTGTCCTCTACCGTAATGGTATTTAACGCAATGTTATGTTGAGGTGGAGTTGGGTGTGAGCACACTACACACAGTCTTAGACCAACTTCATGAGTGGATTAACTTATATAAATCGTGTAAAGTTTTTAAAAGAAAAATTGGTATTCATGTTTATAAAGATGAGTTGAAAAGAGACCATGTGTTGGTAATATTAAAATTGAAGATGACGAATAAAAGGATGAAATATATAAATGTGTTATGTGTATGATGTATCGTCATATATAAATAGTAGCCTGCCTGAAGAGGTAGGTCCCAGCAGAGCCCAGTTGGACCCGCAAGACTCACCTTGAAGAGGGACGTCTGCGCAAGGACCAACAGGTTCCGCAGGACCCACCATGCTCAGAGATGAAGACCTTACGCGCAGTACGCCAACTGTTCCCGCAGGGAAAGCCTCCCAATGATGAAGTACGCCGCCTGTCCCCGCAGCTGCGGATACAAGCCATCAGGGAAGGCTACCCGCACTAATAGCAAGGCTACACGCACAAGGCACTAACTCTCAATAATTCAGTATCACCTGAAGGAATGAGCAAGGCGGGAATACTCCCGCCCAAATGAGCCAGTCCGTATGCTTCTGGAAGATCTTTTGTACTATACCTGCCAAGGTATGGACAAAATAGACAAGATCTGACCAAAGCAGCCCATGAACCAATCACAGGGTGACAGCTCACCGACAACAGTACGAGGAGGAGCATGCTCTAGTACTGTTTGTCACTATTAGCCGCTGCCTACTCACCAACCCTTGTCGTGGCACGCACATAGCCTGCAGTTGGTGGAAAGGGAGCAGTACACAGCCGGCCTTGTCACTATCAGCCGCTGCCTACCCACCAACCAGCATGGCACGTGCGTAGCCCATAGTTGGTAGAACAGGAATATTATACAGCTGGCTGTACCTGCTTGGAAACCTACCTTCGGCTATAAATACTCCAACACCTTGGAACAGTATCTTATCTTCTCTAGCCATCTCTCTTTATATACACATATTCAGAGCAATCTAGTCTGATTCTCACGCCGGAGGGTGGTCCCAAGGAGGAACCCCCCCCCCCTTCTCAGTGACGAGCTCACGGTGTCTGTTTTGCAGGTCATCAGAATAACCATCTCTGCCGGACCTAACCCTCGTGGGAAACATTACTTAACCCCCAGATTATCCATAATCTACTCGGGGTCACCTAGTGTTTCTTCATTGGCGCCATCCGTGCATAAAAGCTAGAACTAATTCTCAGTTTTTTCAAAACTTCTGAAAAAATGGTTAACGTTACTCCGGTCCCAAGGCCAGTAAGTGACCAAGAAACCCCGGTAACCACAACCCCAGCTACTGGGGGGAACACTGGCGGTTACACAAATTTTACGAACACTACCCCGGTTACCCAAGCCGGGGCAAGTGCAGTAAACAATATTTCACTGGGGTTAACTGATGCCCAGTTGGAGAAACAGACGAGGCTCCCTCGCCAAACACTCGATCAAGTTAAGGCGTGGGCCGAAGCACGTCAGAAGGAATTCCAAGCTGAGTTGGATGAACGCTTGCGTTCACTCCAACAGGCTGACGAATTCGGAAGCACTCGACAACAGCTCAACATGAACAGTGAGTGCGAGTACTCGGACGATGATCGGGAGGAATCCGACACCGACGCAAACCCTCGCCACAGGGCGAAAGGGAAGCGTAAGGAAACGGACTTCCAACCAAAAAGGAATTTTGGAGAAACCTTCAAACCAAGGAACGCAGGGGGAAACCCACGTGACTTCTCCAAAACCTTTAGACCAACTGCTGCAAATGCGGGAACGTCCAAGTTTGCAAGGGACATTGCGGAAGCAATCGCCCCGAGAAGTGCCAAACAGATGTCCAACATCGGCACTTATGATGGTATATCCGACCCAGACGATCACTTGAACAGATTCATAGCGGGGGCAACCGTCAGCAACTGGACGGAACCCACGTGGTGTTATATGTTCCAGATGACGCTGGTTGGAGCGGCCAGGGCGTGGTTCGATCGTTTACCGGTCCACCACATCTATGATTGGGCGGACTTTCAGCACAAGTTCAGCCAACACTTCAGTCAACAGAGGAAATATACTAAAGAACAGTGGACGATCCTCAACTGCGTTAGAGAGGATGATGAATCTTTACTAGACTTCATCACTCGCTTCAACTCCAAAAAGCTGAGTCTGGGCAACATAAGTGAAGATCTTGTTCGCGCCGCTTTCATCCAGGGCGCCGAATACCCAGAGCTTATCCGCACGTTGACGGGTAAGGACGGCATGCCATCCACATGGGATGCCATCATGACGGCGGCCAAGCGCTTTGCCGAGACGGAGAGGCAACTGGGTAGGGATCTTCCCCAGAGTACACACCTCTACACGCAGAGGACCAGAGAAAACAATGTTCGGACCGCCCGGCAGAACAAAAAGAGGAAGCTAGGTATTTGGCAGTCAAGGGTAAACTTTGACACCTCATCCAGCTCTCGCCCTCTTGTTGGCGGAAGGGATAACACGCACCCTTCAAGCCGAAAACACCGGTGGACGCCACTCACCAAAAGCGTCACGGAGATATTTGCCACCGAGAAACTCCCATGGCCAAAAGCTCCAATGATCCGGCAGCGACCTAATGCGAATCAGAGCAAATCCTGTGACTTCCACGGGACAAAGGGTCACAATACAGAGGAGTGTACATCCTTGAAGGATATTGTTGAAACATTCGTCAAGGATGGAAGACTTGCACACCTTGTGGCATCAATCAAGAATGGAGGAAGGAATGATAACCGGTATAAAGGCAACGAACGAAAGCCCGTTGACATCAGCATCCACATGGTTCATGGCAACATCAGAGGAAGAAAAAGACGAACGACAGAACCATGCGCATGGAAGGAAGCTGAGGTGCGCTTCCCGCGAGTGCCAGGAGGACCCAGCAAGGAAGGCCCTATCGTCATCAAAAGCCAGCTGGGGCATTACATAACTTCCCGCACTCTTGCTGACAACGGCGCCTCGTCAACGGTTATGTACAGGCAGTTCTTCGACAAGCTAGACGACGAAGACAAAGAACGCCTGGAAACGGTTTACGCCTCAATGGAAGGGTTCGACGGCAGCACAAACACCCCCCTGGGTATCCTATCTTTCCCCGTCATTCTCACGGACGGGAAATACTCCCGCACAGAAGACGTGGACTTCGTCGTAATGAGGAAGCCACATCACACATACGACATTCTCTTCGGGAGAGACGGGATGGCAAGATTCAACGCCATGGTATCTTCAGTCCACGGCATGATGAGATGGCCAACTGCTGAGGGTGTAGCGATGATCACCGGTATCCCCCAGGTATGCATCGCATCTGTCTCATCTAAACTCAAACCAAATATGGCTAAACCAACCATCACCGAACCCGAAAAATGGGCCCTCAATGGCAAATACCCTGACCAGGCTATTACAATTGGCCCAACAATCACTGATCCTACGCGCACCTTGCTCAAACGCTTACTACAGAAAAACGCTGACATCTTCGCGTGGACACCAGCTGATATGACTGGTGTACCTCGAAGTAAGGCAGAGCATAAGCTCAAGTTTGACCCGGCTTTTACGCCAGTCATACAAAAGCGCAGAGTAATGGGGGCGGAACAAGCTAACGCGTGTAGAACCCAAGTCAAGGAACTCCTTGACGCGGGCATCGTACGCGTTAGTAGATATCAAACATGGGTTGCAAATCCCGTTATGGTACCGAAGGCTAACAAACAATGGCGCATGTGCATAGATTTCAAAGATTTAAACAAAGCATGCCCCAAAGATTGTTACCCATTACCCGAAATTGACCTCAAAGTGGATTCATTAGCACCGTTTCGCCTTAAATGCTTCCTTGACGCATATAAGGGGTACCATCAAATCCACATGGCTGTAGATGATCAGGACAAAACCGCATTTCGACGCCCGATGGCACATTTTGTTATCAAATGATGCCATTCGGACTTAAGAATGTAGGGTCCACATACCAACGCCTGATGGACAAAGAGTTTCATGCCCAAATTGGGAGAAACTTGGAAGTCTACATGGATGATTTGGTCATCAAAAGCCCTGAGCCAAAAGCGATGTTGAAAGACATCGAAGAAACTTTCAACACGCTCAGAAAGATAAACATGAAGCTCAACCCGAGCAAGTGTTCCTTTGGGATGGAAGAAGGGAAGTTCTTGGGAGTCATTGTTACTAAAGATGGCTTCAGAGCGAACCCTGAAAAGGTCGAAGCCATTATCAAAATGGAATCACCTACTACCATCAAGCAAGCCCAGACACTGAATGGACGCCTAGTCGCACTTAACCGCTTTTTGTCAAACCATGCGGATAGGTCGTTCCCATTCGTGTCAACATTGAGAAACTGTTTAAAGAAAACGCACTTCCGCTGGACACCAGAAGCGGAAGCAGCTTTTCAGGAAATTCGGTCACGTTTGATCGAACTCCCAACGCTCACAGCACCAGAAGCGGGGGGAGGAATTAATCATATACCTTTCTGCCACAGATAGAGCAACCGGGGCAGTCCTGCTAGTAGAGCGAAAAGGTATCCAGATGCCTATTTACTATGTTAGCCGTGTCCTAACAGACGTAGAAACCCGGTACTCCACCCTGGAAAAACTAGTCTTAGCACTTGTACAGGCTTCACGCAGGCTAAGACGATATTTCCAAGGTCACCCAATCACCATTCTCACCAACTTCAAACTTGCAAACGTTCTAGGCAAACCCGAGTTATCGGGACGTCTAGCCAAATGGGCAATTGAGTTGGGGAAATATGCGATAAAGTACAAGCCAAGACCAGCCATAAAAGGCCAGGTCCTGGCCGACTTTATTGCAGAAGTCCCCGCTTCGCGGGAGAAAGAGTGCCAGGAGGAGGCTCTACACTGATGGAGCAGCCAGCAACGAGGGTTCAGGCGCAGGGTTGAAACTAACCAACCCAGCAGGCCAAGAATACACTTACGCTATTCGACTGGATTTTCCAAGTACGAATAACGAAGCCGAGTATGAAGCATTCTTGGCCGGGCTGAGAATTGCGCGTAAAATGGGAGTGAAAAACTTGGAAGCCCACGTGGATTCCATGTTAGTAGCCAACCAAATAAACGGAACGTACACAGCCGTGAACGACACAATGGCCCTGTACCTCGCACAAGCAAAAACCCTTATGCGCGATTTTAATGATTGTAAAGTCATACACGTCAAGCGTAGCGAAAACAAATCTGCGGATGCGTTAAGCAAGCTTGCATCATTAGCCTTCACCCATTTGGGAAAGGACATCCGCATTGAACTCCTTGAAGCACCATCAGTCCCGCACAAGGAAATTTGTGTCATCCAAACCGGCACAGAAACGTGGATGACACCGATAATAAATTACCTTGCAGCGGGTATACTACCAGAGTCAAAAACACAGGCAAGAAAAATACGTTGTAAAGCATTAAACTATCAACTCATCGATGACATCCTTTACAGACGTAACTTTCTTGGCCCACTCTTAAGATGCGTGGACAACCAAGATGCTGACTACCTCCTAAGGGAAGTACACGAAGGCATCTGTGGAGTACACGCAGGTCCACGCGCTGTTGTAGCTAAGCTAAACAACGCGGGATACTTTTGGCCGGGGATGCATACGGATGCGCTGGCATACATCAGAAAGTGTAGGTCTTGCCAGCTCTACGCACCCAACACGCATCGCCCGAAGAATGAACTTGTTCCAGTCACCTCTTCATGGCCATTTCAGAAGTGGGCCATCGATGTGACAGGCCCATTTCCTACAGCAGCAGGAAACGTTCAGTTCCTAGTGGTAGCCATCGACTACTTCACCAAGTTGATAGAAGCAAAACCCTTAGCCAAAACAACCGCAAAACATATTAAAAAATTTATTTGGGAATTTATTATTTGTCGTTTTGGACTTCCACAGACTTTGGTGAGTGATAACGGCACCAACTTTGCTGACAAGAAGCTACAAAAGTGGCTGGAAGAACTTCAAATCACCCACACCTTTACCTCAGTGGCACACCCGCAAGGTAACGGTGAGGTGGAAAGAGCAAATAAAAGCATCGTCGAAGGCATAAAGAAAGACTCATGGAACACAGATCCGGCTGGGTAGACGAAGTTCCACACGTCCTTTGGGCAAACAGAACGCTGAAAAAGGCTAGTACGGGAGAAACCCCGTTCAGCCTCACTTATGGCACTGAAGCCATGGTCCCAGTCGAAATTGGTTTGCCCTCACCAAGGGTCTTGATTCAGCCAGAAGACAATGATGCGGAAAGACGGTTAGACCTTATGCTAACCGAGGAACGCAGAGACTTAGCCGCAGCGCGTGAAGAAAACTACAAGCGACAAATGCAAAAGTACTACAACACGTGGGTAAAACTCTGCAACTTTAATGTAGGAGACTACATATTGCGTAACAACGAGGCTTCAAACCAAGAGCGCCCAGGAAAACTGGCACCGGTCTGGGAAGGACCGTACATTATCAAAGAAGTTTTGGGAAAAGGCGCATACCGGCTCGAAAGGCTCGATGGCACTCCTATCCCAAGAACATGGAACGGAGCTCAATTACGCAAATGTTACATGTAGATCAATTCCAAACTTGTAAAGAAAAGGCCTAGAGCCACTTCTAATGGAAATGATTCTCCTTTATCACATTGTGTTGATAGCCTTACCTTTATACTTATGAACTTCCCACACTGATATGCCGGTATTCACCGCATAAATATGGGAAGAAGTAAGTCGTTGCGTGTGGAAGGCGGCAAAACCCGCATAAACACATAAAACGGTAAAAATTTCTAAGAAAAAGATAAGGAAAACCTTCACGCAGGTCAGCTATAGGTGAAGTTTGGTCATCCCAATAAATGAAAGTGACGGTCCTACCCGCACAATCATGATAGAGGAAACTGGACATTAACCTATTGACAACCGCGCGTCGAAAGGTTAACTTATTCAAAACACTTAGAAAATTTCAAAGGAAAAGATGAGGAAAACTTCAACGCAGGTCAGATATAGGTAAAGTTTAGCCATCCTACTAAGTGAAAGTGACGGTCTTATCCGCACAATCACGAAAGAGGAAGCAAAACTTTAACTTATTATCTGCCACGTTGAAAAGTTAACTTATCTAAGTACTCAAGAAATTGCTAAGTTAAAACAAAATATGCGCGAAATAAACAAGGCAAGGCATTAACAAATAATCTTTATTCCATCAACATTCAAACATTACAAGAATTGCTGGGTACATACCCGCATACAAGATTAGAAGTCTATACAAACATAAAAATCTACTCTAATGGTGGAAAGGGATCTAAAGTATCAAGCTTCAGGACCACTCCCACTTGGACCCGCACCATCAGTAGAGTGTGGCGGTTCAAGGAAAGCTTTGAGGATAGCTAGCCCATCATCAGCAGCAGCAATCTCGTTTACCTTCTCCACCACCGGATGCGGGAAGGCGGCATACTGATTCAGTGCTTGGTCATACGCAGCTTCAGTATCCACATTGTAAAGAGGGAAGTTGGAAGGCGGAATGCCTTGTTCAACAAACCCTAGACCAAGCAGGAAGCCAGCCTTTTCCCCATCCTCATGAGAAGCGTTGAGGGCAGCGCTCATCGCATCGTCATATGATGTGTTCGTGAACACCCGATGCACAACCTAAAAAACAGAAGTATATCAAAAAATCTTCTAAGGAAAAGCGTAAAGAAATTGTGAAACTGCGCATACCTGAGACAACGCTTCTCGGAGAAGCCATTCCTTGGTAACCAGAGCCTCCTGGAGGGCAGCTTGAGCTTCATTACGGGCGCGTTCGGCTTCGTTCTTTGTAAGGTTGGCAAGCAACACATCTTTGGCTGCAGCCTCTTCGACGCCCTTTAGCTTACGCTCAGTGTGGTCAAGCACCCCCCTCTGGTCCAAGATCTCTTGGAGCTTCTTGGCATCTTCCATGGCCAAGGCACCATGAGCCTGCTGGAGCCTCTCTAATTTGGCTTTAAGTTCCTCATTCTCGATGCGTAGAGGCTCAGCAGCAGCTTCAGCCTTGGTGGCCCTCTCGGTTGCGTTCCGTGCAGTTTCCTTAGCCAACCGAAGCTGTTCATTAACAGCTTGGGCGGCCTTGGAACGGGCCTCGAGACGAGCCTGAACTTCAACCTCAAGGGCCTTGAAGGCCTTCTCCTTCTCCGCAGCAACGGCGGAGAGCCTCCTGTTCTCCTCCCGAAAAGCCCGCGCCTGAGCTACTTCTTGGATACGAGCTGCCTTTAACTTGTCGTTTTCACGACAAAGCAGCTCGACGCGCGGCTGCATCCGGGCTACGAGAATGCGGAGCTCATTTGTCAACCTACCCTCCTGGTAGCTTGACATTGCTTCCCCCAGCGCCCCACTTGGGGCGGCGTGGCGCGCCCACTCGACGCATTCCACAGGCGTCCGAAGGGTTGTTCCTCGGCGGATGTTCCATCGTGGAACATACACTTCATTGAAATCCGACACTGCAAAAGCAAAAAGCAATTAGGAAAAGATGATAAAATAAAATAATAAAAGGCCAAAATAACCCTACGCACCTGTAGGGTCGACGACAGGCTTGTAGCCGCCAAACCCATCACCCGAACCTAACGGATATCCATCCAAGAGGTCAGGCAGATGGGAAGGAGGCAGAGATTGGCTTGACGCCCCAACCCCGGACATACCTGAAGGACCGGCCGTAGTCGCCGGCGCCGGAGGAGGCATAGCGGAGGCCGCCGTGGTAGAAACCAACGGAGGTGAACTCACCGGAGGTGAACTCACAACCGCGGCCGCGGCTGTGGAAAAATCCACAGAAACACTCACCGCCGGCTCAGTGAAGGAATCAGTGAATATGGCACTGACAGCCGGCGGAGACGTCGTCACAGTTGGAACAGTTGGCTCAACCGGGTGAGCAATTGAACCAACAACTGAAGCAGGCGCAGTCGCCTGGGTCATCGCCTCAGGTAGGTTGACCAAACCTACCGTCATGGGACCGGAGGTGCTCCTCCCCGCTCCACCCTGGAATGCGGTAGCATCCACGCCTGCACAAAGAAGATATATAAGTATAATGGCGGAAAGTTATGCAGTTAAGATAAAGGAAGTATACTTACGGGTCCTTTTGAGCTTGAAGGAGCGAACGGGCGGGGACGAACCCGATGGAGCCGGCCTCTTCGTACCGGTCACCGTCGTTGTCCTGGGCTGCTCGGAGGTGACAGCCGTTTCAACCTCCAGAGCAGTGGTCTCAACACCACCCGGGTTCCCCGCCGCCTCTTCACTCTCGGTCTCCGACTCAGACCGGTTCACCTGGTCGGCAGTGGAGGCTACCTTCGCCTTGCCCTTCCCGCCAGCAGCCTTCTTCTTCCGCGCAAGAAAAGGACCATCTGCGGATTCCTCATCAGAAGATGACAAGATTAGAGGAATTCCAGCAGAGGTTTCAGCATTCAGAGGGCGAGGGTTAAATAGTCTTTTACCTGGCCACGTGGCGCTCAGTATTTCGTGGCCTGGCGGGTAGGCCTCCACAAACCGATCCGCAGTCTGCGCAAGGATGGGCAACTCGTTCTCGTCAAGAGCACGAGTACCCAACCGAGCGGGACCGTCAGCTTCCCGCGGATGCAGGAGGGACTGCAAGTCATTTCCCTCTGAAATAAAAAGAAAAACAGTTAGAAAAAACCTTAAATCAACAAAGAAGACGGAGCATACCGTAAGGGATAAAGTTCAAACCGTATTCAAATACGATGGGAATCTGTGACGCATCCGCCCCAGCATCCTTCCACACCCTGCTCATACCGAGCATCACTATCCCGGACTCCGGAAAGCGGTAAACCGGAGTCTGGATCCGGGAAATCTTGGAGAACCATTCCGCCTCCTGGTAGTTGGAGGTGTGAAGGCTGGGGAGAGCTCTCCCGTTCTTAAATGCCATCGCTATAGGGACGACGCGGGCAGAGATGTAAAAGAACTCCCGCTTCCAAGACCGAATACTGCGCTCGGTAGCGCAGATCTTCAAACCCTTGACCCGGGTGACCAGGGTGTACCAGCCTTGGATGCACCTCTAGGAGTAGAAGGTCATCAGGCGGTCGACGTGGGGATCCACGCCAAGAATGAGGCACACCCACTCAAAATGGCGGATCTTGGCGATCGCTATTGGGTGTACCTCCGTCAGGTGCACACCGTGTCTATCCAGAACACGGTATACAAACTTCGTCAATGGGAACCTAAGAATCCCATAGACGAAGAAGGCGGCATATACCCCTATTTTGCCCTTGGGGGCATCGTACACCGTCTGGTGTGGCTCTGGAAACTCAGGCTCGAACGGCTCGAGCATGAACTTCCGGACGATGTACCGGTAAAGCTCGATGGGAAGAGCACACTGGCATTCGCCAGCAGTGCTCTTATCGTCCTTATCGGACGTAGACGTCGGGTTCTCGACATACAAGTCAGACTCCTCGACGGTAGCTTCTGGATCATGAGTAGACGACATGTTTTGGAGGTAAAGAAGAACGATTTCAGGAGAATGCTCGACAGAAAGTTAGAGTATTCGCCGGAAATCGCTTAGAAGATGAAGAAGTGAAAGTGTGGATTACCATGAACCCTCTCCCCCTTTATATACTCATCGCAATGAATGCGATGAATTTAATGCGGAGGAGAGAGAAAAGAGCTGGTGCAATGAAACTATGACACGTGGAAAAAGCAAGCTGGCAACAGCTGTTGACGGGACGCGCGCCGTAAAATCCGCACCCACGCGCCCGAAAAATCGAGCCCACGCGCCTGAAAAAGCGTCTGGAATGACCATATACTGTCACGTCGTCATAACTTCCTGCACGTCCTGAAACTGTCAGAAGAAACCGTCAGACACTAACGTCCCTTCAACAGTCTGGACTGTTCTTATCCTTTCACCAACTGTTCGAATTTCAAAGAAATTCAAAAAGATTCAAATATTCAAAAATAAGAGGGAATATACCCCCTTACCTGGGCAACCAAGTAACTATAAGACAGGTGCGGGTACAGTGTCAAGGCAAAACCCTTCACATACTTAGCACCCGCAGGGAATGGACGCCAAGAATACCTTGGAAGTAAGATAACTATAAGACGAGTGCGGGTACAGTGTCAAGGCGAAACCCTTCACATACTTAGCACTCGCAGGGAATTGAAACCAAGAAGGATCTTCTGAGCCATGCTTGCGGAAAGGGAAATAACATCCTCGCATAGCGGAAACGTTGAGAACTAGATTGTTTGAAGCTCCAGGATGGAATTGGTTCTTTAACATAATTGATCACTATGTTTAAAACTACCAAAACCTCGTGGAGAATCTACACAAGTGAAACTCAACGCTCCTGACTTGCGAGGAGGTTACACACCTACCCGCATCATACCCAAAGATCAAGCAGAAAAGTCGGGAATTTCTGCACGTGACATTAGGGAAACCGCGAGAAGAATCCCCACGGACAACCTTAAAACTAAATCCTTTTCAAAACCCCTTGCTTAAGTCCAAAGTTCACCTCACTTATTAACAATTCATGAGAAGAACATTGGACTGGGGGACTTGAAGAGGTAGGTCCCAGCAGAGCCCAGTTGGACCCGCAAGACTCACCTTGAATAGGGACGTCTGCGCAAGGACCAACTGGTTCCGCAGGACCCACCATGCTCAGAGATGAAGACCTTACGCGCAGTACGCCAGCTGTTCCCGCAGGGTAAGCCTCCCAATGGTGAAGTACCCCGCCTGTCCCCGCAGCTGCGGATACAAGCCATCAGGGAAGGCTACCCGCACTAATAGCAAGGCTACACGCACAAGGCACTAACTCTCAATAATTCAGTGTCACCTGAAGGAATGAGCAAGGCGGGAATACTCCCGCCCAAATGAGCCAGTCCGTATGCTTCTGGAAGATCTTTTGTACTATACCTGCCAAGGTATGGACAAAATAGACAAGATCTAACCAAAGCAGCCCATGAACCAATCACAGGGTGACAGCTCACCGACAACAGTACGAGGAGGAGCATGCTCTAGTACTGTTTGTCACTATTAGCCGCTGCCTACTCACCAACCCTTGTCGTGGCACGCACATAGCCTGCAGTTGGTGGAAAGGGAGCAGTACACAGCCGGCCTTGTCACTATCAGCCGCTGCCTACCCACCAACCAGCATGGCACGTGCGTAGCCCATAGTTGGTAGAACAGGAATATTATACAGCTGGCTGTACCTGCTTGGAAACCTACATTCGGCTATAAATACTCCAACACCTTGGAACGGTATCTTATCTTCTCTAGCCATCTCTCTTTATATACACATATTCAGAGCAATCTAGTCTGATTCTCACGCCGGAGGGTGGTCACAAGGAGGAACCCCCCCCCCCCCTTCTCAGTGACGAGCTCACGGTGTCTGTTTTGCAGGTCATCAGAATAACCATCTCTGCCGGACCTAACCCTCGTGGGAAACATTACTTAACCCCCAGATTATCCATAATCTACTCGGGGTCACCTAGTGTTTCTTCACTGCCCGATCCATAAAAACCTCTCCTAGTCCTTGTTACCTTTCTAGAGTGGAGCTCCTAGTTAAGGTGTTACTCAAAACACCGAATCACTATTGGTATTAACACATTAGATTTATTTTCTTCACCAGTCTTTAAAATAACAAATATTTTCACGACACGTTAAGTATATTATGCACACTTTTTGTACACAGTAAACATATTTTGTTTAGAAATATAAAAGTTTAAAACATTATTTATAAAATTACATGACCTAAGAAAGTGATATTCAATATATTGTTTATTTATTATTCATTTAACTAGTGACAACAAGGGCAAAACGGTGAATTCATGTGAGCATATCTTGAAGGCAAGTAAGTATGAAAAAGATAGGCTTATCTTGCAAGGCACAGGAATCACGCTTTTGTTCATGTCTTTAGCAAATGGTCATGGGTAGTAGGAGTATTGGTATTTAATCTTTACGTTTTGGCCTTTTGCTTTTTCTATCTATAAATCATCATTGATATTCACCAACCCTTTTCATTGAATAATTAGCCACTATGTTTTCGAATGCCCGAGTTTGATTGTACACCGAGGATGGTTTACGTTTGTTCGAGTTAGAATGCTAGATTCCTGAACGATCTGTGACGGTGAGTTGATCATTATACTGTTTGTTTATTTTATTTTTACCGTTTGAAATGACAATAGAGACATGATATTGATAGATTTATTGAAATGCATTTGTTATTGTGTAAAAAAATAATGTGTCTTTAGATATAAATAAATACACTTTAGGTCATTACTTTTTTAAGGATTAATTTCATATATGCATGCATACAAAAAAATTATAGATTTTCACTTTTGATTTTTGATGGCATCGATGATAAGCAAGGGATCCGAACCAAACCGCCATCTCTCCTATTTCATTATCTCGACGACAAATAATCGAACAGTCGAATAGGTAAATAAAATCGGAAGTTAAAGACGGGAATATATGAAATTTTAAAGTTTTTGAAAAATAACAGTATTATGGTTGTTTATTAAAATGTTTTTAATAAATTAAGTATATTTGATAACTTAACTATTTTGTGAGGGTATATATGATAGTTTTAATTTTTCATTAATGTATATGATATATTCCTAGTTTGTAGTTGTATATACGAAATTGTCTTTTTTTAAACCAAATTAACAATTAATATTGGTAATTTATGTCAATAGTAACTTGACGAAAATAATCGTTATAAATTTTCAATCGACTTTACTCACACCTGATTTACTTACAGGAATGAATATTTCCTCATTTCACACATAATCATCCATGTAAGTGGAGTCTCCGAATCTTTGCAAATCTTTAACAATTAGTAAGTTAGCTCGTTTTTTTTGCAACAAAAAAAATAGCGTTACAAGTAAAATTGGTTAATTTATCAGTTATAATTATAATAGTAAGTATTAGTTTGAATAAACTAAAAAGTCTAGAAAAATAAAATGATTTTTGATATTATTATTTTTCCAAAAGAAATCAACCGTAGTAGCGTGAGAATCACTTTCAAATAGTCGTAACACTTGTTATCCATATTACCCGAGTTTGAATCTTTTTTACAATAGTTTCACACATATTTCAAAGCAAACACATTAGTTAAAACCATAATCTTAGACCCTTCTAATAAAACTAATACTTATTATTATAACTATTACGATATAATTATAACACTTAAAAATATATAACACCAATATAATTTAAGGGGAACATAGAAAATGAAAGGAATGAAAGGGAAATAAAGATGGTTGATATGTTATACCTGCTCTCTACAATCTCGTGAGAGTGGGCCCACCTAGCCGTGCCACGTCAGTAAATGCTTGTGACCACGTCACCATCGTGCCATGTGGAACCATTACCCATCGAGCCTTTCACCCGATTATTTTTATTATTATTATTTGCTTACTTTTTAACAAATTATGAATGCATAGTTGTGAAGCATTTGTGTCCCACTTTGTGTGCACCTTATAAGAGCTATGGTGACTTCAACTACATCCATTAAATCACAAAACCTACCTCAATGACTTATTAAAAATTCATCTTTCTTCTATGGTTAAATTTCGTACAATTAAATGTTAAAACTGAAATTTTTCAGTCGAACTTTTGTATTTTGGATTAAAAATGTTTTTTTTTAATATATTCGGGATCCAACACTAAAATACGTTAAAAAATTATGTTGGTTTTTCAAAAAAGACACTTTTGGTCTTTTAGTTTAACTATACTGACGTTTTAATCTCCCAATCCCAACCTTTGTATCATTGATTGACATTCTCTCCTTTCTCGACGAGTACAACGACACATATCATTGCCCTAGTTGTTGCACCAAACTTAAAACAAGAACCATGTTGAACGCTTCCATCTCATACCACTCTACACCGACAAGGCCTTGTCGACAACTAAAAATACATTGAATATCCATTATGGTTATAAAATTTATCTAGGTTACTAGACACCAAATATGTCATAGAATACCAATTATATATTTCAAACATTTAATCTTCTAAATTAGCCCCCAAACATGACTCTTTTGAGTTTTGACAAATGATTATTTATAAAACTAATTAAAATACATATTAATCTTTCTAGTAGGGTTTCCGTGACTTGCAATTTGCTTATTTTTTTATATTTCAATTTCACCACCACTCATACTTTAAACAATATATATTTTTTATAACCAATTTAATTTTTATTAAGTTTGACCGGTCTCTGATAATTTAAGTTCGTTAATTTAAAAGAAAACGTTGAAAACAAAGTTGGTGTAACCTATACGATTGTTAATATCTTTTTAGACATATCATCATGATATATATATTTTTTCTCTTTCATTTGTTATAACGAGTATTAGTATCGTGACGAACAACCGAATTCCCTTTGCATCTCGGGAAATAGTCCTTACTAGTTGTATAATTAAAGGTTTAAAACAAACTATAGTATAACAAAAGGGGTGTTGTGCTTGTACACTTGTACCACTGTACAAGCACCTACAGCAGTGTGTAGGCACTAGGTAGAATAGGAGGGGGTGCTTTTGGACTTGGACCACACAGGGAGGTCTAAAACCTTGTACCTAGTCGAAGTAGGTGCCATCTGTCATGACAGCTAAGCCTATCCGAGGACAGATGTGGAACCTACATGGATAGCAAATTCAAGAAAAGGATTTTTTTGTAGGAGTATTCTAGGGACATCCTCACCCCCTAAACGTCTCGTATAGGCCTATACAGGGGGACCTATACGTCCCGTATAGTCATATACGGGATATAAAGGGTGTCTCTAGTAAGACTCTTTTTTTTATTAATATAAAAAATAATAGAAAACTTTATTTAATCTTAATCCTGATTAGCTATTAATACTAAGTCCTTTCTAATGTGGTGTAGTTGTAAAAAATTTGAGTTTCTTAACGAAGACCCAAGTTCAAACCACACTAACAACACTTTGGAGGGGGCATGGGGACTCAATGAACGAAGACTAGGATCTTTGTGATCTCCAGTTCGATCCTAAGGGTGTCCGGGTTTTACCACCAGTGAGCCTTCGGGCAGGTGGGTTTTTCCCGAAACTGGAAATAACTTTGAGGCGTTTAAGGGCTCCAAACGACTGGGTAGGGCCAGCTGGCGGTGGCCTTTTGACATTGGGTCACACCGTATGGAGCACCTAAGCAATTCTTTTATTTTCTTCTTTTTTTTTTGAACGGTTAGTCGGTTAACAAAAACAAATTTATTACTTGAATGAAGAAACGTTACAAGCAAGGTATTCGCAACAAACCACCTATTACAAGAGCAAAAAACACCTAAGAAAGACTCTTTTAAATATTAAACGTAAACTCACACCACGTTCCCGTGTTAGCGTGAGGATTTTCCCCATATTTCTCACCCACAAATAACTAAGGGTCTTGGTTTCACCGATCACGTTATTCAAGTTAACCAGTTTTCGCACGAACACCACTGCATTTTCCCCGTATTTCTCACCCATAGGGTAACATTCTACTTCAAATTTTACAAGCATTATAAAATAAATGTTTTGAATTAGGGTGTACCTTTGTTAATCTGTTTGCACGACACATTGACATAGCTATATGCTATATATAAGCATCTTCTTTACTCGTACGAAATTTTGCACCCAAAAGAAGTAGAAGTAACTTCATGTCTTCATTTTGGGTGAAAGGTACATCCATGCATTAAAAAGTTGTACTTTAAGCATGAGTTAATGTATTTTTCACACGCCCAATGAACAGTGGGAGGCCAAATCCAGCAATGTAAAAGTTGTAAAACTCAATTCAAATATGGGACCATGATGATATATTGCTTTAAAACTTTTTGAGTAATGTTATTTCATTATTTTTTTGAAACTTTATGTTTATACAAAGGTGTAGATAGAGTCCTTATAAGTTATAACCATGTGTAATGGTTTAATATAAAAGTAAAAACAGATCGTTTTGGCAAGTGAAAATGTGAAATAGTAAAATAAAAACTTTTAACATGAAGCTTAACCTCTATGGATTTATCCTAATTCATATAAGTAACTAGTATCAAGAATCAAGAGGCATTTTCAAAACTATTTTTTTAACGACTATAATATACAATGAACCTAGTAAAAGCTAGGCAAAGAAAAACCAATGGTTACATGACAAGAATTGGATTTTTATCCACTCAATCTAACTAACACTACATTTTCTATCTCTATTTGTTATCCACACAAACAAATATATAAGAACAAAATCGAAGATGAGATATCTAGTTATAACTTCATTTGAGAAAACCACTTTGTTATGTGCAAGCCAAATGAACCACCACGCATATATATTGATTCCATGAATAACGTTCCTCATATTACTTATAGCTGGTAAAGCAGGGACGAAACTTAACTAGGGTCGGGGGTGACCCAGCCCCCCTCGGTTTTTTTGCGCGCTAGTGTAAATTAACCCCTTTTCGCTCGAAAAATTGTATACGTGGTGTAAATTTACCCGTTTTTGGCCGAAAATTTGAAACCCCCCCCCCCCCCCCCCCCCGACAAACTTGTTCAAGCTTCGCCACTGTGGTAAAGAGTCAATCCTAATCGAGATATCGAAAACTAACAAAACTTGTAACGGGGGCACGTCAAGACACTTACCAATGGCGATCCACACTCTACTCGCAATCACACGTCAAAACTAATTTTAACCTCTATGATTTTACCCCCCTATCATATATAAAATGAAATAATGTACTAGAATTAAAATTTTGAAATTGCCTATATAAAAATGACCTCCCATTATTTGTATGATAAGTAATAATGTTTTTAGTTTGGAAGATTGTGAAATAACTATCCCATTGAATTTGGAGGTCATTTGTGTGGAAAACAATGTTGACAAATAGGGTTAAAGAGAGGCCATGAAAATGCTAGTTGGCTTAGACAATCAATTATTTTGGATGTTGAATTCTATCTATGATTTGGAGGTTAGCAGCTGCCTATTTGAATTTGGTGTCATTCCACATTATTGGCATATGAAAAACGTTTTTAAGTCATTTTCAAACCTCTTAACCCCATCTTTCTTATGCGCAAACACATGTTGTGTTTTGGCTTCTTTTCATATCATATTAACAACAATAATGTGCAATGTTTTGAGTGTTTAATACACTATTGCTTGATTTGGAGTTACCAACTTAAAGTATAGTTAAGTTTTATTATTATTTTTTTTCTTCCTTAAAACAGCTCATACACTTATTTAATCTACTTCATATCAAGACGTGACCCCTCGACCTTTAAGTGAGTGTAGAAGAGGATAAAGGAACAAGATAATTTTTTAGCGTATAAAGAAATATATATCATTGATTTCATTAATTTTAAAGTTAACATGAACTATAGATAGTTAATATAAAGTTAAATATGGATAGAGTGCTAAAACTATAACTAATACAAAATTAAAAACGTTTTGAAATGTACAAGAGGAAATACGGGTATTGTTTGACCTCTCATTAAATTAAAAAAAAATAGTTTTTATCATTTTTTTAATCTAATAATCTTAAATATATTTTCACTTTAAAAATATATCTATTTATTTATGCCAAAAATAATTTAAATAAAAACGTATTCTCTTTTATTAGATCTAGCCTTAGCCTTGCTACAATATATAAAAAATACATGTTTTAAAGAGATAGAATATTGTACATTATTAGTTACAACTTACAATGACCCGTTTAAACTATTATGATTAAGTTAAACCCACTACAACGATGCACAAAACTATTTAGTTTTGATTAGGTTTTATAATAAACCTAGAAGCACACAGCTTCCCATCCATCAATAAATTGTTAGGGATAACAATTAATGAATCATTAGGTACAAGTGTACAACATCCAAAATTAAGGGAACCAAACTGACTGTTGTGCAATAAAACTATGTAATATCTCAATAGCACTATGTAAAATCAAAAATGAGATTTGATGAGGGTAACACCAGGTAAACAAGTGAAACAAAATTGTTTTTTTTTTACTTATTTAAACTTAAAAACCAGACGACTTAAAATAAATGAAGAGATGAGATTGAATAAGTACTCAATAGCTAGTTATCTAGCTATTGAGGGGTTTAGTGATAAATGCGTGTGTCTTACAATTAAATGATTATGAGTTATAGTCTCACGTGAGAGATGAGTTAAAACAGATGGAAATAAGTTTTAGCTGTTAAAAAAAACAAACCTACTGAGGTTTATGAATATATTTAAAGTGGTTGATATAAAAATTAATCACATGTTTTACCACCATAGCATCATAGGATTCCGTGGAGTTGACCTAAATATGTTAGTTGCCGTTCATTGTAAAATTAATGATTTAATAATTATTAGATCCCCATTCATCCAACTAAATTTATGTTTGTTTTGTGGATCATTATTTTTTTTGTATTATTAATAGACAAGGCGTGACACGCAAAACAAATATTACAACTAATGAAAATAAACTAATGGGCTAAATAATATTGTTTTTGTGAACACATGCGCACTTACCATCTAAATATAACGTAAGACATGACTTGTCAGAGTTTATGACCATACAACGATAGAACAAGTGTTACAAGAAGAGTTTTATATTCAAATGATATTAGATAAAGAAATAGCAAGTATTTATTTTATATGCTAAATTATTGGAAGTTAATCTTGTGTCATAAAAAATGTTTTAAAGTCAGTTTTGAAGAAAAATGAAAGAGTAAACTGTGGTTTTCGTCTATGTGATTTGTCAAAATCTGTGGTTTTAATCCAATGGTTTCAAATTTGTGATTTTCGTTCTTGTGGGTTCATTTCACCTGCAATTAAACCCGAATTCATTAACTCCGTTAAGTTTGGTCGTTAAACTCATCAGGTTACCCTTCATGTGAGGGGCACTTTTGTCCTTTTTCCCCAAATACACCTCAGCCCCTCACGTGAGGGGGCTTGCGAATTACGAATGGGTTTATTTTGGGAGAAAAGGACAAAAATGCCCCTACGTGAGGGGCACACCGATGAGTTTAACGATAATACTTAACAGGGTTAATGAATTTGGGTTTAATTGCAGGTGAAATGAAACCATAGGGACGAAAATTGCAAATTTGAAACTACTGAACTAAAACCGCATATTTGGACAAGCCATATGGACGAAAACCGCAGATCACTTAAAATGAAAATTAAAGGAGTGTATTAAAAATGCTTTTAACAGTTTTACCTTTGGAATAATTATATATAGTTTTTTAAGTTTTGTAAGTTTATCTAGTTGCTTGAATTACTAGATATCAAGACTTTGAGAGTTTGAGTTATAGTATGTTAAGGAAGTTATTTAATATAAATAGATGTTTAGGGTATGTAATTATTGCCAAGAATTATGTTATAATAAACAGAAAGAGTCTATTTGGGTTGAGATCAAATTCTGTGTTCCTATTATTCGGCTTGATTTCCAACATAATCTCCATCTGAGATTCACTTTAATCAACGATTTTGGTTGCTAGATTCAAAGGTTAACATGTGATTATGTGAGCCCGAATAGTCGAATACGGTCATACATATGTGTCCTCCTCACATAAACACCATTCAATACATAACCAACCCACTTGTGATAATTAGTTATAGGATATATGATAAGAATTCTGAATTATTCACGAGTTATAAAGAACATATTAAAGTTTATTCTTTTTAGACACTTAATATATTGTATTAAGGTTGGATTACATGTAAAGTGTTGATTTAGTGGCTTTTAAGGAATATAAAAGAGAGCTTGAGTTTGAAGCTAACCAATTAACATATGCTGCCATATGTAATAATGCATGGGAATCAGATGCAAACTGAAAATGTATATATAAATATAATATGTAAAGACTAAAGTTAGTTGAGGTTCTAAGATATATATTATTATTGTATTAATTCGAATCAAAGGTTTTGGATTGGGTACTTGGGTATAAATGTATAATTTGGGTCAGTTTTGATTCTCATCTCCAAACAGAAAAAAGTATGATAAAATTAATATAATTAAAAAAGTGGGCATGTGAGGTACCAAGCTTTATAACAAGATCCTTGTTAAAAGGGATTTAGAAACATGGGAACTCTTTATATCATCATCTCAAGCAAAAATAAATAATTGTTAAAGTCAATACATTAATAATGATAAGAAATAATTATGTTATTATTATTATGAGTTGTAATTCAACCTATGCTTATATATATATATATATATATATATATATATTATATGCGTATTACAATAATTATGATTTTCTGACCTCCGCTACAATATGGGCATCGTCGCCTGTCTCACTGTCAGCGTTATAGTCTCAACACATTTGTTAGTATGCTAACCTACAAGGCCCCTAACATGGTGTTTGGTTTGTAGAATATTTGGAAATAGTTTGTTTGTTTCAAAAGAGCGGGCTTTAATTCCATTTGAAATCATAAATGTGTGTTGTTAATGAATTGGTAAGAAGGATTTGGAATGTTAAGAAAGTAGACCTTATTGTGATGTTCTATCTACTATTCTATACCATCATTCTTCATCGATTTATGTTAGATTGCTAATCTAGCTTCCACGTTTTCCTATCAGCTGTTAATCTCCAAAACCCGCTAACCCAAAAATCCCTCCCTAAATGAACACATGGAGGGATGCCAAACAACCCCATCTTCATATCCATTTAATTTTTCATCTATATCGATGTCACCAACAGTGAATCGATTATGAAGGTCGATTTCAACCGTAGTCGATTTTCCCCTCTTTAAAGAATAAGATAGGTCCTTCCATATCTCTTTATATTGTGTCTGTGTGTGTGTATGTATGTATGTATCTATGCAATAAGTTTCTTAATGTTTTAGCTAACTTTAAATTCTTGTAATGTATTATGAAACAAGTGGTTTATAATTGAGAGATTTTTATTTTTTTTGAATGGCCAAATATATTAAAAAGCATAATGGGAAGTTCCTAACAAGTAGCTAGGAGCCCAAAAAACATACAAAATTAAACTAATACCAACTCTTTCAATCCAACGTTTATCGTTTACTTGTATTCCTAACCCACAAAAGAAGAGACTTGATAAATGATAAGTAGGAATTTTTGGAGAGTTGTAATATAATTATAGATGGTTTATGTATTTGTAAATATTTTAAACAGTGTTCCCAATAAGTAGGGATAATAATAATAATAATAATAATAATAATAATAATATGATGGTAGTGAAGGGAGCATTGGGTTCTCTGTGGATTCTCTTATCAAGAATTAAACTCTCTGACTCCTATCCCTGCACTTCTGCCTCTAGAGTCTAGACACACAAAACCAGTATTCAAAACTTTTAAATATATATCAATAGTTTAATAAATAACTAAATTTTGTGTTATTAAAATACCATTCTTGTCAACTGTTACCAATATTTATATTAATATGTATTAAAACAGTGATCTAGATTAAAAGAAAAGGTGGTGAAAATGATAATGTGTTGCATATGGATTGATGTTAGTTGATGATGTAAGTTTTGGGAAGCTAAAATCATATGACAGGCACGTGCTTTGTGGATGAGGCTGTCACGTGCTTCCATGTGGTCTTTAGTTCTTGTTTAGTTGTTTTCATCTCTCTAATAATCTCTTGTGTTAATCACTTAATCTTAATCCATCACTTGCTTCGGTTCGTGACATGTCGCTCAAGTTGATTTATTTTTCGAATTGTAATTGGATTAATATGGTAATGTTCTAGTCATCAAGTTAGAGTTAGGTTAAGAGACTTTGGATGTGTAGGGATGGCAAAAATCCCCGAATCCGACGGGGAAACCCGAAAACCGGCTTATTTCGGGTCGGGTCGGGTTTTGTTTTTTCGGTTTCGGGTCGGGTTTCGGAGATTGTTTCGGGGAATGTTTCGGGTTCGGGTTCGGGTTCGGGTTCAGGTACCCCCGCCCCGACCCGCCCCGATATAATATATAAATATAAATATAAATAATATATATATATATATTAAAAACCTAAACCTACTGTATATGCAGGCGCAAAAGGAAAAGAGGCAAAGAGCTACCAATCGCCGTTTTACAAATTACAATCTGCTTAATTAGGTTAGCTGGTTAGGTCTCCGTCTCTCTTAGTCTTTAACTGTTATCGGAATATCGGCTGTCGGCTCAGCTGATAACCATTACCAATCGCCGTTTGCTTAACAAGGAAAGCCTAACAAGGAAAGTGACTGTCGACTGATTAGGCCGTCTGCACCACCGGACCACCCTCGCCGTCTGCACCACCGGACCACCCTCCTCCTCCTCGTTCTCATCCTACCACCTGTAAGATCCCTAATTCTCTTATTATTATTATTATTATTATTATTTCACCTGTAAGATCGTATATTCGTATTGAACTTATTGATTTCGGGTTTTCGGGTTTTCGGGTTTTCGGGTTCGGGGACGGGGCGGGTCGGGGGGTACAAAAAACCAAACGGGGAATCCCCGAATTAAACCCGACGGGTAATGGGGCGGGTACGGGGATGGTTTTTGGTTTCGGGTTCGGGTTCGGGTTAACCAAAATCCGCCCCAAACCCGCCCCGTTGCCATTCCTATGGATGTGTGATTAATAAAATAGTATTGTAACGAGCTTTTAAGTCAATTTTCTCTTGCAATAATAAAGTGTATTGATTACGTGTCTTGAATACCAAACTTTAATTTCGATTTCAATATGCCAACCGTAAATGGCCCAATGTTGCTGGACTTTTATGGGCCTTTGTTATCCAGCCCAGTATATTCATTGACAGTAAAAGGTTTGGGCCTGTTAAGTGATCCTTTAAACAAGTTAGGTTTTTAAGAGTGGGCTTGCTTTTGTTAAACCCATTCTCAAATTTATGTATCAACTTCAAAGAGGTGTACATCCTTCCCGGTTAACTGGTTTCTACCCGATCCAACGCGGGGGTTAAAAACCGGTTTTTAGGTTTTTGTAATTATTTTTTTAAAACTGTTTTTTTTTATGGTTAACTGGTTCGGTTATACCAGGTAGTGGTTTATTGACTCAAAATCAAGTAGTACCCGACCCGATTAACCGGTCTAACTGGTTTTCAGTTAACCAGTTTGTGCACCTCAAGTTATAGGGATAGGATTAGTGAAAGAAATAGGGCAAACATATTTAAAAAAATAAAATAAAAAGTTAACAGAACCGGACAACAATAATCACCACCTGTGTCGCAGTAGAGTGAGCGGAACCCGGTCTAACTAGCGGCCTAAACTTGTGGGCCTGGTTCCAGCCCAATTAATGGTTATAAGTCTAACTATCGGGCGTTGAGAGCGAACCGGGTTAGGTTCATAACTGGTAGAAACAATGGACCGACCGAAGCCCAATTAGGCCCACTAAAACTAAAGCAAGATTTAAGCCCAAGTAGGCCCACCATTTTCTTTATTGTGATGCTTAACTATTGATCATATATTCTAGACTACTAGTCGTTTAGACGAACTAATTTAATACAAAATCATTTATAAGTAAATACTACAAGTTATATAACAACTAATAACAGTAGTTGTCTACCAGAGTCCAGAGCTGAATGCCGAATTAGCCCGAATCATATTCAAATTACGAACCGAACAGTTAATTGATGGTTTAGTTAAGCCATTACTGATAAATCGAAATTTATGGTTCCCTTTCGGTTTTGGTAAGTGGTAAAATTGGATTAACAGGACTGATCCTATTATACCCGTTATTATTCGTCTCGTGCACACCCTTGTTAATATATACCGGTTTCCAACAATTTAAGTAACTAAATAAATTTTCAGTTGTTTAGTTATAATTTTATTAGTCATTATTTTTTTAGAACCATCGTTTGGTTTGTCATTTACCAAAGCATATTCGACTCTAGGTTTTTGTCAAAACCGGCAGAATCAGACCGTAAACACTCCTAGGAACGTTTGTAAGATGATATAGAACGGTCATACGGTTACATATAAATACTTATGCAATGTACAAAATTTTGTACTTAATTACGGTTCATTATTGGGAACTTAGTGATTTGTGCATATAACATTTTATAACAAAAAAGTGTGGGATCATTATGTCAACTTAACCTTTAAATTGGACGGTGGTGGTGCATATCCTCACTAACTTTACTCATTAGTTAATAGTTTAAATAACTTATTTATTTTCAGTTTTCTTTTTTCTATGTTTACAAATTTAATTGCTATTATTAGCAGAGACATTGTTGTCACCAAGCTAACATAGTAACACCGTTAAAAAGAAAATTAAACATAATTTGGGTCACTAACATTACATTTTCAAGTTTCTTTTGAAGAGTAGATGAAGAAAAGTAAAAAAATAATATTAATAAGGTATATTATTTGAGTTTTTAAAGGAAAAAAAGTGAGGAAAACATGGAGAAATATGATGTCCTTTTCTTTCAAACAACTCGTAATCATAGCCTTTGTTTTAAAATACAATAATTACCAATTATTTATACACTAATGTAAAACTATTGTTGCCTTTTCTTTTCAATTACTTTTAATTCATGAACATGAATACACTAATAAAGTTTCTTTTCAGAGTTTTTTAAGTTTACTCAGCCGTTGAATATGACTTTAGTGACCGAAAATACCACTTGAACAGATAAACCATATTTGTGTATTAAACGTCCCTAGCGGACATAGTGTGGTAGTAAGTTGATTTCTCGTTATTCTAAAGGTGGAGGATTTAAATTCTGTAATTTGCAGGTATGAAATGATTTATTCCTATCTAGGAGTACGCGAGTTTGATGTTGGAATAAAAATTCGTGTATTAAACAAGACAATTTGAATAAAAGAGACGAGAACAACTGAAATAACATACGAAAAAATAAATTTATTAAGTTATACAACATATTATGGTCTAAACTCGTATTGATGTCAATATGTGATATCAATCATATGCTTTCAAACATATTAAAGCTTTGTATTTATGTTCTCTAAATTCTTTGTAGGGGCTCTTGCCAAGACAATGCATAACTTTTTAAATAGCTATACACAAGAGTATTCAATATATTATATATTGATCTTATCTAATTGTGTACCAAACAACCAATGTCCAATCCATTGTGGTGTCACTTCACCAACCAATAGTTGCTAATATCTTTTTTTTTCCTCTAAACTATAAATTATTTATTTAAGGATAATTATTACATATATAGCAAAACAACCCTATTGTCTACATTTATCTTCAAAACTTATATGGCAAAATAGAGATGGAAATTTTTGGTTGTACCTATGAGATGTGCAACAATTGTTCTTCAAATATAATTCCAACATTGTTATTTGATCACACATCAAGATACGATGTCCGTGTCGGTGTCGGTTTATTAGAAGATCTTTTGGGTTTAACGGACATCGGTGTCGGTTTATTAGAAGATCTTTTGGGTTTAACAGAATTGCTTAAGATTGAAAAACAACGGTGCTAAAGGGGTCGTATTTAACGGAGTGAATGAAAATGATTCGAGAATGGTTAAGTATTAATAGATACTAATGGCTATAAAATAAGATGGAAAATTAAGTTCAATTATAAAATTTATACTTGAGAAAAAGTTAAAAAAGCAAAGTAAAATTTAAATTTTAACCATTATGTAAACAAACATTTTTTAAGATCTAAATAGCAACTTACTAAAAAACCTATAAACGGGTTAATTGTTTACTCATGTATTAAACTTGTCGTGTTTGAATTAATATCTTTAATTAAAACGAGTCATGTTAGCCAACTCAAAATATAAAAAAGGTTTATTGAATTTTAATAGTCCTCATTGACAATATTGTCCTGTAATAATTCCTATTCATTTTATCGTCACTAGCCGTCTAAAAAAATTGACTCACAATGGTCCCACGTTAAAAAAGACTTAACAGTGTTATACTTTTTTTTCTGAATTTCAAACTAATGTTTTAGGGCTTTTGAGCAGAATGAGGATACAAATCGATTGATGTAAAATTTAGCTCGAAACGGTGATCCAAACGACTTGATTTTTGTTAATTGTAAGTTTGAACACTCGAATTGAAGTATTATTTCGTCGTTTTGGAGCACTGCTTCGAATTAAGTTTACATCAATTGGTTCGTATTCTCCTTCCGATCAAAAGCCCTAAAACATTAGTTTGAAAATCGGAAAAAAGTATAACGTCGTTAAGTTATTTTTAACGGGGGGGGGGGGGGGGGGGGAGGGGCCTTGAGGGCCAACTTATTAAATTTGTGACCGCCAATGGCGATAAAATGAATTGAGATTATTATCGGCCAATACCATACAATAAGGATTATTAAAATCCAATAAACTTTAAAAAAAAATTGGTAAAGTGCTTATAAAGGAGGGTATTATTGTAATATTGGTCATGGATTCTTTATTTAAAACCCAAACCACACTCCATGAAACAGAACCACTAAATAGAGAGTGATTTATGTAAACACTAAACAACATGACAGAAGTTAGATTTAATGTTGATGAACAATTTTTATATTCTGCATCTGAGATCGTATGTTGCAGAATTTGTCACGAAGCCGAGTTCGAAAGCTGTAAATCCTTAGAAACTCCTTGTTCTTGTTCTGGAACCGTTAAGGTATGTTCTAAGTTTTCGGTTTCCTTTTATTCTTTATGATCACACGTTGAGTTTAGGCGTGCATGTTTGAATTTAATCTAACGTGTTTTGATTAATTGATTGATTGATCGATCACTAGTTTGCGCATAGGGATTGCGTACAAAGATGGTGTGACGAGAAAGGAAACACTTATTGCGAAATTTGTCTCCAGGTTAGGTTTATTTATCGATTCATGTTTTCATGTTCGACAAAAATATGTTAAAATTTAAATTTTAACGTACTTTTGTCGATTCATGTGTATAGAAAAAATCAAGTGACGGGTGTTTATTTTAAGAATTTGAAACTTTTAAAACGTAACAAGTGAGTAACATTTTTTATTTTTAACATATTTTTGTCACTTGTTACGTTTTAAAATTTTCAACTTCTGACCAAAAAAGACGTTGGTTACTCGATTTTTGTTAAGTGATATAAGTAGACAACTTAGACAAGTTATTAAAATATACAATGTATAACATGAAACTTATTATTCATAATGAAATGATTTCATATCACATATTCACATTTTACACGATCAAATAAATATATGAAATATTAACATGTTTAGTTATTTAATTATAATTTTCTCATGTGAAAAATATTCTGCCCTCATGACCAATGATATTAGTCATTATATGTAGGACAATAAAACAATTATAATCAGCCTAAAGGTACATATTTAAATATCTTACTTGCTTAAAATCAAAAGTACAATGAATAATTTGTAATAAATTCAAGTTGCTTTGAAAACAATATTGTTTTGGAAATTATGCTAATCATGTACCAACCGAAAATGACATGCACTGTTTTAACGTCAGCAGAAATTTGAACCGGGATATTCATCGTCCCCCTCCACGCGCCACTACGACATTCATGTCACAATACGGTAATCACTTATCATGTATTTATGTAATTATGTGTATTCAGTGTTGTAGAACTCGTTAGGCGATAGTCGAATGGTGGGGTGGAGACTAACGATTAATATGGATTAATTTGATTGGAATTATATGTATTTTTTCAAATATTGTGTATATTTAAAGTTTTATATATAATTTTTATAATTTTGACCGATTTTAATCAAATAGCAATTAATCAGAAACTAATCGATAAAGTACCGACTAGTTATTAATTGGCGTCCACGATTTTTACAACCATGCATATACTTGCTTTAATACCAATATATTAATACATGAAGTTTGTTATTATGTATTATTGGTAACAAAAAAAAATAAAAATTTGTCACGTGACACATTTGATTATGTGATGTGTAAGTGACGCATATATCACTTTTGATTGTTATCATGACATCAAAACTAAAAATAATAATAATATTATTATTATTATTGATAATATGAGGAGGGCATTAGAACAGTTGTTATTTATTTTTTCTCTAAGTCACATAATGATTTTTACCTATTTGGTCATCCTATGTACCATAATGAAACATACTTTTTGAAAAAAACTATTAATATTAAAGATATATTTATTATGAAACATGTTAAAACATACTACTATTGTTTATCATAAAGTTGTTTATATATTTGGCAAGTTATGGATTAGACACAAAAAAGTAGCAAGAGTATTATTGTTCAAGATGCATCCCCCTTCTAGTTCTAGGATATCCTAGTGTCACGGATTGGGACAAATTTTTTTAAAACAAAATTGCTACAATTTAATTTTGCTGATAAATTTAATAAATACCAGAGCGGATTTGGGAGTTCCTAGAACCGACGAAAATCTAGATACAGTTGTGATCGTTGGTGAAGAAGAAAGCTTGGTTGAAAGAGAATGTTCATCGGTTGCGAATGCTACTGTTTTTATGTGTAGAAATTTGACTATAATAGTAAGTTTTTCTCTAAATTTTTTACGTTTATTTTTATTGAAATAAGTAGTTTGAAAAAAAAAACTCTAAATTATTTACTCACAACCAACACTTAGTATGAAAAATTTAGTGATTATAACACAATATTTGTAGATAACGTATAATTGAAATTACTCGTACGTTATTATACGTAAGGGGTGAAATAAAAGAAGCGAAAAGAATCTCTGGCTTACAAGCGCATGACGTGACTAATTATTTTCTATTATGTTGTATTTGAAATTATTTACTCACTGCATTGTTTATAAATTCATTATTCACAAATGAATATATCAATATTAATATTCAAAACAACATGTTTATACTACATTAAAATAAATATTATTTAAACATTATATTAATTTTGAACAATTATTGGATTAGGTTACTAGGTTTAGTAGTAGTTATTCAAACATTATTTTCAATACTGAATATTGACTAAATACATGTCTTATAATACTACTTATTATTATTATTATTATTATTATTATTATTATTATAAGTTTGTTGAACAAAGTATTACACAATGTATGCTTCCAGCTAATATATGGTTTTCATTTAAAAGATACTAAGAAAAGTAGCACTAGTGAAGTCCAAAAGTCAAGGCTTAAAGTTTTAGTCCTTAATGTTTTAAAAGTCTACAATGGGCCCCTAATGTTCACACGGTATCAAATTAATGCTAATTTAAAACACCATTAATTAACAACTGTTTACCATTAGGACTCTCACATCTTGATGTGACCAAGTTCGAATTTCAACACACAAATTGAATTGATGGTGGAAGTATGAGATCTTTGAAACTTGAGGGTGAAAAATGAAACATTCTTTTCTTGTTAAATCATATAATCAATTACCGAATAAATAAATAAATAACCGATGCCAAATTTTGCATAAGAGGTTTTACCGTTTTTACTTAAACCAGATTTTTTAACCAGAAAGGCGTAAATTGTAAAGTAAATTGTATAAATATTACTTAAACCAGTTTTTTTAGTCACAAAATAATCGACACTTTTACATTGTTTATGTTCGATCAATATCATCGTGAACATATTGCTTAGATCCAACATGATATAATACGGAACCATTTAGACGGTTAACCCTAAACATATTTACATAACTAACCGTTACAATAAACAATTTTACATATGACTCTAAAAATATACTTTCTAATAATGACTAAAAGACCCTTGATATTGCTTAGCCTAAGTTTATGCTTAAACTTCAATATGATACGAATATTTTCTGGTTTTCTTCTTTCTAATTATAAACATGCAAAACAAAACATGCAGTTTACAATGCTTATGTTAATCAAACATTTAATCGGGGTGCTAATTGGCGAAACCGGAGACTACCCGTTTACCCTTTTGACAGTAAGTACCATTGTTGTTTCTATCATTGTGCCTATGATCTTATTAATTAAGGTTTACTCATTTATTTTCAGTTAATAATTATCAAGGCTTGTGGGATATTGCTTCCAATGTACATAATAATGCGGATCATAGACGAGTTCCATAACATCATCACACATCAATATCCGGTTTGTCTAAAATTCTTAATCGTGTAGTTAAAAACAAGTTTGTCAAGATTGATATTTCGGGCGGGTTGGTTAACATGTGAAAAATATATAGTATGCATTTGAAGGCCGTGTAACGAGTACTAAAAGCTTATGTGGTTTCTATACAGGATTCTGAACGTGACAACATATAGTTGACATATACGAGTACTACCAACAAGATGACAGCTCTTAAATTCTGATTGGCGGGATTGTATTGGTCTCATGTCTTATCGTATAAAGTTTAAAATAGTAAAATTCTTCTGACTTGGTCTCTGACCGTTGAAGCACACTACCAGGAAGTCCTGAACCCGTGATCAAGACCGTGTTATGTACATAAGAAAAACTGTTTATCGCACTAGAAGGCGAAGGACTGTTAATAAACTGTCATTTAATCATGTTACCGTTTAATATAATCTAAGTTGTGACAGCTGTATGAACCACCATGTAATTAAAGTAAAAGACTAGTGCACAAGCACTGAAGCACAGTTTGGTCATCGGCCGTAACATGTTAGACAAACCGAGCAAGTTAGACTTCAAATTTCTAGTCCACAATCACACACATCATACGGAACCAACACGAAATGCTCTGGTTTCTCAGACATGTATAACCCACAAATGACTAATGTAAGTTGAACAATATCTTACTTGAATAAATAAACAAAAAGTCACAAGTCATCATTAACTTCATTCATTACAATCTTACGATTTAACGAGTACAATTCAAGCATCAATAAATCGAATATCGAAAGTGTTCGGATGAATCTGCCACACGTTCAACGCTGCATATTCCTCTAAACATTCTTTCAGCTGAGCTTCGGTGTAACCCTACATAAATTCACAATCAAATATTACAACCGACAAGGCCACAATAAACAATTAAAATAGTTAAATAAAAAAAAAGATGAAAAAACTAACCATTCTTGAAATCCTGTTTAAAGCTTGAGCATAGCTTACATCCATCTTGTTAGCGCGTGCAGCTTCATCACGTAATATTGAATATATATCTGAAATCGCATCAAGACCCGACCGCTGCCTATCATCAGAGTACAACGAAAACTTTGACATTTGCATCAGCCGAAGCGCCTCGTCCACGTCACTCTGAGCAACGGTTTCTGAGAATCTCAGCCTCGCAAGCGCCTGCAATTATTCATAACAAAGATTATGAGTTATGACCGCTAATTGTTAGATAATAGAAATATAGAGTTTAGTTTCTAAAAAAACTCACAGCTGATATCCTCAGAATACTGAGAAGAGTTCTGATAGTAGTGTATGAGTGTGGGCTGTTTGACTTTGCTTCTTCCTGTCTGATGCTCGAGTATGCAGTAGCTATATACTCCTCCAGCTCTCGTGGGACAGATGGAGATAACTTTCTGGCAGCTGAAATGTATGCCCTGAAAACAAATAAAAACCAAATTAATTACCGAATAATCATTATGGTATATTTACAAAAAGGGACAAAATGAAAGTTACCTAAGAACAGAAGCTTCAAGAGGGGCAAACCCGAGAGCAGGGGATTCGCGTTTTTGGTGAACATAAACAACATGTCTAGCCATTTCAAGATCGTTGTCCATGTCAGCTTTGTCAAGGATCAACCACAAAAGATCAAATCTTGATAAAAGTGCTGGCGGGAGGTTAATGTTTTCAGCTGGAGTTCTTCGCAGATCATATCTTCCCCTTTTTAACAAAAAAGGATATATGTAAGTTGAAAAGGATATACATGTGATTAATAATATGCGAGTAATGGAATTGATATTTTATATGTTACCAAGCGGGATTTGCAGCCGCAAGAACTGCAGTTCTTGCATTCAAAGAAGTTGTGATTCCAGCTTTGGCAATGCTAACTGTTTGTTGTTCCATGACTTCATGTATAGCTGTCCTGTCTGACTCATCCATCTTATCAAACTCATCAATTGCACATATACCCATGTCTGCTAGAACCTAACAGATGAAAAAATAAAATATAGTCAGAATTGAGGTGATCATTTTATGTTTTGATTCTAACTCTACTGAAGTGTAATAATAAAAAAGTTTTCCTCACCAGTGCTCCGCCTTCTAGAACCATCTCGTTTGTCACCGGGTCCTTCTGAACAGCTGCTGTAAGACCAACTCCACTGCTTCCTTTGCCAGTTGTGTACACACCCCTTGGTGCAACATTAACTATGTGCTTTAAAAGTTGACTTTTAGCAACTCCAGGATCACCCATCAAACATATGTGTAGATCTCCTCTTATCTGTGTTACAACATGCAAAACACCATGTTAAAATAATAAAGCAGATAGATAAAGCGGATATATAATTAGGTTGAAACGTAAGAAAACAATTAACACATTACCTTCATTCCATCCTTTAGCTTCCTATGAGGAGCGCCCACTAACAGGAGCAAAAGAGCTTTTTTGATATCTTCATGTCCAAAAATCTCGGGGGCCAATGAGCGAGACAGCTTGTTGTATATATCACCATCTTCAGATAAGCGTGCAATTTGTTCTTCTTCATCTCCTTTCAGTTCATACCTGCAGAAAAAGCAAAAGTTCTCAGTATTGTTTTTGTTGAAATGCATATTAGGCAAACATTGCACCAACTTTGGAATGGAGACAAAAACTTATATAAAAGATACTTATGGCTATAAAGATTGAAAGTTGCTTACTCTTCATATTTTTTCTTGAAGTGAGATACTGACATGGCTTCCAAATATGTATCTGCTACTAGACCTGCTCGCATTGCTCTAAATCCGGTATAAGGTATTGGAAGAAATATTCCAGATAGCTCAACAACATCACCTGGGGATACCTGGAAATTTAACAAGTAGACTTCAGGCATACAGTTAAATAAAATAATGTTCTTTCTATTTCTAATAGCCATATCAATTCACTCAAAAAAAGAAGAAAATGAGCTAAACTTATAATGACCAACCTTTCTTGTAAGTTCGCCTCGAAAATGAACAGTCATTGTACGGGGAATATGACCTTTCGGAACATGTTCAGAGAGTTCTTGAAGTTTTGCCTGAAATTATTTTTAAGGTAAACAACTCACATAAGAAATCATTTGTATTAAACAAAAAGTAAAAAAATTATGCTTATACTAATTTTGAGCTAACCTCCTGAAACCTTAAAAACTTTGAAGCCCGGAGTTGGAGAATTAGATTTCCTTCTGCCCGATTAACACTACAACGCTTTGATGGACATTTAAACAGCGGCATGAACACTCGAGCAGTTACCTCCTGTTTCATAAAATGCCATGTTATATAAGCAAGCATGAACAATGGTAAAATTGTAAATATATGAAGAATCCCATAAAAATACAGAATTGCTACTATTAAATATGGCTTAAATATGATATCAAATTTACTACTATATTTTATACAATACATAAAACAATTGCTAGCATAATCACAAAATAAAAGATAGCACTACATCAGCAACATAAATCAAGTGTGTTTTCAGAAGTGAGTGTAAGTAAACATGATTACATACCTGATATATTTCAAAACCACACTCTTCACATGTGTAAACAGCAACCTTCATCAACGGTTTTACATCTGAACAGCGAGTGACAATTCCGGATATCTTGACAAGCTGACCGATATTTGAAGCCCTAACCTCTCTTATAGTAAACGGCTGACCCTTTGAAGAAGCTCTAATGTACACTTCACTGAATTACAGAAAAATGAGCATTAGAAACATGAATAAGCTGTATAGAACATATTAACAATATTAAGTTCCAAGCAAATAGAATATTAATGTAACTAGCCTATAACAATTAGCATGTTTACATAATTCTTTTCTCAAGGAAAAACTTTTTTAACATGTATGAGTCCACTAATCTCTTCAAATCATTTAATTTCAGATTAAAAATTTACTCTTTCATGATAATGGATAACACAATCAATTAATGGCACAACTTTGTGAAATTGCAGAATCTTAAACTATCATACCAGACATCAAATTAGTGTAGTCAAAAACTGCAAGTAACTTCATAAAAGCTAGTAACAAATTAAGCAAATCAAAGCCCTAATTTATACTTACTAAAAACGCTTAATTTCCGAAGGCATCCTCTGTTTTGGGTCGGTGCCGTCAGCATTCTCATTGCCTTCCTCAGCTCTTTGTGTCATTAAAACATCAAGATCATCGTCCTGTAGAGCCTCTGTCGGCTCAGGCATCAACTCGTCAATCGCATCAGCGAAAATTTCAAGATACCTCCGTGTATTCTCAGTAACTCGTCCTACAAACTCCTCATCTAAAACCTTGTACTAATTCATACAACAAAACAAAATTTTAAGCATCAAAACAAAATTTTAAGCATCAAAACAAAAACCTAATGCAGTAACCAAGTACTAGAAGTGTACACAAGCCAAACCGAAGCTCGGCTTGTTTTACTTACAAAGAGCTCAAGCTTGGCTCATTTAAGTTACAAATAGCTTGAGCTCAGCTCATTTAAGTTACAAAGAGCTCGAGCTCAGCTCATTTAAATTACAAAGAGCTCGAGCTCAGCTCGTTTTAAACTCTACTTTTACATAAATCAAGCTTGACTTCGAAGTTGTTTTTCAAGTTTGAACTACGCATAAAATCCACTCTTTTATCAACTATTAATGATTAATTTATATCAAGTTATAATTATTAATAATTATTTTTATATATTTCTAAAGTTGTAAACAAGCCAAACCCAGCCTCAACTCTCGTTTAACTCACAGAGAACTCGAGCTTGGCTTGTTTCAACCTCTACTTCTAAAGCTCTGAGTTTGGCTAGTGAGTAGTTTTTCAAGCTTGAGCTAGGCTCAAAATCAACTCATTCACTATTAATTAATTAATTTATATAAATTCATAATCATCTTTATCTATTAATAATAATTTATATACTTATTTAAATTTAATTATAAATTCATACATAACATAATATATACACTATTTGTTCATTGTTATCATTGTTACATACATAAAATTAATTACTAAATAAACATATACTAAATAAAATTATATAACAACAGACTAGCTTAGGCTCATGAGCTAGCTTGAGCTCGATAGTAGTAACTGAAATTAAGTAAATAACAGAGAAGTAAAAAATGAATTAATTACATCGAATAGGTCTTCAATGTCGATTTGAATCGCTTTGGTTTTACGGTTAGCCACATCTTGCTGCGTAACAAACAGAATATCGTAACTTGTAAGCATATACATACATACATACATACATACATATATATATATACAGATCGAATGGATATTAAAATGAAAACCTACAAGGATAAGTTTATATTTCTGTTCGCCGTTGGCATCGGTAAACTCCTCGAGGAACTCTTTCGCCAGATCTGTTAATGTGTATAATATATAATAATCGAACGATTAATAATTTAATATCAATTTGACTAGTAAACCCTAGACGGATTGTAATAATAATAATAATGATAAGACGTACCTTTGTCTTGACTGAAATTGATATCCATTTTTGATGAAGTGAAGGTGTCGGAGTGAACACACACAGAAGTGAAATGAAGATGAAGGACTGTGTGTGTAGATTGCGGGGAAATGAAGGAGGATTTTGGCGCCTAAATTGGGAGGTAAAGATGGGTTTTTGGCGGGGAAAAAGTGTGAGGCTGATCGATAATAATAATATTATTGTTATTATTATTATTATAAAGGCTGCAAGTGGGCTGGTGGGTGGTGATCTTGAAGCCCGTTAAATGGGCCACTGGAGTTTTGGAGTTACAAGCCCAAATTTAACTTAACTTGGAACTTGGAAGTGGAGTTGCAAATCGTAACCGGTTGATTGAACCAAAAATGGAACCGATCCATAACAATTAACAAAACCGGTTGATAACCGGTATAGGAGAAAGCATATATTAGCCGATGGTTAGGGACTTTCACATAGAAACTAGAGTCGATTCATCGATTTTATAGGCCTAAATCGAAATTAGATTTTATGGTCCTTTAATGATTAATGATTACTATGAAGAAAGAAAAAAAAACCTATGCTTAATACAAGTCGTGAAATCATGACCTATATTTAGAAAAGAGCAAAGTTTACCTGTTACCATCAAACCAAAACATAATTTTGAATTTACTTTACCCGTTATAGTATATATATATATATAGGACTAAAGTCCTTGCTTGGTTTTGCTGGCCACGGGCCGACCCTGATAGAAACCGGTTAACCGAACATAGTTTAATACCGTTGGTGCTAACAAGGTTAATTTCAACCGGTTATTATCGGTCAGCTGGTTAATAACCGAATCGAACCAGTTACATAGGTTGGGATGTTCCACTCAAAAATTGTTTAACAACCGTAACATGCTATTGGCAATAACTAGTTGACTATTTGACCAATAACCAGTTACGGTTAGTAACCAATATCCCAAAATCTGTTCACCTTAAATCATAAGCTCGTATTTCTTTTCATAAAATAGTAATAGTATGAATAGGAATTTATCTTCCATGGTATAGTTAGAAAAGATTTTAGAGAAACCAATGAAACTAGTTTAAATAGTTCATATTTGCCATGTACTCTTAGTCTTAAGTCTTAGATATATGATTTTTATGTTTTATAACTAGGCTTTTAGAGTTTTAGGAGTTCAAGTTTTTTTTTGTTTAGAAAGAGTTGTTTTCTGTTAAACTAAAAGCCTTGTGTGAGAACTAAAGCTTACATTTATTTTTGAAGTGTCGCTAAGTTGATTATTTTATCATTAAAGCCGCTTAAAAAGTGTGAACTCTAGGTCAATTTTTAAATTGGTTGGGCTAAATTGAAAACTAAAAAAAAAGAATAAGAAAGAAGAGAAAAAGAATATATCAACGATGAATCTTGATTTATCAGTCATTTAATAACTTTATTTTTTATTTTTTTATTAATCATTTGGCCGCCTCCATTTAACCACCGAAAAAGCGAGCACATATTCCATAAGTTTGGTCTAAAATAAGCTCCACCAACTCACACCTAATATATATATTATTTATATATGCTAGTGAAAAACCCGGGCGATACGGTGGTGACGAAACTTTACAGCGTGTTACTCAAATTCTGTCAATTTATTGGATCACTTGTATAATAGTTTTGTTAATTTCTTATTTTATCGCCTCCATATCTAATGTTCGTTTCCTATGTGTATCAAACAATATAAAGAACATATTATTAGAAAATTTCAACCATTCAGTATATGAAGTGCAAAAAACATCCAACATATTAGGATTTTTAATACCAAATTTCAAAGCATATGTTATGTGATAATTGAAGCATGAACTTGATGTTGAAGGTATACCAAGTGATATTGAACCATGACAATGATAGTGATACGTCACAACATTTCATGGCAACTTAGGTACACCGCTATCCATGGCCGGCTTTTGGGGTATGCAAAGTGGGCGACCGGCCAGGACATGTTTTCTTTGGGGGGCACAAAATTTTTAAAAATTTCCGATATTATATATGTAGAATACCTGAATGTTTATAATCATTATTTTTATATTACTCAAACACTTTTTAAACCTCATTTTTTTGGATTAACCAAAGTCTTATAGGTCCACTAAAATTTGAAAAATGCCAAGTACTTTTAATTAATGAATATAAGTTAAATAAATAGAAGAAACGAATAGGCGCGATAATAGCAAAATCGACTTCGAAGACCAACAGCCACGTCGACTTCGAACACCAGCAGTCACGGTGGCATCTGAAAATATGAGGTTTTCAAAATTATAGTTATTGAAATCCTATTTTCGACCCAAAATGCCTCAAGAAAGACTTAGCGCGTTGGCGATTAAAGTTATCAAGAACGGAACATTAGAGAGCATAAATTGCAAAGAGTTAATTCACCAATTTGCTATAAAAAATGCTATGAGAGCTTCACAAATCCTCAATTAGCTATTAATCTATTAAGTGTGTCATAAACTCCTTATAATAACATGATTTTCTAATTTTTATGTTAAATCGCTATAATTTTAATCGGCGTAAAAAAATGTGTTTACATTATTTAGTATGTTAAGGTTTGAGGGGCATATTTTTTTCGGCTCGGTCGAGACACGTGAATTTTCAGAGCCGGCCCTGCCGCTGTCAAGAACTTCATTTGGTATCAAATTTCTTGCTACTAAAGTATAAGATGCTACTGCTACTTAGATCGTTAACTACCGACAAACAAATTAGCTACCGCATAACAAAGTTGCTACCAACAAGTCAACAACCTTCACTAGCTACCAATCTTTAGTAACCAAAGTACCAAACAAACCACTCTCGAGCTATAGCAACTAGATACTTATTTCCACTAACATGTGAAGTTATTTTACATGCAACTTTTCATCATACATGCCAATCTAATGCATTTTCGATTAGGGTGTGCGTGGTGTGGTTTTTGGTTAAAATCAAAACGAAGACCAAAACTTCGGTTTCGGTTTTTGGAGTATATAAAACCATTCGGTTTTGGTTTTTATTTTGATTTCAGTTCGATTTTTTGGTTTTTACCATTTGATCTTGAAAAGTTTAGGTCAAAAGAAAGTTTTCACAAGATAATTAATTTAGGTATAAATAATTTTGTTAGTTGTAAGATAATAGACTATTAAACATATTACCAAAAATATTTGAGTTACATGTTTATTAAATTCTTATAAATTACTTAATATATAAAAATAAGAAATTTTTAAAAATTCAGTTCGGTTCAGTTTTTTCGGTTTTTATTATATTCAAAACCAAAACCGAACTGTTAGTTCGGTTTTTACAAAACGTAAAACCAAACAGTCGGTTTTTGTTTCGGTTTGGATTTTTTGGTTTTTCGGTTCCAGATTGGTATTTTTCGATTTCTTGCACACCTTTTTTTGCGATCAAGTATGTTCAAAGCAAAATCGGAATCACTTACAGGTAAATCTCGATTATCTAAAATAAATTGTTGACACTACAATACTTGACAAAAATACTATGTTTTACTAAAATAGAAAAATACAACCAAACATACACCAATCTATATTACAAAGGAAACTATCAAGGTTAAAAATATATCAAATTGCACATTCTAATTAACAAAAAGAAATGATTCAGTCGCCATAAAACTTATTAAAACGTGAATTAGAAACAAAAAATATGAAGATAACGTGACAATTAATATTGATTGCGTGAATATTCGATTATTATTCTGCATCCAGAAACCGACAGTTGACCAATCAACTTTACGTGGTTTAGCTGGCAGCCATCTATACACTATATTTACACCCATGCCACTCCTTCACATTGCTCAAATAGCCCCTTAATCTTACAATAATATTAATATCACCCCTTCAAGTTAGAAATAGCAATACTGTTTTTTTAATATCATTTCGATGTCACAAATTCAAAATGATTTAAACAAAATACATAGAAAATCTATATGAAGAAAGCCATAAGTTTTTGTTAAAAGGGAACTAATATATAACTCGATATGATGTACAATAAGTGACAAAATATAAGTTGTTAATAACGAAAGATATATAAATGATTATATATTTATCTTTTAGTGGAGTAGCGGAGTCTTTTGTAGAATCATACGTTGAAAATGGCTTGAAACCGATAGCATTGTCCAAACCAAAGTAAATTGGTTGATTTGACGGGTTGGGGTTACACGGGTTCCTTTATGGTTTAAAAAGACGAGTTTAAGGGTTTGATTCTTCGTATGGACTTTGAAAACAATCATGTAAACTTAATCAAAAGTTTTCTTTGTTTTTTATGTATTCTTATAATTTATGGATTATGCCGTTATGCATAAGTATGTTACTCTTATACCATCTTTAATAACATCAAATAGAAAAAAACATTTTTAAACAATATAAACCTAATTAAAAAAACACATAGTGTTTGCCGCCTCTGTCACTAAACCAGCCTCACTAGTTTAATTTATCGTCACTAAAACTGTAGTTGTTCAATGTTTGTCAAACCAAACTGTAAGCATCACAATGCACCACTAGGGCCGGCCCTAGTGTAAGCCAACTAAGGCCTTTGCTTTAGGCCTCTACATTTCTTGGGCCTCCACTTACTAAAATCTCTTATATATGCATGTATTGATTTAGGCCCAATTTTACTTTTTTTAAGTTGGTTGGACAAATTTTAAACCTACTAAATGTAATATATTTTTATACATGCATATGTTCTTGTTTATAGTTAAAAACTTTATCTTATCAATTGTATTGTTTCTGTATTATTATGGCATATAACAACAAAACTAACTATCTTCATAAAATGGCATGACCTAAAGAGGGTTGTTGTTTTTTATATGTATTTTTTAAAAAATAAAATTATGAAAAGGGCCTCAAAGTTTTATTTCGGTTTAGGCCTCCGGAATGATTAAGCCGGCCCTGTACACCACTACACAAATCATAAATGGGTTTTTTTGGCATGTATTGTGTATACCATCTTCCGAAACCTTACTTTTCAAAGAGTAAGTTCGTACATAATACATTACCTCAAATGGACGGACAGAATTATAAGAACGTCAGGGTATATTTTTTTATCATAAACAAACATTAGAGTCTATTTTTGTCATAAACAAATATACAAGGACTAGTTAAAAAAGTAATCAATGACTTGTCATTATACCATTAGTCATTCCTAATATACAAATACCATAATTACTAGGAACCCACCCTATAAAACCCACCACTCGAATACGTTTCAAACCTTCTTTGGCCAATCTTTTGGTTCACCCACCTACCTTTATTCGCCACCAGGTAACCCCTCTTCTCTCTCTATTTTGTTTTTATTAGGTTTTATCAATTCTAATTTTCCTTGTGTATGTGTATCCAATCTTTGCAGATCGAAGAGATATCATCCTCGATAAGTTGACTTGATTTGGTCTTTTATTCTGTTTGATGACTTATGTATAAATTTTTTAATTGTGTTTTTTAAAGTACCCTTTGGTGGATTGATAGAGTATAAAAGATTGTATAAAATTGTGATTAATTTTAGTTGATGGTCTTTCTAAGTTTTATGTTACTATACAACTTTTACTCATTTGATGGAAGACAACTTATGAGGTTACAATGTCTTCACAAGTATGCCTAAAAGAGTTACCACAATGTCTTTGTGTGTTGCTTTCTGTGTCTGTGCTTGTGAGGCTAAACATCTGACACATACATATAAAGATGGACGAAAGAAAAAACAAGTTCCAAACCGATAAGCGGTGAAGAAACACTAACCGGACCCCGGGCAGATTACTGGTAACCTGGGGGTTAGATAGATGTTTCCCACGAGGGGTTAGACCCTGAGAAGATGGTTCTTCTGATAACCTGCAAAACAGACACCGTGAGCTCGTCACTGAGAAGGGGGGGGGGGGGTTCCTCCTTGTGACCACCCTCCGGCGTGAGAATCAGACTAGATTGCTCTTTAAATATAAAAATATATTAAGAGATTGCTAGAGCAGATATCAGGTATAATATGAGATATGATATGATATGATAATACAAGATAAGATGAGATGGTCATACCATTTGTGGTATTTATAGCCGAAGGTAGGTTTCCAAGGAGGTATGGCCGGCTGCAACAGTGTTCCTGTTCCACCAACAGTAGCCTACGCACGTGCCCTGCTGGTAGTTGGTGGGTAGGTAGCGGCTGACAGCGACCAGGCCTGCTGTATACTATTCCTTTTCCACCAACTGTCAGCTACGCACGTGGTATGACAAGAGTTGGTGAGTAGGCAGCGGCTAATAGTGACATACAGTGTAGGAGCATGCTGCTCGCCATACTGTTGTCTATAAGCTGTCGTATCTTTAGTCAGATCTTTTTCCCATACCTCGTCAGGTACAGTACAGAAGATCTTCCTGTATCGTACGGACTGGCTTATTTGGGCGGGAGTATTCCCCCTCCCGCCCTTGTGCGGGATTGTTCCCGGCTTCGCTCATTCCTTCAGGTGACACTGAACGATTGAGAGCTAAGTGCCTTGTGCGTGTAGCCTTGCTGCGCGGGTGGCCTTCCCTAATGGCTTGTATCCGAGGCTGCGGGGACAGGCGGAGTCCTTCACCATTGGGAGGCATTTCCTGCGGGACCAGCTTGCGTACTGCGCGTAAGGACGTCACGTCTCTGAGCATGGTTGGTCCTGCGGATCCAGTTGGTTTCTGCGCAGACGTCCCTGTTTAAGGTGAGTCTTGCGGGTCCAACTGGGCTCTGCTGGGACCTACCTCTTCAAGTCCCCCCAGTCCAATGTTCTTCTCATGCGTGTTTAATAAAGTGAGGTGAACTTTTGGACTTAAGCAAAGGGTTTTGAAAAGGGTTTTTTAAGGTTTTCCATGGGGATTCTTCCCGCGGAAGTCCTTGTCACTTGCAGAAATTCCCGAGTTTCCTGCTTGGTCTTTGGGTATGATGCGGGTAGGTCTGTAACCTCCTCGCAAGTCAGGAGCGTTGAGTCCCACTTGTGTGGACTCTCCATGAGGTTTTGGTAGTTTTGAACATAGTGATCAATTATGTTAAAACCACCAATTCCATCCTGGAGCTTCAAACAACGTAGTTCTCGACGTTCCCGCTATGCGGGGATGTTATTTCCACTTCCGCAAGCATTGCCCAGAAGATCCTTCTTGGTTTCAATTCCCAGCGGAGCGCTAGGTATGTGAAGGGTTTTGCCTTAACACTGTACCAACGCTCGTCTTATGGTTACTTTACTTCCAAGGTATTCCTGGCTTCAATTCCCTGCGGGTGCTAGGTATGTGAAGGGTTTTGCCTTTACACTGTACCTGCACCCGTCTTATAGTTACTTGGTTGTCGAGGAATATTTGGCTTCAATTCCCTGCGGGTGCTAGGTATGTGAAGGGTTTTGCCTTTACACTGTACCCGCATCCGTCTTACAGTTACTTGTTTGCCAAGGTTTTACTTGGCTTCAATTCCCTGCGGGTGCTAGGTACGTGAAGGGTTTTGCCTTTACACTGTACCCGCATCCGTCTTACGGTTACTTGTTTGCCAAGGTAAGGGGTATTTTCCTGCTTACTTTTTAATATTTTCAAAATTTGAATTTTGAAATTCGAAGGGTTGGTGGAAAGATAGGAACAGTCCAAACCTCTGAAACGTCGTGCGACGGTTTCTTCTGACTGTGTCAGGACGTGCAGGAAGTTATGGTGACGTGACAGTACATGGTCATTCCAGACGCTTTTCAGGCGCGTGGGCGCGATTTTCGGGCGCGTGGCCGCGAAATTACTGGCACACGTCCTTTCAACAGCTGTTTCCTGCTTGCTTTTTGCCACGTGTCATAGTTTCATTGCACCTTCGATTTCTCTCTCCTCCGCATTAAATTCACCGCATTAATTGCGATTACTATATAAAGGGGGAGAGGGTTCTTTGTAATCCATACTTTCACCCTTCTCTCCTTCTTCTTAGCGATTTCCGGCAAATACTCCCCTTTTCAGGCAAGCATTTTCCCGAAATCGTTTTCTTCTTCCACTGCAATATGTCTTCCCATGATGCTGAAGCTGTAGCCGATGATAGGAGTACTGCTGGCGAGTGCCAGTGTGCTCTACCTGTCGATCAGTACCAGTATGTCGTCAGGAAATTCATGCTTGAGTCTCTTGAGCCTGAGTTTCCTGAACCCCACCAGACTGTGTACGATGCCCCCAGTGGTAAGATCGGGGTATATGCTGCATTCTTTGTTTATGGGAATCTTAGGTTCCCATTGACAAAGTTTGTGTACCGTGTCCTGGAGAGGCACGGTGTACACCTAACCGAGTTGCATCCAATGGCGATTGCCAAGATCCGGCTCTTCGAGTGGGTGTGCCGGATTCTGGGTATTGAGCCCTATGTGGACCGCCTGATGACCTTCTATACTTGGAGGTGCATCCAGGGGTGGTACACCCTGACAACCCGTATTAAGGGTTTGAAGATCTGCGTGACCGAGCGCAGTCTCCGATCGTGGAAGCGGGAGTTCTTCTACGTTTCTGCCCGCGCCATCCCTATTGCCATGAAGTTTAAGAAGGGACAAGCGCTTCCGAGCCTTCACGCTTTCAGCTACCAGGAGGCGGAATGGTTCGCGAAGATATCCCGGGTCCAATCTCCGGTTTACCGGTTTGCGGAGTCCGGGATGGTGATGCTGGGGATGAGCCGGGTATGGAAGGATGCGTCCCGGTTTCCCATCCTTCTCGAATACGGTTTGAACTCTATTCCTTATGGTATGTCTTGTCTTTTTTGCTGATATGAGTCTGTCTTCTAACTGTTTCTTTTCTTTCAGAGGGGAACGATTTGGAGTCGCTCCTGTACCCGCGGGAAGCTGACGGTCCCGTGCGGGTGGGCACTCGTGCTCTAGACGAGAACGAGTTGCCCATCCTGGAGCAAACGGCGGATCGGTTTGTGGAGGTCTATCCGCTGGGGCACGAGATCCTGAGCCAACGGCTGCCAGGTAAGGCGATACTCTATCCTCAACCCCTCAATGCTGTACCCGCTGCTGGAATTCCTTACATCCTGTCTTCTTCTGAGGAATCCGCAGATGGTCCTCCGCTGGTGCGGAAGAGGAAGGCTGCCGGTGGGAAAGGGAAGGAGAAGGTGGCCTCCACAGCTGATCCGGTGCTCCTATCTGACACCGAGTCAGATAGTGAAGAGGTGGCGGGGCACCCCGGTGGTGAGAAGACCACTGCTCCGGAGGCTACGACTGTTACCTCCGGAGAGCCAACGACGACGACGGTGACCGGCATCAAGAGACCGGCTCCATCGGGTTTGTCCCCGCCTGTCCGTACGTTCAGGCTCAAGAAAACCCGTAAATACAAACATCCTTGTTTTTGTAGATTTAACATACTTCATAAATTTATTGTTTTAACACTTATCTTCTTGTGCAGGCGTGGATGTTGACGCATTCCCGGGTGGAGTGCCGAGTAGTACCTCTCCGCCGATGACGGTAGGCTTGGTCAGCCTTCCTGAGGCGTCGACCCAGGCGCCTGCGCCTGCTCCCGCTGGTTCAGTTGCTCAGTCTGAGCCGACTGTTCCAGCCGAGATGACGTCACCGCCGGTGGTAAGTGCGATTTTTACAGCATCTTTCACCGAGCCGGCGGTTACGATTGCTGCGGATTCTGCGGCAGCGACTGCGGTGGCTGCCACCATGCCCCCGCCACCGGCACCGACGGCCGGCCCATCAGGTACGCATGGGAGTACTCGCCAATCTCTGCCACCTTCCCATCTGCCTGATCTTTTGGATGGATTTCCTTTGGGTTCAGGTGATGGGTTCGGCGGCTATCGGCCTGTTATAGACCCTACAGGTGCGTAGGGTTCCTTTGGCCTTTTTTCACTTTTATTTTTTATCATCTTTTCCTAACTGCTTTTTTGTTTTTGCAGTGTCGGATTCCAATGAAGTGTATGTTCCGCGATGGAACATACGCCGAGGAACAACCCTTCGTACCCCTGTGGAGTGCGTGGAATGGGCTCGCCACGCTGCTCCTCATGGTGCGTTGGGGGAAGCCATGGCTAGCTACCAGGAGGGTAGGCTAACCAATGAGCTTCGGGTTCTCCAGGCCCGGATGCAGCCGCGCGTCGAGCTGCTTTGTCGTGAAAACGACAAGTTGAAAGCAGCTCGTGCCAAGGACGTATCTCAGGCGCGTGCTCTTCGGGAGGAGAACCAACGATTGACCGCAGCTGCTGCGGAGAAGGAGAAGGCCTTCAAGGCCCTCGAGGTTGAAGTTCAAGCGCGACTCGAGGCCCGCTCCAAGGCTGCCCAAGCTGTTAACGAACAGCTTCGGCTGGCTAAGGAGACTGCGAGGAACGCAACTGAGAGGGCCACCAAGGCTGAAGCCGTTGCTGAGCCTTTACGCATGGAGAACGAAGAGCTCAAGGCCAAATTAGAGGCTCTCCAACGTGCTCATGATGCCTTGGCAATGGAAGATGCCAAGAAGCTCCAAGAGATCCTGGACCAGAGGGGTGTGCTTGACCACACCGAGCGGAAGCTTAAGGGCGTTGAAGAGGCTGCTGCAAAGGAAGTGCTTCTTGCCAATCTTACTAAGAGCGAAGCCGAACGCGCCTGCACCCAAGCTCTGGTTGCCAAGGAATGGCTTCTTCGAGAAGCGTTGCCTCAGGTATTTTAGCTTTACGTCTTCACGCTTTCCTTTGTACATAGAAAAGGTGTTTGACACTTGTATACTTTCTTTGTAGGTTGTGCAACGGGTCTTCTCAGAGACTACTTACGATGATGCTATGAACGCAGCCCTCAACGCTTCTCACGAGGATGGGGAACGGGCCGGCTTCCTGCTTGGTCTAGGGTTCGTTGAGAAAGGCTTCCCGCCTTCCAACTTCCCTTTGTACAATGTTGACACTGAAGCCATATACGACCAAGCAGTAAATCAATACGCCGCCTTCCCGCATCCAGTGGTGGAGAAGGTGAACCAAGTAGCTGCTGCTGATGATGGGTTAGCTATCCTCAAAGCTTTCCTTGAACTGCCACGCTCTACCGATGGGGCTGGTCCAAGTGGAAGTGGCCCTGAAGCCTGATCCTGAAGATCCCTTCCCACTGCTAGGATAGTTTTGTACAGATGTATTTATTTTCTTTTCGTAGGCGGGTAGTTACCCAGCCATTCTTGTAATAATTCTCGTGAAATACAAATCTTTTTGTGTATAAGATTGTTATTTCCTTCTTTGGGTTTCTTGCTTTATAAACATATGACTTGCATACTTAGTTTAAATTAGCAATTTTCCAAGTGTAGAATAAGTTAACCTGTTGAACGTGGTTGATAATAGGTGTGAAGTTTTGCTTCCTCTTTCGTGATTGTGCGGGTAGAACCGTCACTTGCACTTAGTAGGATGGCGAAACTTTACCCTTATCTGACCTGCGTGTAGGTTTTTCTCATCTTTTGAGGATAAGTTAACCTTTGAACGTGGTTGATAATAGGTGTGAGGTTTTGCTTCCTCTTTCGTGATTGTGCGGGTAGAACCGTCACTTGCACTTAGTAGGATGGCGAAACTTTACCCTTATCTGACCTGCGTGTAGGTTTTCCTCATCTTTTGAGGATAAGTTAACCTTTGAACGTGGTTGATAATAGGTGTGAAGTTTTGCTTCCTCTTTCGTGATTGTGCGGGTAGAACCGTCACTTGCACTTAGTAGGATGGCAAAACTTTACCCTTATATGACCTGCGTGTAGGTTTTCCTCATCCTTTTGAGAATTTTGTTTTGAACCGTTCGACGTGCGGTTGTCAATAGGTTAGTGTTCAGTTTCCTTTCATGATTCATGCGGATAGACCGGCACTTTCATTTAATGGAATAATTGAACTCTTCCCCTTTTACTGACCTGCGTGAAGGTTTTTTCCTGTTATTGGGTTTGTGCGGGTAGGACCGCCTTCCCACGCAACGACTTCACGTAATGTGAATGCCGTCACCAGTGTTGCATAGTTTAACCGTTCGACGCGCGGTTGTTGATAGGTTATTGTTCAGTTTCCTCATTATGATTCGTGCGGATAGACCGGCACTTTCATTTTTGGGTGCTGAACCTTTCCCCTTCAACTGACCTGCGTGAAGGTTTTTTCACATTATTGGGTTTGTGCGGGTAGAACCGCCTTCCCACGCAACGACTTCGCATAATGTGAATATCGTCATATTAGTGCAGAAAAGTAAAATCATCAGCTTCGATGTTCTAAAGAGAATCATTTCCATTAGAAGTGGCTCTTGGCCTTCTTTACAAATTGGAATTGATTTACATGTAAACTGTGTAAAATGAGCTCCCTTCCATGTTGGGATGGGAGTGCCATCGAGCCGATACGCACCTGGTTCGGGATCTCGTTCTTTACGCAGCATGTAGTCTCGATATTGAAGCTGGAATTTTTATTCGTGTTTTCCCCCGCTGGGGTTCTACACGCACCCGCCTGCTCAGCCTTTATTGCGCCACGAGGTGCGCGAGCGTCCCATCTCTGACAAATGATTCGACCATGTCTTTTACGTCTATGCATTCTTCAGTGTTGTGGCCTTTCGTCTTGTGAAAGTCACAGTATTTGCTCCGATCAGCATCGTGACGATGTCGGATTATTGGAGGCTTTGGCCACGGGAGCTCTTCAGTGGCGAATATCTCAGTGACGCTTTTGGTGAGTGGCGTCCATCTGGAGTTTCGGTGCGGCTGTACATTATCCCTTCCGCCCAATCGATGTTGCAAGCCGGATGAGGTGTCAAAGTTTACCCTTGACTGCCAAATGCCTAGCTTCCGCTTTTTGTTTAATCGGGCAGTGAGGACATTGTCTTCTCTCGTCTTCTGAGTGTAGATGTTTGTGCTCTGTGGGAGATCTCTACCCAGTTGCTTCTCCGTTTCCGCATAGCGTTTTGCTGCTGTCATGATGGCATCCCATGTAGATGGCATACCATCTTTACCCGTTAGGGTGCGGATGAGCTCTGGGTCATGCGCGCCCTGGATGAAGGCCGCGCGAACAAGATCTTCGCTGATATTGCCCAAACTTAGCTTCTTTGAGTTGAAGCGAGTGATGAAGTTTGGCAGAGATTCATCTTCTTCTCGTATGCATTTGAGGATTGTCCATTGCTCCTCAGTATACTTCCGTTGCTGGCTGAAGTGTTGGCTAAACTTCTGCTGGAAGTCTGCCCAGTCGTAGATGTGGTTGACCGGTAGACGATCAAACCAAGCTCTAGCAGCCCCAACAAGCGTCATTTGGAACATGTAGCACCACGTGGGTTCCGTCCAATTGCTGACGGTTGCCCCCGCTATGAACCTGTTCAAATGATCGTCTGGATCAGATATACCGTCATATGTGCCTATGTTAGGCATTTGTTTGGCACTCTTTGGGGCGATTGCTTCTGCAATGTCCCTTGCAAACTTGGACGTTCCTGCATTTGCAACGTTTGGTCTGAACGTTTTGGAGAAGTCTCGTGGACTTCCACCTGTGCTTTTTGGTTTGAAGGCTTGTCCAAAATGCCTTTTCGGTTGGGATTCCATTTCCTTACGCTTCCCTTTTGCCCTATGGCGAGGGTTCGCGTCGGAGTCGGATTCCTCCGAGTCATCCTCCCAGTATTCGAATTCTTCGGCCTGTTGTACGGAACGCAAGCGTTCGTTCAACTCGGCCTGGAATTCCTTTTGTCGTGCCTCCGCCCATGCCTTGACTTCATCGAGAGTTTGGCGGGGGAGTCTTCGTTTCTCAACCTGGGTATCCGTGGATCCCAGTAGGCGATCATTTACTGCACTTGCCCCAGCATGAGTAACTGGGGTAGTGTTCGTAAAATTTACTTCACTTGCCCCAGCTTGGGTAACCGGGGTAGTGTTTGTAAAAACTGTGTTACCGGTATTCCCCCCAGTAGCTGGGGTTGTGGTTACCGGAATTTCTCTAACCATCTTTGTAGAAGTTTGAAAAACTGGAGAAAAATGTAGTTCTAGCTTTATGCACGGATGGCGCCAATGAAGAAACACTAACCGGACCCCGGGCAGATTACTGGTAACCTGGGGGTTAGATAGATGTTTCCCACGAGGGGTTAGACCCTGAGAAGATGGTTCTTCTGATAACATGCAAAACAGACACCGTGAGCTCGTCACTGAGAAGGGGGGGGGTTCCTCCTTGTGACCACCCTCCGGCGTGAGAATCAGACTAGATTGCTCTTTAAATATAAAAATATATTAAGAGATTGCTAGAGCAGATATCAGGTATAATATGAGATATGATATGATATGATAATACAAGATAAGATGAGATGGTCATACCATTTGTGGTATTTATAGCCGAAGGTAGGTTTCCAAGGAGGTATGGCCGGCTGCAACAGTGTTCCTGTTCCACCAACAGTAGCCTACGCACGTGCCCTGCTGGTAGTTGGTGGGTAGGTAGCGGCTGACAGCGACCAGGCCTGCTGTATACTATTCCTTTTCCACCAACTGTCAGCTACGCACGTGGTATGACAAGAGTTGGTGAGTAGGCAGCGGCTAATAGTGACATACAGTGTAGGAGCATGCTGCTCGCCATACTGTTGTCTATAAGCTGTCGTATCTTTAGTCAGATCTTTTTCCCATACCTCGTCAGGTACAGTACAGAAGATCTTCCTGTATCGTACGGACTGGCTTATTTGGGCGGGAGTATTCCCCCTCCCGCCCTTGTGCGGGATTGTTCCCGGCTTCGCTCATTCCTTCAGGTGACACTGAACGATTGAGAGCTAAGTGCCTTGTGCGTGTAGCCTTGCTGCGCGGGTGGCCTTCCCTAATGGCTTGTATCCGAGGCTGCGGGGACAGGCGGAGTCCTTCACCATTGGGAGGCATTTCCTGCGGGACCAGCTTGCGTACTGCGCGTAAGGACGTCACGTCTCTGAGCATGGTTGGTCCTGCGGATCCAGTTGGTTTCTGCGCAGACGTCCCTGTTTAAGGTGAGTCTTGCGGGTCCAACTGGGCTCTGCTGGGACCTACCTCTTCAAGCGGGTTCTCTCCTTGGCCCGGTAACAACCCTAAACCGGTTTGGGCTGAATCAGTTTCCAAACCGACTCAGCTTGTATGTTTGCATAGCGGTTTGGACTTCGAATAATCAAACTTCTTTAAGAACCGACAGGATTTGAAAAAACATAGTTTTGTAAAACTTTTTATTTTGCCCCAAACTAGTTTATAACCCGGATCAAATAGGTGACATGTTTGAACATTTTCCCTCCTAAACCGGTTTCTAACCCAAACTTGTTTGGCCCATACCGGTTTTGACCAGCGTTTGACCAAACTAGATCTGTTTAGAACCCGAATTGGTTTTGTACAACTCTATGCAATTAGTATTATGTTAATGTGCTTCTATTAGCCATGTATAATCTTCATAGTTTGAACTTATAGTCATTATAGGTTGTATGTAATAATTTTAGGATTTTCTATTACGATACAATGCATTTTTTTGCCGATCTGTGATAATTGACTAATTTGGTTATTTTGTCCATACGAACAATAAATTCTATTTTCATCACTAGGTAGATGCAGTATTGTAAAAATCACTAGTCGGGCGGTGGGGTGGGGACTAACGATTAATCGGATCGGACTTTAATGTATAATTTTTTATTTTTTATATATACACACGTATTTTTATTTGTAAAATTTTCAGTTTTATACATACACAAACATATTTTGGCCAGAATCTCGCTTGAAACCGTTGGTTTTTGCTAAATTCTTGCGTGGAACCGTTGATTTCGGTCGGAATCTCGCTGGAAACCGCTGATTTTGGTCAGAATCTTGACTGGAAACCGCCGATTTTTGCAGGATTTGACCGGAAACCGCCGATTTCGGCCAGATTTGACCGTTTACCGATTAATTGGCCGACTAGCCCAAAATTAATCAGTGAAGTTGGGACTAGCGATTAATCGATGATCAATCGATGACTAGTCATGATTTTACGACACTGGGTAGATGACTAGGATAAAATAACACGAAACAACTACATATCAAGTAACATATATAATAATGGTATATATGATTCAAATATCAACATAACGTCATATATAACAAATCTATATCAACTGTTTGTACTCCATAACCAAACATAACTTGCCACATGCGGCGTAACTGTACCCATACCGATTAATTATCGTATGTACGACACTCATCTGTCTCAGGGTTGTCCTTGCAATAAGTCTCCAATGGGTCCGTGTCTTTAGCCTTGTCACGAGCATGACTAGACGCCGCACTCAACTCCTCCACCTCATCCCACGCGGCCACACATTCACCACTAGCGGGGTTATCCTCACAAGACTCCTGTGCGCTCTCAATACTAGCGGCTATCTTATCCGACAAACCCTCAGGGGCGGCCCTGATGGGTTGCAAGTACATCCTACCCGAGGTCATAATTTTAGGCATCTTGACCCATGACGGCTTTAGGCTCGCGGTGATCTTGGGCGAGTCGGATGATGGATTGGCCAGTACACAGGGGAATTGAGAGGCTAACACCAACTAATGATGCCATTGTTAGTTCATGTGTTTGTTTTGAATGAATGTTGGTTATTGTGAATAGTTATCTTATAAACTTATAACTAATAAAATGATATGTGTGAATATAGATATTTGGTTGTAATACGTAATGATTTTAGAACATATGTTTCTTATTATGTTGAGGCCAATTATGGGGTTACACGTCTACTCATAGCATAAATATCTTTATATGTGATTACTAAAGGTTGCAAAGCAAAGATTTTCTTGGCTTCATAGAATTTTGATATGAGAAAATGCATATAACTACAAAGATGGGAAGCATATATTTATTGACTTACTAGACTGAGGTCCGTGTATTACACGGATAATTGATGAAAATTTTAAACTTTAACTATTAAGTGAATTACAGTCAACAAAATGATCATATATTGTTAATACAATTACAATTTATATGAAAATTACAAAAATTACATAACTAAGATAACACATATATGTTGCAAATAAGTAGTCACTTCGTCCTATTAGAAGTATCATGGTTTGAAAAACACAAAGTTTAAGGTATATTGAATGATTACTTTTCTTGCTTACCAAATGACAATAATGTCCTTAGAAATTGGGTTCATCAATATTGGTTATTAATGTTAATTGTGTGTGTTTAAGGGTAAATTTTGAAATTGACTAATAAATTTTGAAAGTGGACATTTGTAATGGGACAAACAAAAAAAAGAAACATTGACACTACTCCGTCCTTGTACACTACATTTGTGATTGTATTGGTTGGTATATATTGTTTATCAAAAATCAAAATCTTTAGTCCATGTCTGCTTGTAACTCTTTATAAGGTAACATATATGCCTGCTTATAACTCTTGATATAGCCATGTATAGTTGTCTGTGTGACAAATAAGGTTATTCAAGTACATACCGCGACTCTAGATAAATTATAATATATATCCATGAAACTAACAAAAAAATATTCATACACATAAAATAACATACATTTTGATCAATTAATATATATAATGTCATTTGAGATCACTTACTTATGTTTATCCAAAAAAAAAACATGATTATCCCAAAAAACAGATTACCTGAACTTTAATGATATAATCATCATTAGAATCTGAAATTGATTGATCATGATAAATTATTTGTAGTTATTAATATTCTGCATATGACAAATTTTAATTAATTCTATATATTAAAATTAACAATTGTATAATCAAGAAACATGTAAAACCCAAAATTTAAATATAACAAAATGATTTGTTTCATTTCATATGAATGGAAAATGACAAAGACATACTAACCTTAAAGCCATGTTCAAATAACATTAAATTCTTAAAAAAAAAATTGTGTATAGCTTTATTATTTTGAATATAAACTATAATAGACATTTTAATTACGTACTACCCAACAGGCAACACTAACATAACATCACATCATTGTATTTGTCTAAAATTAAAATTACTAAGTAATATAATATTGAAATGATTTGAATGAATAACTGATGAAAACGATATTCTAGATTTTCATATCCTAAATGATTTTTGGAAAGCGAAAATAGTGGAAAGGAATTGAAACATATTTTTTTGTTTAAAAATTTGAATGTTTTTAATTAAGTAATTTGTCTTATAAGGTATATTAAATTTAATATATCTGAATGTATAAAAAAAGTATAAATCAAGTCATAAAATATATGTTTCTAGAGCATTTTTGTCTTGAGTTATGAAAGAAAATGTTGAAAACTAAATATTGATATTCTTATTGCTAACCTTTTATACTGCACAAAAAAAAAACAAATAAATAAATGATAGATAGTTCATATAGTTAATCGTTATTCATATGAATTATAATTATAATATTTAACTTCAGTGATTTAATGCTAAACACCGAGATATATATAAAATGTATTCTTCATGTTAGCAATAATTATATAAAATGGTTGGAGAAAATAAAGAAAATACATATTTTCCTAAGTTCAAATACATATGAGAAACTTTTAAATTCAAATTTGAAACAAATCTTATATAAAAAATTATGCATTGTTGCTCAAATCCCAGTTTAAAAACAAGTTATAGTTTACCTTGATTTTAATTACTTATGATTTTAAATATTTATTCTAATAGGTCTGTAACTTTAATTTTGATATTTTATTATCTTTAACCATTAATGCTAATGAATGAATCAAATAGGATTTACATTCAAGAAAAATAAACTTTAATTCATATATAGAAATGCCTTAAAATATAAAGATCAATATAGAAATGTTGAAAAAAAAGTAAGAGAGCTATGAGAGTGACAAGTGGCAAAAATGAGTAGTTATTTATTAGAATAGATAGATAATATATAAAATTTATATTGCTTGGTTATGCCTTTTGCACTAATTAAAATTATATTAATTCACTTCAAATATGTATTAATTTGAAGTAGAGAACTATGACTACGTGTGAAATGTAACATATATTATACATTTCACACGTAGTTATAGTCATAGTTCTTTCTTCAAATTGATTTTGTAATGAAAACTAATCAAACCTTTTAATCATTGTTCAATAAAACGAAAAGAGTACTCAAGCGTTCATGTAACGTCTACATATTACAACAATACACACCAAGCAATTACATATGCTCTTGTATTAAAACTGTAACATCCCGAAATTTCTAAAATGATATTAATTATATTACTTAATAATAGAGGGAAAGTTGACTCGGGTTCGGGAAATAAATAATAGAGTAGGAGTTGGTATGAGTCGGGCTAGTGTTAGATTAATTGAGATGGGTTAAATGAGAATGGGCCTTAGGTCAATGGGCTTTAAGGGATATAAATATCCCCTAAACCACCATAAACGAGCAGGATCCGAGAGAGAGTAAACGTTAGTTGGTGCTAGATCGTCGTGACGAACCAAAGCAACAAGACCAGCTCGTGTTCGTAAGTTCGACTCGTTCAAGGCACGTTTACGGTTAGAAATCGTTCGTATTGGTTCGGTTTGATTTGAGAAATGGTAGATCTGAGTTTGTATGGTAAAAACGAATCCAACAAAGCTAAACTTACTGAAAATGGTTATGATTTGATGGGTTAATCGATTGATAAAAAGGACCCGTAACCTATATGCCTAAATCGCACCCTCTAAACATCGATGTTAGGTCGATTTGATAGTTGGGGTTTGTAGGCGCTGGTCAGACGATTTCATGGGTACCTAAATCGAGTTATTTGGTTAAGGAACGAAGGATTTAAGAGCGAACAGAACCTGCAGACGACAACTTCGCCTGCAAGCTAAGTTCGCCTGATGAACTTCGCCTGCAAGCTAAGTTCGCCTGATGAACTTCGCCTAAAGCTAAGTTCGTCTAAGGTTTAACTTCGCCTAAAGCTAAGTTCGCCTAAGGTTTAACTTCGCCTAAAGCTAAGTTCGCCTATGGTTTAACTTCGCCTAAAGCTAAGTTCGCCTAAGGTTTAACTTCGCCTAAAGCTAAGTTCGCCTAAGGTTTAACTTCGCCTAAAGTTAAGTTCGCCTAGAAAATAATTTAAAAACCTAATGGAAAATGTGTTAAGACAGTTAATGTAAATAAAATTTTTCCAAGCTGACCTCTGCCCCTTGGACCCTGCTAGGGGCTGCCGCCCCTAGACCCCGCTGCCAGGGGCGCCGCCCCCGGACCTCCGTTCGTTGTGGGTAGTAGTTAAGACTGGAAAGATGATATGAGTAGTGATAGTTGTTTGATACGTGTACTTGTTATACAGTCAGCCGTGCACAGCTGAAGAAAGGGATTACGACTAACGGTGAACGTAACCGTGTTCAGGTGAGTTTCTAGCCCCATTCCTTGTTATGTTTTCGGGGCTGTGTGCATACTCGATGTGTTGTTAATACATTTATCCTAAGTGATAAGTGTATGTCATATGTGATATGTGTGATAGATAAGAATGATTGTTTGTCGGTACGCGAACGATCTTCGGATATTGCGCGTACTGTCAGGTTAAAAATAAAGGTACGAATATTATATATCGAAGATGTATGAATATTTCAAATGAATACTTGTCGGGGCTTGAACGATCTTCGGATATTGCACGTAACGTCAAGGGGTATGGTTGTTAAATGAATGAGGTAAGGAATGCCTAGAGTGTTCTTATGTTATAATGTAAGTATGTGTATATAGGTACACGAATGGCATGTGAGTTCTACGTTCGACATAGTAAGTTAGGATGGCAAATCCCTCTAGCTTCTGTCGGACATAGACTCGGCTGGCGATGGCGTAGTTAAGGACTGCGAGCCTTATACGTGAAGTAGATGATATATGTAAACGTAGATAAGGACTGCGAACCTTATACGTAATGTAGATAGGCGTCAGCATAGGAAAGGACTGTGAACCTTATACGTGCTGTATTTGTAGCATAGGGGAGGACTGCGAACCTCATACGTGCTATGAATTAGGTTGCAACATAGGGAAGGACTGTGAACCTTATACGTGCTGATTTTGTAGCATAGGGGAGGACTGCGAACCTCGTACGTGCTATGAATTAGGTTGCAACATAGGGAAGGACTGTGAACCTTGTACGTGTTGTGGATGTACTATGGTATAGGGAAGGACCGCGATCCTTGTACGTACCATAAATGGTGAACATAGGTAAGGATTGCGAACCTTGTACGTGTTCACGACCTTGAGTACAGGTATAGACGGTGAACTATGAACGTACTCTCGGTAGACTGAGGTTAGTGATTGTAGATATGTATGTATGTATGGTAGCAAGTATGTATGTAGAACAGAAGGGTAACTAGTGAAGTATGGATATGTATCTACAGATATGTATGTATGTGTATGTATTGTATGGCGTTCGATTAACTAGAACTCACTCAGCGTAGCTGACTTTTAGTATGCACGCAGGTGAGCTGATTATAGAGTTAGCATGAAGATGACACACGGCATGGATTGAACGGCTGGCATCTGAAGAAAGAAGTAAAGATGTTTTAAATATAAAGTTTTGTGTTATGGTATCAAAGAAAAGATTTAATGTTTTGTAACAAATGATTGATGTTTTATATTCCGCGAAAAGTTTTAATAAACTCTGATTTGAAGAACTGTGTTTATGAGTAAATCCGACGCTAAAGTAGGGTCACCGGGTTCGGGGCCTTACAAAAACCAGAACGTCAATAACCGTATAAGAGTATCTGAGCCGTCTCTCAGCTTCAACATCGGGTTCATCGGTACTGATAACTACACTTGTGCCTATAACTCATGTCCACCTATCGGTATGCCAAATTAGGTTTGAAACCGATGTAGATAGTAGCGGACCCAAAACGATCATCTCAGTTAACTATTGCTATATATCTCGGGGCCGTAGAGCAGGGCCGTCTCTAAGAAATTGTATACTTCGCCTGAGCCGAAATAAAAAAGCTCGTATGGCTTAGGGCCTAACGAGTAACGAAACATATAGGCTAATATTTTTAAACGACATTAACGTTATAATAATAAATATAGCAAAAAACATAGTAATAAAATCAAATCCAATAAAAATTCTCATTGTTTTTTTTGTTACTGATTTTGTCATCTTTGTTTGGGCTCAACAACCTAAATTTTATTCAATGAGTTATGGATAAAAGAAATTTTGGGTTCGATAATTTTAAGATTAAGAGGGATCAAAATCCAATTATAATACATAAGATTTTTTTTAAATATACAAAAAAATTTGCCCCCCCCAAAAAAAGTGCCTCGGCCGAGGGTGCGTCTCGCACACCCTCAAGACCAATCTTGTCGTAGAGGTGAATAAACGGGGTATAATGGTCAACAAAAGTCAAAACCGGGCTGGGTAGGAACCGGTTCCGGGTATTTAACCGATTCCAGCGGATTCAAAGATAAAACAAATACCAGGTTGTACCCGTTGGTCAGGTAAAGATAGAACCCGATTTGGGGTATTCCTACGGTTAGGGCTGTTCAAAAAGCTTGCGGCTTGTGACTCGCTCGAAAAAACTCGGCTCGAAAAAGCTCGATTCTAAATGAGCTCGACTCGACTCGGCTCGACTCGATTTTTAAACGAGCCGAGCTCGAGCCAGGGTCGGCTCGGCTCGTGGCTCGGTCTTGGCTCGACTCGTTAGCTTGGGTCGTTGGCTGTTTTGATTAAACCCTAAATTTTAATATCTATATATAGTAATATCATACCAAGAAATAAATGTATAAAAATTATACATATATCATGTCACTCGATACCTAAATCCTTACAAAAGAATAACGAAAATAAAGCAAAAAAATTTATAAATTCTCTAGTTTATAAATTTTATATAATATGTATGTTAAAATTATATTTTTTGTATTTTATATATCAAAATATGTAAAATAAAAAACAAAAAACAAAAAATAAAAAAATTTAAAAAATTTAAAGGAGTCCGGCTCGACAAGCTTGAGCTCGGCTGTCACCGATTATCTCTCCTTTTCTTCTTATTCCTCCATCTTATTCTTATTCTTCTATTCATTTCAAACACCGTACAGTTTCATCATCTAGACTACGTATTCACTCGCATAACCGTTTATTTCAATCCATCAAGGTTACACAACCTTGTTCCCGAAGATGCTGACGCTGCTGGTGGTGATACTAATGGCTCTTCATCAGTACATGAAGATGACGGTACTTGATTTTAAATTTGATATTACTAATTACGTGTGTTTAGTGTGAATTGAATGTTATTGAAGTTTAATTGATAACGTGAATTGGTGTATTGCTTAATAGTTGAATTATTAGACTGTAATTAGGTTAAACTTATATTATCATTGCGTGTTGCACTTCATTTAGCTTGCATTTAATGTTTCTCTTATTATGCGTGTTCGGGTGAATTGAGTGTTATTGGAGCTCAATTAAGGACTTGAACTGGTGTATTGCTTAATAGTTGAATTATTAAACTTTGATTGTAAGTAGGTTAATAAACTTATATTATTATTGAAATTGAAGTAAGAACAATTGAACAAACCAGATTGCTTGTTGCACTTCATTTAGTTTGCATTTAATGTTTCTCTAATTATGTGTGTTCTGTGAATTGAGTGTTATTGGAGCTCAATTGATGATTTGAATTGGTATATTGTATGATAATTTTGTTGAAGTATTTTACTCTAATTGAAATTAGGTTAAAATTTTAAATTATTATTGTAATTGAAGTAAGAAGCAGATTGTTTGTTACACTTTATGTCAGTTTGCATTCTAAGTTTTAGACCTTGTGTGGGCTGTTGATTGTAGTTTCTAGACCTAATTACCCCACTAGGGCTGTTTACGAGCTGAGCTGAACTTAACCGAGCGAGAGCTTGCTCGTGCTTGGCTCGTTTACAAACCGAACCAAAATTGAACATTCATTTTTCAAGCATTTTCCGGCTCGTTTACAAACCGAGCCAAGTTTAAAGGAACATTTTCTGAGCATTTTTCGATCAAGCATCGAGCGTGTTTCAGAGCATTACTTATCTTTATTTCACTTTTAAAGTTTTTATAAGAAACTAGTTTGAAGTTTGATAGAATGTACATGAGCAAACTTCTAATAGCATGAAAAGTTGAAAACTTGAAGGGAGCAAATGAAACTATGAAAGTGGTGGAGAGAGGGAAATTTTAAAAGGGTTTAAAAAAATTGTGTGTGTCTGTATATGTAGAAAATAATTCAAGCTAACTGAACCGAACATACCTATGCTTGTGCTTGGCTCGTTTAGAATTCGAACCATGTTCAAACGAGCATTTTTCAATCGAGCAAGTTTCAGACCTTGCTCATGCTTGGCTTTTCTTTTAACTCTAAAGATATCTATAAGACAAGTCTGAAGTAGAATATAATGTAGCTGAAAACAAACTTCTAGTAGTCTTAAAACTTGAAACGAGCAAATGAAACCATGAAACTGGAAGAGAGATGGAATGTTTGAAACTAAATTAAAAAATAGCCATCCGAATCAAACCGAACGTACCTTTGCTCGTGCTTGGCTTGTTTACAAACCAAACCGAGCCAAAATTAAAAGGGCATTTTCTGAGCATTTTTCGATTGAGCGTCACATCAGTTTGGACAGCCCTATTACACACCATGTATTGCAGTATTGCACACAATTTTAGGGTCTATATTGACTACTGTTTGTTAAGTTCAGAAATGACTTAACTTTAACATGCATATTTTGATTTTTGTGATGGACTAAGAGTCTTTTTTCTTCTTTTATACGCATGATCAGAACTAAACAGTGGATATCGTCTTCCTCCACCAGAAATTAGAGATATTGTAGATGCACCACCACTTCCATCTTTATCATTTTCTCCAAAAAGGGATAAAATTTTATTCTTAAAACGACGATCTTTACGTCCATTATCTGAGTTGGCAAAACCAGAGGAAAAACTTGCAGGCATTCGTATTGATGGCAAATCTAACTCCCGTAGCAGAATGTGAGCTAGTTTTTTTAATACATTTAAATGTGATTGATAAGTTGATATAGTTGAATCAATATAATCTGTTGTTTATTTCTAATAGGTCGTTCTATACTGGTATTGGGATTCATGATTTAAAGGATGATGGCACATTAGGTCCAGAAAAATTGATACATGGCTTTCCAGACGGATCTAAGATTAATTTTGTTACATGGTAAACTCTGTCGTCTATATATTATCTTTCCTTTTTATAATATGATGCAGTCCTATGCCATTTTTCTTCTTTATTAAGTTACTAACATTTCTTTATTCTTAATAAGGTCAACCGATGGCAAACATTTAGCCTTCAGCATTCAGCCGCAAGACCAGGTAATGACGAAAACACGATAAATAATGAAATCCAATAGAGAAAATGTGTTAAATTTTAATTGTATTTTAATTTATCATCCAACTATCTACATTTTTATACAGAAACAAACTTTTGCTTTATAACTCTAATTATTTGAAGATTTGACTGAAACAGGATGATGATGATGGTGACAGTAAACTTAGAGTATGGGTTGCTGATGTGGAAACAGGAAAAGCTAAGCCATTGTTTAAGTCACCAGATGTGGTTCTCAATGCAGTCTTTGACAAGTACTGATCATTAATTTGTTTGAATTTAAACAATTTAGAAACAAAATAACTTGTTTGGTAACAATAATATTGTTTCTGTTGATTTGCAGTTATGTGTGGGTTAATGATTCAACTTTTTTAGTTTGTACAATCCCATTATCTCGTGGAAGCCCGCCCAAAAAACCGTTAGTCCCGTCAGGTCCTAAAATCCAATCAAACGAGAGAAAAAACATAGTTCAAGCCCGAACGTATCAAGATTTGCTGAAAGATGAATCTGATGAGGATTTGTTTGAATATTATGCGACGTCACAGCTTGTTTTGGTGTCTTTAGACGGGACTGTGAAGTTATTTGGGGAGCCAGCCATATACACTTCACTAGATCCATCTCCCGATGAAAAATATGTTTTATTAAGTTCAATTCATAGGCCGTTTTCTTTTAACGTGCCATGTGGCAGATTCCCGACAAAAGATGATTTGTGGTCGGCTGATGGAAAATTTTTAAGAACACTTTGTGATTTGCCTCTTGCTGAGGATATTCCAATTGCGTTTAATAGTGTAGAAAAGGCATGCGGTCTTTGAATTGGAGGGCCGATAAGCCTTCGGAGCTTTACTGGTATCTTTTATCTTGTTCAAATAAATGTTATTGTTAGACCATCCGTAATGGAGAGTTATGGGGCGGCGTTATGGCCCATAACGCCGGGGAACACCGCCCCCCCCTCCCCCCCAGCGTTATGGGGTTTTTTTTGCGCGTTATACACAAAACGCTGTAAAATGGCTCCAAAATCAAAAAAGATGGTGGTGATGCTAAAGTAGAAGTTTCACCTTGTGACATAGTTTACACACAAGCTGCACATGGTCTTATAATTATTATTTAATTAAAGGGTGGAGACACAAGATGGTGGTGATGCTAAAGTAGAAGTTTCACCTCGTGACATAGTTTACACACAAGCTGCTGATGCACCCGAAGGAGAAGAGCCAAAAATCTTTTTTAAGCTTGATCTTCGCTATGGGTAAGTGTATGTGTGTGTTTATGTATGTAATATGTGTGTGTGTAAGACTGCCACTTATGCAATGTTTTGAATGTTTTCAGAGGAATTAGCTGGTGTGATGATTCACTTGCACTAGTATACGAATCGTGGTATAAAACAAAGACGTGTAAGAACGTGGTTGGTTGCTCCCGGGTCCAGTGAGACTACACGCTTATTATTTGATAGATCGTCTGATGATGTATACTCTGACCCCGGTTCTCCAATGTTAAGAAGAACGCCATCTGGAACATATGTCATTGCTAAATTTAAGAAGGAAGATAAAGAAGGCACATACTTATTATTAAATGGAAGTGGTGCTACCCCTGAAGGAAACATACCTTTTCTAGACCTGTTTGACATGTAAGTGTATTATTATATTTTGATGTAATAAGCATAAACCCTAAATTGTGTATTATTATTGTTATTATTATTTATTGTCTGGTCCAACTTATTTCAGAGATACCGGAGATAAGGAAAGAATATGGAATAGTGACAAGGAGAAGTATTACGAGAGTGTTGTGGCTCTGATGTCTGACCAAAAAGCTGGTGACTTGAGTGTGAATGAGTTAAAATTGTTGACATCTAAAGAGTCAAAGACTGAAAACACGCAATATTATATACAGCAATGGCCCGATAGGAAAGTATTTCAAATCACAAACTTTCCACATCCGTATCCTCAATTGGCATCCTTACACAAGGAAATGGTGCGGTATGAGAGACGGGATGGAGTCCAATTGACTGCAACTTTGTACCTGCCACCTGGCTATGACCCGTCACGGGATGGCCCGTTACCTTGTTTGGTTTGGTCTTATCCTGGTGAGTTTAAGAATAAGGAAGCAGCGGGTCAAGTTCGTGGTTCGCCTAATGAGTTTGCTGGCATTGGTCCAACTTCACCATTGCTTTGGTTGGCAAGAAAGTAAGACTAAATTGTTTATTTTTATTAAATTAATTATTATTAAAGTGATTTCTCTTATTATTTGAGAAATTTAATGATTCTGGTAAGTTATGCAGATTTGCCATATTGTCTGGGCCTACAATACCTATTATTGGTGAAGGCAAGGAAGAAGCAAATGATAGGTAATTTTATGTGGATATAGATATAAATATATAATTCTTTTTAGCTATTTATGACTGTTAACAATATGTTAATTTATTTGTGAGCAGTTATGTTGAGCAACTTGTATGGAGTGCAGAGGCTGCGGTTGAGGAAGTGATTCGACGTGGGGTAAATTCTTTTCTTCTGGTCCATTGTAAAATTTGATTACCAGTAGGTTATTTATTTTCTTTTTGCAAATGTTAAAGGTGGCTCATCCGGATAAAATTGCGATCGGGGGACATTCATACGGGGCATTCATGACTGCAAATCTCTTAGCACACGCTCCTCATCTATGTTCATGTGGAATTGCTCGTTCGGGAGCTTATAATAGAACACTTACACCTTTTGGCTTTCAGGTAATTTTTTTTAATTATTGTTTAATATTTATTATGTATTTATATGGATGCATTCTTTTATTAGAGTGAGGATAGAACGTTGTGGGAAGCTACTGACACATACATAAAGATGAGTCCTTTCATGGCTGCCGATAAGATTAAGAAGCCAATTTTACTTATTCATGGAGAAGAAGACAATAATGCAGGAACGTTAACGATGCAGTCGGAACGTTTCTTCACTGCTTTAAAAGGCCACGGGCCCTGTCTCGCCTCGTCATCCTACCATTCGAGAGCCATGGTTATTCATCGCGTGAGAGCATAATGCATGTCCTTTGGGAGACTGACAGGTGGCTACACAAATTCTGTGTTTCAAATTCTTCAGAAGACATCACATTGAAAAATGATGAAAACAAAGTCACCGAGAACAAAACTGTCGCCTCTGGTGGTGGTGCTGTTGCTGAGCTGGAAGACAATGGAGTTGATGGTCTTCATTTTAATACAAGATCATCGCTTTGGTAAATCTCTGATTTTACCGTTTATGCTTAAGATCATAATTATGCTTATTTATATTATGTTTTTTTTTTGTTTTTTGCAATATTATCATATTTCAGATCTCTTTTTGGAGCAAAAATTTGGTCCATTGGTTACTTGAAATTATTTGGCAGACGTGCCCGTGCGACCTCAGCTTCTGAGAATACGTGAGCGGCTGATACTGTACAATGTAAATAGGAAGGGATGGCTGTTGTACCATCCCTATGGTCTTGAAGTGAAAACAAAATTCAAATTGGATTAGATACAAGTATCTGTGTAATAATCCTGCAACATCTGCATATTTATGAAATTATGATTTTGATTATGTTTCGGTATAGTGTGGTTGGTTTTGTTTAGTTATAAGAGTGTTCCTGTAACTAAACGCGATTTACACAATGTGTTTTGTAAGGGAGGTTTTACTCGACATAACTTTACTACGGTTCCAAGTTTTGCTATCCGTGGGATGGTACAATAACTTTGCAAAATTCGGCTGCATTCGGATGATGTACCTTTTATAGATCGAATTGGTGAAAAGCCAACATAATTTAGGAACTCGTTCATTTTTCATCTTTAGACATGAGTGACTATATGTATATGGGCTTGAGTTAAATCTAGGAACTCGTTCATTTTTCATCTTTAGACTATCCACATTTGCAAACAAAACCAACCCGATCTTTATTATAAAATAATTTCTTTCTTTTTTCATCTACCCAACTTAACCCAAACCAAACCCAACATAATTTCTTTCTTTTCCACACTCATTAGCAATAAACACTTACTATTTTTTTTATTAATAAAGATAATTTAGAAAGTTGACAAGAGTCAAATAAGATAAATTAGTAATGAATTAATATCTATTTTATATTAAAAAATGTATTTTTAAACAAACTCGGTTTTAATAAAACTTATATACCGCGTGTTTAAAAAAAACCACTAAACAAGTATGTGTTTTTCGATTAAAAAAAAACTAAATTATTAAAAGTCACTAGAAAAAATCAAATATTATAGTTAAATCTAATTAGTGTGAAAGAAAAAATAAATTAAAAGTAGTTTGACATGTGGCTATGAAAGGGGTTGCAACATGGTTCGGTGATTCACACTAGAGGTGCACAAATCGGATTTTTTAAAAAAACCGGTTCGGTTATTAACCGGACCGGTTTTTTTTGGCCCGGAAAAAAACCGGTTCGGTTAATAACCGGACCGGTTAATAACCGGTTTTTGTATCTGAAAACCCTAACCGGTCTAACCGGTTAGGACCGGTTTAGAAACCGGTTAATAAACCGGTTTTTTTATTAACCGGTTTTTTAAAAACCGGTTTTTAGGTTAACCGTTTTTTTTTTTTTTTTTTTTTAAATAACCATTATTTTTTCACAGTATAAACAAACCGGTAACTACAAGGCAAACCGGTAACTACAAGGCAAAACGGACTGACTCCATTCTTTGCTTTCGTTGTTAGGGTTCTTTGCTTGGAAGATTAAAAACACATAACTTTCATTTATAGCTTTTACATTAAAAATACAAATATTAAATCGTTATCGCATATTCGTAACTCAAAAATACAAACATTAAAGAATGCTTAGACACGATTACATTAACAACTTGCTGTTTCTTACTCATTATTTGCCTCCATGTTTGCTGTTTCTTTAACTAATTTTCTTCGCTACCCGATCCCGAGCTATTCCTTAGGTAATCGTCGTACGCGGCTTCTTCATCGGTCATTGGTTGAGTGTGTCCTTGATTGACCTCGTCTTCATACAAGCCCGCCTCATAGTCCATTTCCCCCTCGAGTGAGCGTTGATGTTGTGCCCTATCTAAAGAGTCCAAGTAATCCTTGTAGCAAATCGACATCTCTACAGCTGGTGGAGTGAGTCGAGTCCTCCTAATCGATATAACCCTGCCAGAAACAGAAAAAGCAGACTCCGAAGCTACCGTGGAAGCTTGGACCGTTAGTAAATCTTTGGCCATGGCGGCGAGGATCGGAAACTCATCCTCCTTACCTCTCCACCAAGCCAGCAAATCAAGACTTCTAAATTCATCCGGAGTCATGTGTTTCACAAAGTTGGTACCACCATACCTTCCAAGTTCACTGCTTGGGGTGTTTACCTTTTAACGTTTACCGGCGTCTTCCCAAATCATGTAGTACATCCCCATTTCAAGGTCGGTTTGGGATTGGGATTGGGCAACAGCTCTTAACGAGTCATGAATTTGGGAAGACGACCCGTATTTTGTAAGGTAAACATCATACATGTTTGACAAGGTGGTGTTGAAAGCATTCTTTAAAGTTTGGTTATAATAGGGGTTTTGATCGTCGTTTAACTCTAGCTCATCACAAATTTTTTCTATTAAAGCTTCAACACCACCAACATTGATGCAAGGGTTTAACGCAGCAGCACATGTCAAAACAGCGGGTAGTTCTTGAAAATATTTTCTAAATTTTTCTTTCATTTTTACACCCATATCAAAATAAGGTGCACCCCTACAATGAAGTTCACTCAACTTTGTGCACATGACAGCAATTTTTGGTAAAGCAATGGGGCTTGTTGGATAGTAAACCCCGGATAAACTAGTTGTGCAAGATTTAAAAATTTGAAGGACCTCCGTAACGATCTCAATCAATAACCAGTTTCTAGGATCGTACGGTGCACATTTATCCCTACTTGACAAAATTTGATGAAACGCAATTAATGATTCTTTTTGTTGGATGGCTTTCTCAAACATATCACAAGTCGAGTTCCATCTTGTTGGACAATCCCAATTTGGCCCCAACCATTGACAATTAGCTTCTACACAAAATTTTTTGTATCTTGAAAATGTTGTATTGTTGCTAAAAACATCTCGTAACATTCTTTTAAAATTGTTTCTTTGCGTTTCGATCACGTTTAACCCATCTTGCACGGCCAAGTTGATAATATGTGCAATGCATCGGCTATGAAAAAACGCTCCATCACAAATAGGTTTATACTTTAATTTTAAATGGTCAACCGCGGCCGTATTGTTGGACGCGTTATCAAACGAAATTGAAAAGATTTTATGTTCAATCTTGTATTGTCGAATGACTTTATCCAAGAGTTTAAAAATATTTCTACCCGTGTGCGGGTAATCAAACAATTGAAACACAACGGTTCGTTTCATCATTTGCCACGACTCGGGGTCAACCCAATGAGCCGTCACACAAATGTATGAGTCGGGCGAACCATTAGGTACCGACCACACATCCGTTGTTAAGTTTACACCAGTTTGTAAGTTTGAAAAGTATGAAATTAGTTCGGATTTAGCGTTTTTCCATGCTTTAAGACAATCTCTTCTAAGGGTCGAACGACTTACGTGTTGGTAGCGTGGTTGAACATACTTTTGCATCATCTTCGTGAATTGAGGGTTGTCGAAGTGGTTGAAAGGAAGTGTTTGTTGAATCACAAAGTTTGAAAACTGTTGACGTACCGCTTCAAGGTCGTACGTAAACACCGTTCCTTGATTCGTCATCTCCGGCTGCGAACTACTTCCCGATTCGTCCTTCAAGGCCTTGCAAAAGGGCCTTTGTACATGCGCTTTTAAAGTGGAGTTTGCATCTTTGCCATAAAAATTCAAACAATGTTTGCATCGAGCTTTTTGGCTACCGTTAGACATTTCGCATAGGTCGAAATGTTGCCAAACATCTTGGTTTCGTTTCGTGGGGATGACCCGAACGACCGTTTCTCCCGTGTTCGAGGCACCCATGTTGACGGATGAAGCAGCACTTTGGGAGGCCATGATAATCGACTACGAAATAAGAGCGTATGGAGTGGTAATGTGGTATAATTGAGCGTGAGATAACAAAATAATCGCGTATGAAATAAACGTTTAGAGCGTTTGGAGTTGTATAATCGAGTGTGATCTAACCAATACCCAACCTAAACTATATATAGATGTTTGTGGGGGTAAAATGGTAAAAAAAAAAAAAAACGGTCAAAAAAAAAAAAACGGCTATATAGCCGTTATACAACGGAAAAAAACCGGTTTTTAACCGGTTAACCGGTTATAAAAAAACCGGTTAACCGGTTTTTTATAACGGTTAAAAACCGGTTTATAAAAAAACCGGTTAACCGGTTTTTTTATAACCGGTTATTAAAAAAAACTGTTTTTTTTTATAACCGGTTCGTTAACCGGTTTTGGCTCTAAAACGTGTAACCGATATACAAACCGGCGGTTTGTAAACCGGTTTTCTTAAAAACCGGTTTCCGGTTTAAACCGCCAAACCGGTTCCCGGACCGGTTTTTTTGACCACCTCTAATTCACACGGTTTGCTCTATTTCTATGATCTCTTAATATTTTTCTCTAAACGGTGGGACATCCCATGACTGATCTGTTGATAGGAGTATTCTTGAACCAAACGCACCAGCCGCTTTTGGAGGAGCGCTACGAGAGTTTTTTGGGGCTAAATTGAGTATGAGTGTTTTGTATATAGCGTCATGTGAGGGTTGACTTTGTTTGACCCAAATTCATCCAATAGAGAAGGAGTGGACGGTTTCCCTCCTCACCATTACACATGGTATTATATTTTGCTAGGGATAGCGTGCGGTCCCGAACCCACTCGAACCCGGTTTGGGTAGATGACGGGATCTGGATCCGGGTGAAACCCAAGAGACAATATCAGGGTCTGTCTCATAATAACAAAATAATACAAAAATGGAGAAGATTACGAGTCTACTACTAGTCACCATACCAATACCACCACACCATCATCACACATTCACCCCCAAATTCCCAAACCCTAATTTTAACCCACTCACACCATACTCCTTCTTCACCCGTTTATATATATCTATAATAACAAATCAATATCCACGTTCCATCGTTTTATTATTATTCCATCATCACCGTTTATTATTATTAATTATTATCTCTGTCGGCTATTGGCGGTGTCTCAATTTTGTCAGGTGATTTATTAATTCTTCTGTACGTTGTTCAAATTCAGCTTTGATTCGTGTTGTTATTGGTTGTTGTTTGTTGATTTGATTGGATTATTGTGTCTAGTATTGGTTTAGTTAGCTTTATTTTGGGTTTCGTTAACTTAGCGTTAACCGAACACGAACATATAAATTGAATAAGAGTTTGTGGTCATGTTCGTTTATTATGAAAACGGGCATGCTCATGTCCGTTCGGTTAAAGTCTAAACGAACAGTTCATAACGGACATAAATGAACAAACATAACGGACGAAAATGACCATAATTTACCAAACATAGCGTTAAGTATACATATACTGATATACATACATGTATAGTTTATACGAGTCCCTTTTATGTTTATGTTTATACTCATATAAATATAATTACTTACATATATATTAAAGTTTAAATAAACATAAACGGATGTAAATAAACGAACATGCGTCAAACAGTTCCTGAACGTTTGGTTTGTTTACAGGCCTAGATGCTTAGGGTTCTAAGATTTACGATTTTTTTTATTCAACTGCTTTTTTTAGATTGCTTTTGTTTATGGTTTTTTAGTGATTTGTCTATCTGATTTAGACATGTGATACTATTTAGTTAAAATCAGTTAGGTTTATCATTTTTGTTAAGAATTTAGCATTCAATGAGTTATCAAGGATGTTTTAGATTATTAGACTTACCGTTTAGTATTTTCTGCAGGACTATTTCACCACTTGTTGAACTCTTGGGCTTACGTGTGTCGAATTTGTGTCGATATATAATTATAGGCTAAAAAGGGAGCAAAATGGACGAGTTTGGCAGTTCTCGATTTGAAGGCACTGGGAATAATATCTTTAAAAGAAAGAGGACCCAAACATCTAGAAGGCCTAAACCCGAGGCTCCAGCATTACCTGAAAATCCTGATCAAGTGTCTTTATCGTCAACACCACCTTCAGATGACGCGGGAAGGATATCAAGTGATGAGAATGCTGTTGATGCTAACCCGAAGAGAAAAGTATTCAATCTTAATCAGTGTGTTACAAAATCCGAAAGTGAACACTCAAATAAGAGAGATAATAATGGTGACTCGATAGATGCAAATGAAGGTGGAAATGAAAATAAATTGAGAAGAGTCAAACTAAAGTTAGGTGGCGTGACAAGGACTATTCAACCCAAGTTTAATTCTTCATCTTCAAAGATTTCAGGGTCTTTAGATGCCCCTCGTGCTCGTGCAAAATTGGTTCTTCAGGTATAGTGTTGTTATATTTGCTTTTTTTATCAGTCTTACTTTATAGCTTATTGAATTAATTAAATTTGGTTAATAATATCAGGACACTTCGGATGAAGATGTTTCTTCATTGGATAAAAAGACTGGGCTACAAGGGATTCCATGGAAGGATTTTTCTAGGGTCGGTTTTACACTCGGGAGAGAAAACAGTTCAAAACAAGGGGAGAAAACTGACCCCACTCGAAAGAGCAAACGGGTACCCAAAAAAAGTGTTTTAGACGGTGACTATGATGAAGATGATGATGAGATACGGTACCTTGAAAAACTGAAACACAAGAGTCTTTCTAGGGGTTTCAAAGAAGACCCAAGCCCGCTAAGGTCAAGTAGGGATAGTGGTTCTGTTGATACAGATTATGAGGAAGAAGATGTGGTGTCTGATAATGAGAATGAAGGAAGCAAGGGGAAGAAACATAGAAAAGATTCTACGGATTCTCCAAATGTTGCTAAACGGGAAACTCTAACGTCACGCCAACGGGCTTTACTTTCTGGCAGGGATTCTGCTGCTACTCAAATTGAGTTTCCAAATGGATTGCCACCTGCCGCCCCTCGAAGTAAGTTTCTACAAAGCATGTGACCCAAAACATAATTGCACAAACAGTAGGCCTCTAAATGAACCGAACGTGCAGTGAACTGTTTGGAAACGGTGGAAAGTTTGTTTATTTAATAAACTAACGCACACAAACAACACTTTTTGTTCTTTTTGTTCATTTTGTTAAACAAATAAGCACATGTCTCATTCGTTCATTTGTGTTCGTAAGCGTTTGTTTGTTAACTTTCGTTTACGCGTGTTTAAGTTTGTTCGTTTGTATATTGATTATAATTTTTTAGGTCCATTATAATATAGTATTGTTTTATGAAATTAAAAGAATCACCTACTAGGATTTAGTCTAGTTTTATGAGTATTTTAGGTCCAACGTATCGATGCTCACATTTACTTATAATTGGTTTTCGCGCAATTAAATTTGTTTTTGTCCGTTCATCTGTGTTCGTTTGTGAACTGTTCATTTATACTGTTAACGGACGAAAATAAAAGAACATGTTCATTTTCTTGACGGACATGAACAGGAAAACTCTAGTCGTTTAATTGTTCATGTTTGGTCGTTTGTTCAGTTAAGTTAAACGAACATGAACATACATTCGTGTCCGTTCGGTTCGTTTTCAGGCCTAACAAACAGTATCGATTCATAATTTGCTTGTGGATTTATGCTTTAAATGTATACAGAGCAAAAGGAGAAACTCACTGATTTGGAGCAGCAACTTAAGAAAGCCGAAGCTGCTGAAAGACGCAAGATTCAGAATGAGAAAGCAGCCCGTGAATCAGAGGTTTGACTTACTTTTAACCAACTTTTTTACTTTACATTTTTCTAGCCTTTCACCGTGTGGCAAAAACTGTTAGGCTGAAGCAATCAGGAAAATACTTGGTCAAGATTCAAGCAGGAAGAAACGAGAAGACAAGTTAAAGAAGCGCCATGAAGAGTTGGCACAGGTACGGGTTGCTGACTCTGTTTGTTGATAGTCAAACATGTGAACTTTGACCAATGTTATTTATTTTTAATATCTTTAGGAAAAGGCTGCCAATGCAAAAGTGCTAGCACCCAACACTATTAGAACAGTTATCGGACCAACTGGAACTACTGTTTTATTTGCTGAAGATATCAGTCTGCCTCGTATTTTTGAGCCAAAGCCTAGCTGGTAAGTGTAAAGTAATAAAATTTTAAATTTTTTTTTGAAGTTTTATTAAAATTAAATTTTATGTGGTTTTATGCAGTTATCCTGCATCAAGGGAAAAATGTGCCGGGCCTTCTTGTACCAACACGTACAAGTATCGAGATTCGAAGTCAAATCTACCTCTTTGTAGCCTGCTATGCTATAAAGCAGTTAATGGAAGGATGCAGGCTGAAACCAGCTGCTAGTTCTTGGGAATTTGCAGCCAATTATATTATCATATAACACGCGTCTTAATAGTTGAAACTTGGCATTCGTCTTTTTGGCTTTATCGAACAAGCATTCTTTGCAAGTACTATGCTATCTATCAGTCATCGGCAGGTTAGATTGGTAACTTGCAGGATCGGGTCGATATGAACAACCTATACGGATTTTGTGTCACAAACTCAAACTAAGTAAAGCTCTTTCTTACATGAAATTAGTGTTGCACCGAAGATCTTGTTTTTTAAGTTGATATGCAAATACCAAACGCTTAGTTGATTGTATGAATCTTACGCTGTTTAATTTACTTCGTTTATTTATCCAGAAGTCCGCAAATTCTTAGCATGGCAACTGGACTGGTAAAATAGTTTTGCTTTATTTGCACAATATCTAACGGCATTTATATATTTTAACAAACAATATATTCTGACTGGGATAAACATAGAGTTTAGATCAAATACAAATGAAATTAACGTGTAAAACGTGAGAATCAAGTAGAGTAATTATATATTACATAATTACTCTATTTGTATTTATAATTACTCTACTTGATTCTCACGTTTAGCACGTTAATTTTATTTGTACGTTAACATTCCCCTAAGCATCTATATACAACCTAAAATTGAAAACAAAAAACAAGCGTTCGTGGTCAAACAAGACCAATAATTTTAAAACGAAAACAAACAAGCGCTTGCGGTCAAACAAGACCAATAATTTTAAAACGTTTTTAGCAATGAACATTACGATCTCATTTCAAAAGTGTCTCCCGATGTAGTGAATTTAGCTAATAGTCCATTTAGAAGATTCGATATTTGTCCAAAAAAAAAAAGGAAAATTATGTTAAAATAATATAAATGCTTCTATAAGAGCATTCTCAATCCGTTCCCCATCTCTATCCCTATAATTACACTAAAAAACACTACATTTCTCTCTCATGCTTAATTAAATAGTATTTTTTATACATTTATCATTACAGTTTTCTCTCTCCTCTACTCACAACCAATCCAACAAATATTAAAAAATAAATAGGGAAAACAATGTTTCCCCAAATTTACAAAAAATCACTACATTTCTCTCTCCACCCTATAATTTACACTCACAACCACTCATCACCCCACCCTATAATTTACAAACTTCCCTCACATATTTATAGAGAATAGGATGAGAATGCTCTAACATGATAAACATTTATGCCTAACTGTTAAATCTTATAACATAGTTAACAGTAATTAATTAATTATAGCGTAATTATTAGGCCATGTGGTATACTCTAATCCCTACATAGGTTAAAGTGACATGCCACTTTAAAGATGGATTAAACCACTCCCTACTTGTGTTAAGTGTGTTAAAAAGGCCCATAGGTTATGCTTTTAACGGGTTAAAAGAAACAATATGTATTAATTACTAATTGATTTGTTATATTAATTATGAGTTAAATGGGTTAAACCATTTCCTTTAAATGACATAGAGTGAAAGAGAAAAAAATGATGATGTGGAGCTTATGTGGAATTAAGATGGGTTAGTGTATACCTCATGGCCTTATGTGAAAAGATCCAATACACTAATCTTTAACGTACATTAATGTACACGAATCTCGTTTCTCACGAATCAATCCATGAAATCACATTCCAGCATCTCTGAATCGTCAACACATATCCAATTAATCATTGGTTAACCGAAAAAAAACAGTTTTGGATCGTTAATCGATCAATTTTTTAATTTTTTCACGAAGACCGTTTTTTGAGCGTTTTAGGTTTTTGGCTGAGCGTTTGAGTTTTTGTAAGCGTTTTATGAGTGTTTTAGGTTTTTGCCTTTGAGCGTCTCACATACTTCTCGTACGTTAAGGCATTAGCGTACAATATCTCTACCCTAATTATTATAATACTTATATATGTGTACATCTTCTATTTTAAAAAAAAGAACATCACCAAATCTTCAAACACCACATGAATTAAACATAACAGGATGAAAACTACAATTCATCAAGATTCAAGTTAGCATACATAGATATATAAAGGTACAAAATTCATCAAGATTCAAGTTAACTCAAACTCTCAAAGCACCACCATTTATAAACCATACTCATCTACGGTAAACGACTTGTTTAAAGTTAAAATAAACACGTAAGATTCCGCCATCGAACGTGCATTTAAACCCCTTCTTGCACGAACACTCCAATTCCTCGTTAGCAATGCGAAACGCCTGTTACAAAAAAAAACCCCATCAATAAACAATTTCTAAAACTAATTAATAACTAAATAAATACACAAACTGATATTTAAAAACTTACAATATCCTCATAAGGCGGGCCGGCATGAAACCGAATAATGCATGTTTCGGTACTCTTCCCATCTTGCTCGAATGTGTAAACCGGAACCTTCGTGTTGCCAATAAGATCAGGATAGAAAATATTAAACTTGTAGCCTAGGACAATCTTTGGAGGCAAGTTGTCACGATCATAATGTGTCCGGTTGTACTTGTTCCACACGTATCCAGTTTGCACGTGGTTGATATACTTTGGTTTCTTAGTCGATATTTGTCGTGCAACAAGGATATAACTTGTGAGTAATATTATCCATTGCATTCATCGAAGACATTGATAATTGATTATGAATGAATATGAATGAAGAATGAATAAAATAGTGTTTTTATATTAGTTAGTTAACTTGTTTCCCAAGTAATAATTATATTAATAATCTACCCTCAAACTAAATTATAGGGTTTTATACAAGTGAGAAATATAAAGTGAGATATCGTAAAGTAATAATAATTATACCAATAATATACCCCTTAAACTTATTTATAGGGTTTTATACAGGTGAGATATCCTCTTCCCAAGTAATGATTATTGTACGTCAAATTAATCCCCTCAAACTTAATTAACTAATTAACTTAACCACTTATACTAATTGGGAAAAGATTCAATACAATAACGACTTAACGTACATTACGTACACGAATCCATTTTTTTCACAAATTGATCCATGAAATCACATCCAAACATCTCGGAATCGTCAATACATATCCAATCAAATATTGGTTCACCGAAAAACAGTTTTGGATGATTAATCGATCAATTTTTCACTTTTTTTCACAAAGACCGTTTTTGAGCGTTTAAGCTTTTGTGAGCGTTTTCTGAGCGATTTATGTTTTTGCCTTTGTTTTTTGTCTTTGAGCGTCTCGCGTACCTACTGTACGTACGTTAAGGCATTAGCGTACAATAACTGCACCCTATAATAATTAACCTTATAAGGTTTAACATAAACGATTTTGTTACTTGAACTCGAATCAAATAGAAGAAAATAACAAGAAACAAGTTTGGATTTTAACTTTGTTTGTAAACGGGACCGCTTCTGATACGAATCTCTCATGATGCACAACTATTGGCTCCATGTTCTCTAGTAAATCCCATGTTTATTTGCATTAGTTGGTTAATTCCTTTATCTTAGTTGTTTCAATTCCTAGAAATATTAGTGGGTAGTTATGCCACTAACCTATCAACCTTATTTCATGCATTACTTACTTTCTTGTAAGCCTATAAAAGGCATGATTGGTTTTTAACGGAGACCATGCAAAATTTGATCAAAACAAGTCTCTTTACATTTAGTGTTATTTTATTTTAGAAGGAGATTAGCGAATCTCGAACTTGGCTTCTATCAACTTCACATACTAATTTTAATTTCAATCAGAGCATCTGCAATGCAACACACATATCTTTGTTTCAAACCGCCAACTTAGAATGACATATCAGATTTCAAACCAACTTATAAAAACTTCCGTTTCTCTTCCAATGGATATTACCTGGTTGTTGTTTCAAATCGACACCTGATTATCTTCTTTTCCCTGTATTTGAATGACTTGGGCCCACTCTAAACCACTTATAAGAGTTGTTGCTCACAAACCACTTTTGTTGGATGGTATCACTCCATTGGTGTCATTAGTTTGGGTGATTTGGAGGAAACATTTAACTCACATACTGAGTGATAAAAAATCACTAGATGCATATGCGTAAGTGATAGGGAATCACTTGTTCATACACATAAGGCTAAAGTGTATTTTGAAGATCTTGTTTTATAAAAGGTTTAGTTTATCATATGAATCTTAGTATCTTACGACGTTCAATTTACTTCCCGACCACGGATATTCTTGTGTTTGGATGGGCTGGGGGAAGCATGCTTGTGTGGACCTTACTGGGATGTCCCCTCTTGTCGGGCTTAGGGACACCGGATTTATTGCTAGGCAGGCCGTGCTAAAGGCAGAAGCAGGAAAAATTGCTAAGCATGAGAAGACGTGTACGGAGAATCAACACGCCTTCATTCCTTTTGCTTTTGATACATTTGGGTCTCTTGCTCCCGATGCTGCTACGTTTCTAAAAAGAGTTCAGCGGGTCGTGCACAGTAACTCAACGACGCCGAAGAACGATAATTTTATTTTCAGTATGATCGGTTTTGCCATTCAAAAGGGGGTGGCGACGCAGTTTGTTGCCCGCTTACCTGCCTTTTTATTGTAATTGAATCCTTTTATTTGAAATGAAAAGTATTTACTTTGTTACTTTCATCCTGAAGCCCCCAAATTCTTATCATGTCAACGAGAATGGTAAAATAGTAACGCTAAAGTAATAAATGATGTTACACAAGGTCTAACGGCATTTATATATTTAAACCAATAATAATATGTTAGAACTGGTATAAGCAAAAAGCAAATGCTTGCGGTCAAATAAGACTAATAATTACGCTATTGGTAGAATATAGGAAATGAGCAATGGGTGTGAACTGTTAAATTTTGAGCGGGTGAATTAAAAACACGAACACGAGATTTGATCAATACACGATCGACTCTTTTATTAAGAAAACGACAAACGATGAAAAACTTAATTAATTAACTAATACATTGAACGTATGGTATATATAAACCCACGATTCTAATCCTATACTAACTCAAATACACAATTTGAATCCAAAACAAACAAGATTAAATAAAATAAGACTAACTTATCTTATAATAATAAACTAATTATTATATTAAATATTCTCCGAGATATTAGGAGCATTCAATTTGATTTGGTGTTGGACACGTTTAACATGAACTTTACTTCTGTCCCGAGACATAGAGTACTTTTGGGTTCAGGTTAATAGTTTCTCTGGTCGGGTTTCGGGTTACGGATAAAAGTGACGACAGGCCAACTTGGACCATCATGTCTTAATATGTTTTGGGTATTATGTTAACTTGATGTGGATCTTGTACCTGTGTATAATGTTTATTCTTTTATGTGCAGTGTGTGGTTTGCGATACCGTAATCTTTACAGGTTTCATCATTAATGGCGAGGATTAAACCGCAAGCTCTGTTACAGCAAAGCAAAAAGAAAAAAACACCAAGAAATATTAGTGTTCCAGCAGTTGCATTGTACAGTGTAGTTACTTTTTCCTCTTTGCTACATATAGACAGTGGTCTTAAAGGTTTGTCGATAACAGACGCTATATATTAGTTACATTAACATACGTTTATTTTATTATTTATATCGTTTATTCGTTTGCATGCAAATATTGCAACAACTTGGGTTTGATCAATGATCATACACATAATATACATGCTAAATGCACCTAATGAAAGTTTCAGGTACACATTCGTGCGTTGTTTGCTTTAGTCTAGTGGCATTTCATTTTTTAAATTTTGTATACATATTAATCTGTCACAGGTTGATGATGTAGTTGTTTCGGAATCAAAGAAATCTGATGTTCCTGGATACGCTGTAAGTTTCTCGTGTCTTTTATATTCCTTTTCGTTTAAGACGATACATTATTATCCATCTGGCTTTTGTTTAAACAAAAGTGGTGTGGTTTTGATACGTTAATACTTGTGTATCCAGATTTTTAACACGTCTAAAGGTTTGATTACCGTGGAACTTTACAAGGAAGGTTCACCCGAAATTGTGGATGCATTTATTGATGCCTGGTGAGTATTTGTTATTAACTCAAGCTCGAATAAAGCTCGTTTAGTTATCAAGCTCAAGCTCGAGCCTTGTATAGGAATATAGTTTAGGCTCCTATTTTTAAGTTTTAACTCTTTTCGACTTCTGTGTATTAAAACCGAGCTCGAGTCTAGCTTTGGCTCATTTAAGGCACTACACAGGCGCTCATACTGAGCTTAGGCTTGTTTAAGGTTTTTCTCAAAATATATAAAAATAATTTACAATGTATATAGATTAATTAATAAACAATAAATGAACCAGGCGCGAGCCTAACTTGAGCTTGAAAAGTTACTTATGAGACGAGCTTGAGCTTCAGATTAAAAGCGTGAAACGAGCCGAGGTTGAGCTCGAGCTTGTTAGTCAAAACAAGCCGAGCTCGAGCCTGGGAGAAATAATAAAACTTGATGATCAAATACCAAACAAGATAAAGACGGGTTTGATATTTTCATTACAACCGTGCCAATTCCTGATTTAAATGCAAAGCTTAATGTGTTTGGACGCGTTATTAAGGGAGAAGATGTCGTTCAGGTAAAACCGATTTTGTAATGTATCATTTTGGTCTTTGTCGAGTTTATTGATAATCGGCGTGTCACTGAAACAAAAGATTTAATTGTTTTGAGTATGTGTTTATAAGTTTGTTATATGCACACGTTGTACAATTTGTGGATGAACAGTTGGTTTAATTAGACTTTTAGGTCATATAATATTTTTGTCATATATGTTAAATCGGTTTTCTGTAAGATTCTGTTTTTTGTTTTGTCTTATAACACTGAGGCGTGCGTATATGTGCGAGTCGACACCTATGAATTTTTTATTTAATTTAGGCGTGTACTCGTAACGTGAGCAACGCTCAAAATTTTTTTACAGCGACACTGGTAAAATGTTTAAATAAATACTTAGAAAAAAATTACTTTTAAATAATTCAATATTAAAATTTTCAACCTACTAAAAGATAAATTAACACACACAAATGACAAACCCATAATTTTTAAATAAAGTACTAGTTGTGACTCGTGACTAACCTTTAAAAGAAGAAATATAAATCTATATTAGTCATTTACCAACTAACCCACATAACTAGAGGTGCACAAATCGGGTATTATGAAAACCGGGTTCGAGTATGGAACCGAGTTCAGGTATGATCGGATATTGAAAAATCGGATATTAACAATAATCGGGTCGGGTATTGGCATGAAAAACCATACCCTATGTACCGGGTTCGGGTAGGGTATTGAACCGGGTCTTCAATACCCGGGTATTTGAAGACCCTATTTTCGGGTATTGAAAAAAACCCGTTTTATGGGTTTTGAATACCCTATTTTCCGGGTATTCAAAAAAACCCATTTTCTACAATTTTCTTCTGTAACGGGTCTGTTTCATTTTTTTATCCTAACTCCATTTTTTTTAATACAAACTTCAAAGTTCATTCAAACATACATAAACAACTAAACAATGATACAAAAAACATATATTTTATGTGTTTTCAGTTGTTGTTTGGTATATCAAAAGGTGTTGCTCTAAACAAGTATTAATATTGAGATTGGTTCCTTGGAGGCATTTAACAAGGCTCTTTTACGAAAGTGGCGTTGGAGGTTTGTTTAAGATAGCAATTGCGTGTGGGTTAAGTTGATCAAAGCCATATATGGAGTTGAAATGAATCCTAATTATCGTGAAAATAGTGGGTTAGGGTCGGGTGTGTGGTCGTCTATGTGTAACTCATTTAATAAACTACACGATTTAGAAGTAATTCCTCTTTCGGCTGTTCAAAAAAAGATAGGAAACGGTCAAGAAACTAGATTTTGGTTAGACTGTTGGGGGACAAGTAGTACGTTGGCGGTCAAATATCCTCGCCTTTATGCGTTGGAAATGGACAAGCAATGTTTTGTTAATCAAAGGGCAGACGGTGGTTCTTGGAATTGGAGAAGAGAGATTAGAGGGGGGAGAGAAAGTGAACAATTTGATAATTTGATGGTGGAGTTAGGACATGTAAGTTTAACGGATTCTCAAGATAGATGGATTTGGAGTTTTGGGGATATGACAGACTTCACGGTTAAGGGTGTAAGGAAGGTTATTGATGACTTTATTCTTCCTTCGTGGGCTCGAAAGACAATATGGTTCAAAATTTCTTCCTAGAAAAGTTAATATTTGTGCTTGGAGGGTGTTACTTAAGAGACTTCCTATGAGAATCAATCTGGTGAGTAAGGTATAGACATTCCGAGTTCTTTATGTCCTATCTGTAATGATCATGAGGAGTCTATTGACCATGTTTTCGGTATGTGCTCGGTGGCTAATCGGATTTGGGTTCTTGTTGCTTCTTGGCTTGGCCTACCGTTGTCTTCCTCTTTGGCTCCGATTGAGCTGATGTCTTGGTGGGACACTTTAAGAGTCCAAACTCATAAGAAAGATATGATCGGGATGATTATATTTGTCACTTGGTGGATTATTTGGAGATTCAGAAATGACTTGGTATTTGAGAAGAATCGGCATAACAAAGAGACGATATTTGATGAAATTTTAAATTTCTCGTTCTTATGGTATAGTAGCAGAAATCGTAAATGTAATATTTCTAGGATCGAGTGGCTTAAGAACCCTCTATTGTATTTGTAATGTTTTGTTTTTTTGTTCTAGCTACTTGCTAGGACTGTTTTTTATTTATTTTTATAAAATACCGCCTTTTCAAAAAAAAATATCATATACGTACTCCAAAAAAGATCCGTTGGAGAACGACTACAAATTTGTGGACAGCCACACAAAAACATGTGCACAAACACTAATATCCTAGCATGCAAAAAATCTTGTTCGGGTATTCAAAAAACCCGGGTTTCGGGTATAACTAGAACCGGGTTTCGGGTATACCTAGAACCGGGTTTCGGGTATTATCGGGTTTAGATCGGGTACGGGTTCGGGTTCGGGTTTCAACATTGAAAGTCATACCCTATCCGTACCCTACGGGTCGGGTTCGGGTTTGGGTATTAAAACCCCGGGTTTTAGAAAAACCGATTCCGGGGGTTTTTCTTTCGGGTCCGGTTCCGGGTTCGGGTTTTTTGTGCACCTGTACACATAACCATCTTTAAGCCCATTAGCTAATCATCCACACCTAGAGGTGCAAATCCTAACAGGTTAATCAAACCGAAACCGGCCCAAAATTAAAAATAGAAATGGACTGACAAACCGATATTAACCGTAGGTTAGACACCGGTTAGAAATTTTCACGTAGGAAACGGTTAACCAAAACCGATTAATTTTAATAGATTAATAAGGCTATTGTTAATAAGGTTAATTTCAATATGTCAATAAGGTTAACCGATTACTAAGCAAGCCTAACCGGGTACAACGATTAGTGTGTTTATTTTGTCACTAAAAACCATTCAAGAATCGCCACCGGTTATTGGCAAAACCCGGTTTTGATCGTTTAACCAATAACAGGTTACGGTTAGTTAATAGTTTCCAATTTACTTTATAAAATTAAAAATACACGAATCTCATGAACCATACAATATTATTTGTATTTGGATAACCCAATAACCTTGAAAATTATTATATAACGAGTACACAATAATAGAGTCCTAGTTACTATAGTCTAGGCAAAAGATGCCTTTTTCCACGTGGCATATCTTTATCTCGTATTTAAACTACTTTACAAAAATCAAAACAAAGCCATGTTTCATGTTACGTATTTAATATTGTAGTTGGTAGCTAACGTAGCCAATAATCACGGATAAGTATAATAACAAAAGACGTTCCCATGCTACAACTTATAATTTATTATTATTATTATTATTATTATTATTATTATTATTATTATTATTATTATTATTTAAGATAATGTATAGTTATGTTTTGTATTTTGAAAACCAAATTGGACCTTTTGGCTTAACTATTTAAACCATAAATTGTTTGTCGTTGGTTCATAATTTCAAATACACCATGATTGCTTTCTCTCTTCTTCCGATTGACCGACGGCTAGCTGTTAGAACTGATAGTTCGATAGCTGGCCAGATCTCGCTACATGAGAACTGAGAATTAGGTCACTCAAAGTTTATTTTATGTGAAAAAAACTTTTATTAAAACTATAAATAATAGAATAGTCTTAAATTTTAAACTCTTTTCACATTTAGAATTGTAATAATGTGCAAAATGTTCATGATACAACTTAAAAGGATTAAACTATTTTCGAGATGAGTAGATTCATGTAAAATTAATATATACAAGTGTAGTATCTTAAAACGAACCAAAGCTTGGCTTGACTGCTTGAGCAAGGTTGTGTAGTGTAGAATTAACATATACAAGTCCAAAAATAAAAGAAAACAGTTAAATATACACATGGCTTGACAAGCTTTCCTATACAATTCTCAATAACTAAACTGCTCTTATTTAAGGCTCGGGTCGGCTAGAGCTTGAAAAGATTCAAATCATTTCGAGCTTGTTATCAAACCGACTTTAAATAGTTCGTGAGTAGTGCAATTACCGCTCTCTACCTAAGAATATTAACTTTTAATGGGACCCAACAATTCCACATTATCAGTCATCAACATAGTAATGTACATATTTATTTTACGAAATCATGTATACATGATTTACATACTTATTATTAAAACCTTTAAAACAAATGGCAGAAGAATAGAAGAAAGAAGGTTCCAAAGGCAGAATAATAATAATAATAATAATAATAATAATAATAATAATAATAATAATCCAACAAAGCGCGTTAAATCCGCGCACGTGCTCTTGCGTAGATATTGCGGGATTTTGTATCAATCATCACACGTGGCCACTACCCATTGGATGAGGCCCAAAAGCTGACGGCCCATTTTTGGATTTATTAGTCCCGGTTTCATATTATAAAATTAATATTGTGTGGGCTGGCGATTACTCTGCTTAAAAATGACATTCAATATTTTTTAATTATAGTTTTTAATATCTAAGAAGAGACCCGTTCACGGTGGGTTATATTACGTTAAAAGTTGTTTCATGTAAAACGACATAACACGATAAACATGTTTTTACTACCAACACATGTCTATACCATTTGTAGTTTACACCTTTGGGTTCCTAGCCAGAGGTTGCGCCGTTGCGGAGCTGCTTAGAAGTCTCCAACGGGTCATCAATAGTAACGTTATGACTAGTGGCGAAGCTTGGACATACACGTCGAGGGAATCGAACTCAATATGTATAAAAGATTTTTAAACTAAAGGGGGGTGGGCTCATAATTTCGGTCGAAAACGGGTAAATTTACACTATGTATAAAAATTTTCGGCTGAAAAAGAATAAATTTACGCTACCGAGCAAAAAACGGAGGGGCCGGGCTCAAAATTTCGGTCGGAAACAAGTAAATTTACTATACAAATATTGGCAGAAAAAGGATAAATTTATACTACCAAGCGAAAAAACGATGGGGGCCAGACTCAAAATTTCGGTCAGAAACGAGTAAATTTACACGATGTATAAAAATCTCCGACCGTAAAAAGATAAATTTAAACTGTCGGGCGATAAAACAGAGGGGGTCGGGGTCACCCCCGGCCCCAACTTTGTTATTCAAAAAGGGACACCGACGTAACTTGTTGAATGTTTTCCTTTTATTTCGTTAGTAAACTAAAAGCAAATTTTTCATTAGGTAACTTAAAAGAAAGTCGAAAGAATAAATTAGATACGGCAAGACTAGATAAAAACCAATTTATCAATGTGCGTTTGCCTCAATATATGGTAATACGGATATATAACAGGTGCTCTTTACTTTTAAAGATCGAGGGTTTAAATCATGTACCGGACAAGTTTAATGGATTTAGATAAAGATTAACCGTTTAAATAAAAAACAAGATTGAAAACTAATTTTATACGACTTAAGAAAGTGTTGGACATTTGGACCGTAAATTTAAGTTATTCCATATTTTATTTGACTTCTGTTGTGGTATATTTTTGTGTGCTAAAAGTCTCAAAATGTAAATAACATTTAAACTATTAGTTATAAACAACACTTTACTTTGTTTTGTCATTCTTTTTATTTTATAATATATTTTTACGGCGACACACACATACATTTATTTACTCGTATTTCTAGCTACTCAAAATAAAAATATGATTAAGCAAAAGCTCTATTAGTAAGAAACTAGAGAGGACGAAACAAGACCTGATAAAATTATGACTCATTACAAGAGACTCACAAAAACATGAACGTGTCTAAAAGATAAAAACACGAGAAATAACGAGACTCGAAATAAATAAAGGAGGTAAGAGGGGACGAAATGTAAGCGATCTCTCATGGATCGCCCAAACCAACCGCTGCATTACGCCGCAAATACAAGACGATCTAACTGACATATGATATCTTCAAACTCTTGCACGATCTAAGAATACCCGTATCATTTATGTCAATTTTAGTTGTATCTCGTCCCATAAAGCAACATGTAAAACAATGTAATCTTTTTTTTTTTTTTTTTACAAGAAGTTCTCCATATCTTTAAGACAGACATGAAAATATTCAATCAATTTGTCTAAATGTGTGAGGGAGAGAACATACATTAAATTTTCCCATGAGAATCTCTCTAGTGTCAAATATTAACCAACATGGAGTTGAGATCACTTTTTTCAAGACCGACTGATCCCGACCGATATCTTAATAGGCCCAAATTTTTTAAAAGATTATATATATATTCTTTTTGAAAATAAAAAAGTATGTATTTTTTAAATTTAAACTCAATTACTCTACTAATTTAAGGTTTAATTTTTTTTCTTCAAACTAAAAATTCATGATTCTCAAAGATAGTCTTGTTCTTCCTGTATTATAAAATCATCGACACCATAAAACTTCATTCTTCAATACCAACTATATTTTCTATAATCATATAATCAAATGTGATTACAAGCTACAAAGATATAATAATCGTCTAACTAAATTTAAGATTCTATATTATGATTTTTATATATTTTATTGTTTTGTAATAAAATCTTGATAATCTAGAAAAAGCATTTGTGTGGGGTAAAGGTGAAGGATGGTTCTGTGTTTCCTAGGGATCGTACAAAAAAGAAAAGAAAAGATGTATTATTATTATTATTATTCATCACCGGCTTTTTGACGTTAACCCACCTCTTTCTTTTTCTTTCTTAAATACACATTTAAACACTTCTTTTACTATTTATTTTTATCCAATAACGTTCTAATTCAGACTTAGAGCTGTTTGGTAGCCTCTTAACAATCATTAAGAGGCTAACTCTTAATGACTCATAACTTCTTAATAGTTAAAAGGTAACCTTAAGTCTGAATGGTTAAGAGACTACCTGTTAATGGTTATCTCTTAACCATTCAAACTTTAGGCTACCTCTTAACAATTAAGAATTTATGAGCTATTAAGAGGTAGCCTCTTAATGACTGTTGACATGCCTCTTTTATAACCCAGGTGTATTCATGTCTTAGATTAGACTTCAACCGCCAATTGTTATTTCGATGCTTGAGGACGACGCCAATCTGTAAAACCCTCCGACTTTTCTATGCCATAGAGCTCAATGATATATCTGTTAAGTGTTAACAATAACAAAATTATTTTGTGATGAAAGTGAGATTCGAACTATACTCCAGCTTCAGTGAACCAAATGGCAACAGAGTCTACTATTTATTTGTTTTATCTTTCTGTATTTTCAAATTGTTTCAAACGTTTAATTGTTTATATTGACTATTTATTAACGAGACTTTTTAAATAATCAGACATTTACAAGTAGAACTTAATTCAAATGAAAGAGAGGTGCGAAATTTAATTGATTTATGTACTTAATTTGGTTGATTATTAATAACTTTAAAGCCAGCGTGAACCCGATTAGGATAACATAGTCTGGTCAGAGTGTAGCATCAAGGCTCTCCAATTTTAGAGAGTGTGATAGCCTAAATTCAAAAAAGTCGCCAATCTTAAAAAAAATAAAAAAATAAATAAACATAAACGTTAATAAATTTTATCATATAATTGGTAAGAAAGAGAAATTATCGGGTCACATTTGTGACTTGAAGGTTAAACTTACAATGTTCGTTTACATTTAAGTGAGTGCTACTTATAAAATACACAGTTACTGATAATCATGAGACTTGAACATGTAACAAATTAAACTTACAGTTTTTTTTTTTAACGACAATTAAACTTACAGTTACATTTGTGTTTGTTAAGTTGCAATTAAAGTATTTCGAATTTGATGATTAAAAATGTAAACAAATTGATAAATTTAGGTAGCTTGGCGGTTGTTATGTGTTTATTACAAAAAGAAAATTAAAGTAATATAAAGTAAAAGTAAGATCAGATTTGCACGCTCGCTCATCCACAACCTTTACGGTGAAATTAATGGAATTTTTAAAGTAATAATATCAAAATAACTCCACTTTGTTTTTAAAATAATAACAAAATCTTATTTTGAAGAAGAGTGTCCTTTTTTTTATCCAAAATAATATCTTTCAATAGCAATTATGATTTGAAAACAGTTAGCTTGATTGTGATACTTTTAACTTTTGTATATTATCACCATCATTTTATATTATTTAATTAATTCAAATTTAGATGTCATATCAAATATTATATTCTTTAATAAATGAAGCAATTTTTTAAAATAAATATTATTGATGGAAATTTGTTTTAAATAAATAATTAACGTAATTCACACTATCAAAATTTATTATTACATAATTATTTCATTAAATGTTTGGTTAAAATTGATTTGTACATGATATATATGGTATTATACCCGCTAACCACGGTTTTATGCATAGTTGATGGTGTAATGTACTAATGTTTGATATATTAACTATCGTTAAGTTTGTTTGTTATACATTTATATATTATTCTATCGCCAACTTGAAAGTTAAGACAATAATTATGAACGCGTTGATATTAGTTTTATTATTATGTAACTTTATCACTTACACGGTCTAGTTTCTTGCTAGTTTGTATTGGGTTGTATAAAATTGGCCGTTCGACCATATTTCATCATTTTATAAGAAATCATAAATAAATCAATTTCAAAATTTGATGGTATAAAACTATAAATTGCATTCCTTTGATAATATGTTATAGAACCGCTAATTTTAACAATTAAAATTCCACTTATAAACATGTTATTCAGTTGTAATGTTGTGATGCCTAATTTTTTAAAATGGCTAACTCACACATTTCTAAACATACTTTTAAATCTACAAACAATTATGCTATAAGAATCAAAATGTGTTAATTACACTTTTGTCACCATGTCCTTGGTCTTTTTTTTCTTTAATTCACACACCTTAAAAGTTTCGTACATTAATTATATTATAATGTATCAGGGGAGGATTCAAGGATTAACTACAGTGGGCCGTTGCCCACCGTCCGCGCCTGCCAGAGTGTCGTATTTACAGGTATAAAATGAGTTGAAAATCAGTCGGTGCCCACATGTGGCTGAACTAGAGAGAGAATAAGAGAGTAAAGAAAAGAAAATAAGTGAAGGGAGGGAGGCATGTGTTTTCTTTTTCCAGTTTTTCCGATGTACCGTGATTAGTTTTGTGCAAGGAAGAAGATGATATAGTCATTATAGGGGTAGTGGTTATATTTTATTTAATTGACAGCTTTTATTTGAACGACCTCGGGTCCAACTTCCAAGTCAAACCAAGCTATTTATATTATTATTGTGATTTGTATTATTTACTTATTTCTTTTTTTTTTTAACAAATCTATATTTTTAGTTTAATCTATGGTTAAGTTGGGTTTGTTTGTTAATTTTTTATGTAAGGTTTTTTTATTGGTTATATAATCAAAGTTTATTGTTTTATTATTTATGATGTTATCATATATAATTTTCATGAAATAGGTGAATAACATTAAAAGTAATACTATTACGTTCCACACAATTTGAATTATAAGAACATTCTCAACTCATCCTCTAAACTTTTGTGAGAGGGTTTTATAGATTATAGGATAAGGGTTTGAGTAGTTGCGAGTAAATGAAAAATAAACGTTAGTGATTTTTTTATAAATTTGGGGAAAGTTTGTTTGCTCATATTTATTTTTAAATATTTGTTGAATTGGTTGTGAATAGAGTAGGGTGAAAACTGTAATAATAAAGATATAAAAAAATATTATTGAATTGAACCAAAAAGAGGAAATATATTGATTTTTAATGTAGTTATTGAGATAGAGATGATGGACGAGCTAAGAATGCTCTAAGAAGGTGCAGTAAATTGATACTCAAAGTTCATTTTGCTCTGGGCCTCTACAATTGTTGGCCGGCCAAGTTCTTTTTGACCCGACCTATTTTTTTCTGATCCTTTTTGTGCCCACCCTAACGAATTTTACTGGATCCGCCTCTGTAGTGTATTTAATTCGAACACTAGATATACAAATGGGATATCAATTATCCAAGTCTAGGTGGTTGAGGTGAGATGTATAAATGCACGGGATCTTTATACATCACTTGTTGGTTATACGCCTCGTAAAGGGCTACATGGGTCATATAAACTGAAAAAACTATTTTTGTGTCCCCTCTGCATACTTGTCAGTCATGCATGACCTATAAGCCCTTGTATAGTCTTATACTAGTTGTATAGACATGCACAGTCACCATGTGGTGGTATATAAAGATCACATCTCTTTAAAAAGAGGGAAGTCTTAGACCATCCACTATGGTGGGGGGCTTCGAAGCCCCTCCACTGTGCCATGTTGGCGTCACGTAAGCACCGAGGACATCGAAGCTCCGCCCCAAAGATGCCCCGTTATGGTTTAATGCCCCAAGGGCGCCCCTATTACACATCTATATGCATATGTATGTATGTGTGAGAGAGAGAGATGGAGAGAGCTGCTGAGAGGCCCCCCACCAAATTCTTTCATCCGCGCCGGCCAACATAACGATCGGATTGTTGGCGCCCACCCTTCAATCACGTGTGTATCTATGGTTTAATGCCCCACTGCGGTGTTTGCCGCCCTCGGCGCCCAAAAAATCGCCCCCACCAAGCCCTATAGCGGATGGTCTTAAATATGTTCAAGTTTCACCTTTGTCTGGAAATAATCGTGAGGTCCTTCAACTTATAGTTGGTTTTCTCTTATCGTTAAAATGAAGATGATCAGACGAGTTTTTTTTACGCAACTTTGTCATAGATACACACATGGGGAAATATAGTCTAGTTGACACATGAGATATACAAACATATATACAGGCAAAATTTGATACACTATAGTTTGTATAAAATTAAATGGGAAAATGATGAGTAATTTGAAAAAAGTGAGAAAAGAATAAAAAGTAGTACACGGCAGGGCAGGCACATACTACCACACCTTTCTTTTCTTTTGCACAAATACCCACTTTCATGACGTCGCTGTAAAAACCCCTATCTACGTTCACACTCCACACCTATACCAACCTATATCTTTCTGTTTAGTCCCTCAACAAGTTACATTTTTACAACAATTATCTTTATCTTCACTCGTGCCGCTCAACATATAGTTGAGCTGAGCTAACTCGAGCGCAGTCTTGTGCTCGAAGTTAAACGATTTAGCTTGGTTTGTTTTATTCTTAAAGACTTGAAGTTTGATCTCGAACTTGACTCGTAGAAACTCCATGCCAACTGGTTATTTTTATAGAAGTTAATACATTTACATAAACTCCAATTTGATAAATAAATTTAGTATGACACAAAAGAGTTACAAGCAAACCAACAAGCTTAGCCTGATGCAAGAATTGAAATTGAAAAGTTTAAATTTGACTACTATACGAGTTTTAATTAAGTTATAAAAATTAAGATTTAGACTTAACTTAAACGAGGTAAATGAGTGAGCAATGAGGTTATGTGTGCCAGTGTGGGCATACCTTCTACTGAGCTATGCATCTTCTTTTTTACATACAAGACAGTTTCAACTGAGTTTTTTTTTTCAAACAAGCTTATGGGTACTCGGGCACAAGCCGAGGAATCCAAACTGTCCGTGTTCCACATCATACTATTACTGATATTCCATTATGTGAGGAAGCCAAGACTCAACCTTCAGTGCTATCTCTGTGAATCGTGAATTTGTTTTGAACGAAGAAGAAAAAAAAATTACGTCTTAAATTAATTGAGTAATTGAGTTTAAACATTCAAATTAAATATTTTTTTACAAAAAAAGTATATATAACTAAAAAAAGAAAAAATAAGGCATGTTTGTGTGCTGGCCCGAGGTTGGCATCATCCGGCCCTGCCTCACAGCCGGCCTTGTCTACCTTACACACTCACAAATCGGTTTCATGAACCCGAAATTGCAAGCATGTTCTCTTGAACCCAAGACGCCGAGCAACCCGACCAAACCAAACCTTGAATTTAAAGAATTACCAGTGTTCTTCTCGACTCGTTGTGCCGAGCAGGTCGATAAACCCGAGCAATGGTAAAACCCATGCGTTAATGCGGTAAGTCAACACAAGTTTGGCCAGTTTGGGTTACGCGTGTTATTGTAATGGTACTAAGACAAAAAAATTAAAATATGGGGTGGACCAATGGCTTGACGTCGGTTGATAAAACATGATTATTGGTAAAACCCGACTGTTATCGATCCCGGACGTTGAAGCGGTGACTATGCGAATTCGGTCGGTTTTCGTCATGTTCATTACGATATTGAAACTAAAAAAACATCATCATTCGGTCGGTTTTCATTACGGCACTAGAACAAAACGCGGTGAGTCTAGGCAAATTCGGTCGATTTTGTCATGTTCGTCACGGTAACAAAACTAAAACAAAATAATAAAAAAAGAACAAAAACAAAATTGACATTCGTTCAGTTTTCGTTACATTAATTACATACCAAAGCTGAAAAAAACATAAAGAAAAAATACAAAAAAATACCAAAAATAAGGTGCCGCAAAGCTCCCTAATAACACCAAACATGTAAAATGTTACATATAATAATTAAAAGGTCGTTGATGTAATATAAGCATAAATAGAGGTACCAAAACTCCAAGTTCCATATAAAGACAAAAAGACAAGTTACCACTCCTTCTTATATCTCTCTCTTCCCCATTACATTATATATATAACATTATACATTTAATACACCCCACCGTCATCTGCCCGTCGTCCGTACCATCCTCCACCGGCTACTTCCGGTCAGTCTTCCACCCCAAGTCTCCTCCTTCAAAACCCTCATTTCTTCATTCATTTTTCACCTTCAAAATCATAAAAAAAAACAAATATTAATATTATTCTATGATGCTGAAAATGGAAACCAACCCATATAATAATAATAATAATAATAATAATAATAATAATATGGATGCTTCATCTAATCTTTTTTCATCATCACTACCACTTGTTACTACTACTGCTACTGGTGGTGATGACGTGGAACACCAGAAGAGTAGTTCATCACTAGGGTTCATGGAGTTACTAGGTTCTCAAGATTATTATTATTATTATTCTATGTTTGATCATAATACGACGGCGTTTACATCACCACCACCGTCACCTCATTATTTGAATCATCAAGATATTATTAATATTGATAATGATAATATTATTATTCACAAGGAGGAGGAGGAGGAGGAGAATAATAATAATATTATTACAAGTACTACTGGTGTTGATGAAGAAATAGAATCATCATCGGTGGTGTTAAATGGACAGCCGCCGTCATCATCGAATTCATCTTCAATCTGCACTTCACCTACTGCTCATCAACAACTCATGTAAGATCATATTCATTTATTATTATTATTATTATTATTATTTTGAATTTTAAACCGTGTTTGAATAAAACACCCCAAGAATTTTAAATTCATTGATTTAATTAGTGGTTTTTTACTTACCCTAAATGTGATGAAAAAATCTATGGGTTTTGAATATTAATAATTATTCATTATTAAACATGTATCATTTTGGCGTAGTGTAATTACTAGATCTATATATATTATTGTGTGTACTATATCAAGTTACATATTTGGATGAGCATATATATGCAAATGTTGGATTGGGATTAATGAATGTAATAGAGTTGGTAAGTACACAAGCAAAAGAGGGGTTTTTTTTGTTTAGATTTTTTTTGTCTATATATACATATATGAGCTATGATGTTATGTGTAGTTAACAAATAATCTTGAATGATTTTTTATGTACGATTATTATTATTATTATTATAAATGTATCAAGTGATTGTAATTATATTATTATAAATCGTAAATGTATCAAGTGATTATAATTATATTATTATAAATCGTAAATGTATCTTGTGATAATACTTATTATTATAAATCACAAATGCATATAAAATAGGTGTATTCAAGTTTTAAATAATAAAATCAGCATATTTGAAGTCGTTATGCGAGAACAATTTCACACATATGGTGATGACTAAGGAGTTAATTAGGTCATGAGCTTTTGGTCGCGTAAATCTTTGTTGGTTTTGTATGGATACGCGAATGTATAACGTTGTCATGTATTCGATCAAGTCATTATTGATGGAATTAACATGATTTAGATATAACATAGGAATTTCTCAAAAGGTATTTATTTAAATGTTTTACTTAAATTGGAAATGAATAGATCATGTGAACATATAGGTCATGTGTTAAAGAGAAGAAATTAGCAATGGGTGGAGACATGACAAAAGCAAAGAAGAAAAAGAAAGAGAAAGCACCAAGATTTGCATTCATGACTAGGACTGATGTTGATCATTTGGATGATGGTTACCGATGGCGGAAGTACGGCCAGAAAGCCGTAAAAAACAGCCGTTTCCCAAGGTAATGATACTCTTTTGTTAGTTTCGTAAAATACTCAACCTATCTATTTTTTAGGATGATTCCGTTAAAAAGTACATGTCTTACATTATATGGTTTATATGAAGTTATACGTGTAAAGTAAAACGTCATATGTACGTGTGCATTTAATAGTCACACAGTTCATATGACTTTGTTAGTGGTTACGTCAGTCATTTATGTGTCAGTCAGACACGTTATATTGGTTATATGATCTGCCATTTTTGCATCTCATATAATATGAGGCCATGTGGGTCGTACGACATGTTCGTGATGTTTGAATAACGCGTTGTTGGTGTTTGTTTAGCCAAACTCCACTTTTACTTGATGCATGTACCTTGTTAAATTGTTAAGTCACTCATATTCTCTCATTTTCACACTAAAAGCAAAAAAAAGAAAAAGATCCTCCTGATTTGCCGTTTTTAGGACAAGTACCAGGGGCGGCTCGGAGGGTGCGCGAGCTGCACCATCGGCCAGGACACATACTTTTTTATACATATTACATATATATGTTTTTTTTGTGTTAAAAATAAGGTTAATTATTTGCAATGGTTTATAAGATAATTGCATGCTCAGAATGGTTTCCGCTTACAATAAATCGGTCGATAAAAGTTTTATCCATATACATTAGTGAATAAAAAATTTTCGTTAAGGTCTATGAGTCTTTTTATTTTGGCTCGGCCGAGGTATTTAAATTCAGGGACGGGGTACGTTTTACCAGCCCCGTCCGTTGAAAGTTATTCAGTTAACAAGAAGACTAATTATTAATCTAATAAATTGGTGACTTGTAGGAGCTATTTTAGATGCACAAGTGCAACATGTAATGTGAAGAAGAGAGTGGAAAGGTGTATGGATGATCCATCTTATGTTATCACCACCTATGAAGGCCAACACACACATCCGCCTGCCGCTAGTTCCGCACCTCTAATCCCCACCTTTAACCATCTCATCAACACTGCCACCTTTGCAGCAGCTGCCACCACGGCCACCACAGTACCACATGCTATGCTAAAACTAGACCAAGGAGCTGGGCTTCTTCAAGACATGCTGCCTTGTCATCACTGATGATTATATATCAACAATATCCATGCATGCATCTTTTATCTTTTTTGTATGAAGTTTATAAATCCAAGCCAACTGTTTTAAATTATTAGTATATATTTTCCAAGAGGTTAATTAATTATTGGTTTTGCCTTACTCTTTAAACCTATATATATGTAAATGGGAATGGTTTCATATCTTTTACCAAACCCTAGACAACTTAAACTTTCTTGTATTATTTTTTTAATTTTCGCAGGTGTGCGTGTGCGTTGTCTGTTACACCGCACTTGTATCAGTTGATATCAGGTCATGGTTTTAGTTTTGAGGGTGTATCATTTCGGTTACAATGCTGCATTGCTGCAGCTTCTCCCTCATTGATGAATATCCCTTTCGGGTTTCATCCATGACCGGTATGTTGTAATGAATATCGGTTTTTAGTAATACAAATTTTCAAGTTTAATTGTTGGCTGTATAGTATCATTTTATGTCAGGTGATTAAAATAGTTTCCTTGGCTTTAGATTATATATATTTTTGTCACTAAAACAGTTTTAGTTTCTTTAAATTATATCTTTAAAACTGGTCAAGTTTGATTACATCTGTTTGCTTCTTAGAAGAAGTGTTTCATTTATTCAACTAATAGGAGATGTTTAATCAGTTGATTCAGTTTTGAGCATAATATTGCATATATCACTCATTTTAGTTATTTTGAGCTTATATATATATAAAGACATATTTAGGAAATATATATTATTTCCTAAAATTTGCAATTTATTTTTTTTTGCTTACATATACTATATTATTTATAAAAAAATACAAAATGTAAAGATATTATTTTGCCAGTCTGGCTTTGTTATATTAATTAACGTTCTGTATATATAACCATAACTGAATCATTGAAGTATAATTTTTTTTATGTATATAACCACAACTAAATTATACACTTCGGTTGATACTCTTGTTATGTTTGAAATTGAATTTGAAAACAATTTATGGACTTACTGGCTTTTTCAAAACACCATTTTTTTAAAGTCAGGATTTATGACTTTTAGAAAACAATCTTTTTTCTTATTAAAAAGCTAAAACGAAAAGGACTTTTGTGGTTGACAAAACACATTTAACTTATTGTTTTTTTTTTAAAAAACAACAATTAAGTCAATAAGTTGCTTTCAAACTCAATCACAAACATGTTGTTATGTTAGAATCTAGTCAATCGGTTTTTTAACCAAAAGATGATGCAATGACATACCAACCAGGATCGCTATAAAATTTTGTTTTTATTTATTTATTTTTATAACAACCACAAAATCTTTAAAAGGACTAAAGAAAATAAGCCGAAATCTGATTTGTAACCCATTGTTGCTGATGTGGTGCTGGGCCCATGAGCAAAACATGATGTAAAGATGGTGTCATAAAGCACTATAAGGAAAATCTTAAACATGTGATTTGGTCTCTAGATTTGTTTTTGGTTCAATGAATGTCCAATCATCCATGTGCAAACAAAACATGTTCTTTTCTTAATTAAACCAAACATTTTTCTTTAATATTACGTGTTTTTAAAAAACCAATTTAGTGTTCCTGTATGATAGTTGTCTGCCTATTACGCTTTAGTAGTTAATTACTTAATTAACATAACCAAAATTTTGATTGTATTATTATACTATTATACATGTATTTTTCGTGTTTTATATATAGGCTTATTTTCATGATTAATGGGTTTGGATGCATATGAGAGGGTTATGGGCTTGTATATGTACTCATATCCGGGGAAAAAAGGAAAAATAAAAAGAAACGCGTTTTCATGGAGTCTTGTTTTAATAAGCTATCTAACAACCCCTTAAATCATGATCAAATCCAATATTAAAACATATGCAATCCCAACCACCCCTCAAATCATGGTCAAATCCAGTGTTAAGACACATGCAATTTGCATTAAATGATTAGATATCAACCCCTATCACAGGGATATGCAAATAGTAACCTTATTATATAACATAATAGAAAATTATAAAAAAAAATGGTAAGCCTCACAACCATCTTGACATGGGATCTTGCAACTTCATGATACCCCGTCGGTCTGTTACGCTAGCTTGCTAGTTGCTAGTGGGGTTCTTCACGTGTCGTTTTTGTGTTGCACTACTGCATAGACATGGCGCACCCCTCTAATTCATAGCTGAATCTTTTTAAGTCTACTGTGGTTTTTAAAAAAATATTATTAATTTAAAAACTTAATATTTTTTGTGATATTAGCAAAGAAACAATTAAAACAATAATAATTACACAACACCCAAGTCCAATTTATCCAGTTAAGTAGCCCAAATGAAATGGCCCATCTAGTTGAAGCATAAAGAGCTATAGAAAGAGAGGATATTGTATGAAGAATTGAAGATTGTTATTGAGAGCTTCTTCAGTTCTTCCCATCTGAACTTCTAATACTTACCTCTATACCTGCTCGATTAAGCGTTTGTATCGTTTACTTCACTCGTCATGTTAAAACCATATCACTACAATGATGTTGAATTAAGCATTTTAAAGTTGGCACGAATGAATTTCGTTACCAATTATAGGCTTCGTATACTCGTTCTTTCAAACTAAAAAGAACGCAGACACACTGAGTAATAAGAATTTCAGAGTGAAGCGGCATTAAGTATGAATAGGAAACTAAGGGGTTATAAGTCAATGTTATGTTTACCTGTAACAACGAGGGTGGTGACAACGATGACGACCACCACTAGTTTACAACTACAATTCAAAACAAAAACAACACAACATTCACATCAACAAGAAACCTAAACAATAACAACCAACTAATCACAAAGGGGCCGCGGCTAACTTATCAAATTCCGCACCTACTCTCTTCATTTCTTCCTCAATTTCCTCGGACAATGCTTCCATAACACCAATCTCCGAATCAAATTTCTTCTTCTTCAACACCACCTGTTTCCTTTTAGCCTCCAGCTCCTTTATCTGTCTATCGATCGCTTTAATCTCTTCATCAAAAGGTTGCTCACTATGTTCCTCTATTTTCTCAGCAACCCCTTTTGACCGCTCTACCAATTCGTCCTGTTTGTCCTTGAACAAAAGCAATCGAGTCAACCGATCTCTTATCACCTTAACATCAAACCCGTTGTTTTCGAGTTCCACAAGGGTCTCCAAAAAGTCCTCTATTCTACTTCTTGGTTCATCAAATCTCAAACCAAGAGTCTTGTTAACCAGGATCGAAAATGTAACCATAGTACCGATGGCTAACCCTTCACGAGCACTTTCTTTCACACCTTCCAACAGTGGACGGAAATGTGGTTTTTGTGGAAGCATCCGGAAGGCTTCCATTGATTCTACGGTTTCCCATAGTGGTGTGGTTCTGGCAACTGGTACACCAAGTGCAAGTCTCTCATCCGCAGTTCCTTCTAGAGATGTAATTGATCATCATCGATTTAAAAATTTCAAAAAAATTTAAAATTTGGTAAAAAGAGCCTTACCTGGGCCATGATAAGTTGGAGAGTGTTTAGCTTCAAACAAAATAGAAATAGGTTCATCATCGTTAGTTGCAACGATATCTACATCAAAAACAGTTATGTTAGGATTGCTAGGGCATCATGATGATCATCATTAAATGATTAACCATTAACTTATAAGAAAGTTATCATTGAACCTTGAGCAGGAGACTCGGTGTTTACACTAATTGTCCTCCGTTTTCCCCGTTTTCCTTTCCTTGCTGAATACTTTTTCGTCCCTTGACTCGGTTGACCATCTGTACTTTTATTTGGTAGCTTGTCTTTACTCAATGGAGCCTTCTGTATCCCCGACGTCGGTTGCTCCTTTACAGGCCCCTGGTTCTCTTCTTTCTTTTGACCATCTTCCACCACAGATGGAACAACATCTCCATTCTGATTATTAACTGCAATTTTATAAAAAAAATGTTTAGAAGTATGCATTGTTAAATTGTCAAACCACAATTCATGAATAAATAATTAAAATAAATAAAAGTTAAAGGTTACCCGTGGCAGGAGTCGTTGGGCTTGAAGGCCGTAACTTAGGTGGTCTACCCCTCTTTCTTTTTGGAGCAACAGATGCAGTATCCACTTCACTTCCCTGCTAATGAAAATATGAAAAACATTACAACCACCCAATTTATATAAAATTTTAGTAGAAGTACAAAATTATGTTTTTTTTCTCACCTTCTCAGCTACTGTTAATGGTGAAAGTGGAACACTGGGTGGTTGCGTGTCACTTTCTGTAACATTCGGGGTCTTTTCAATGGACAGCTTCTGAAGTATATTCCCTTGTGATACTGACATCCCATTACATTGCAAACCCACGACAACAGGAACAATAGAATCTTCGTCAATATCGTCTTCTTCCTGAATTTCTTCCACAATTTCTTCGGTTATTGATTTGGGGGTGGAGTCAACTTTAGCTGAAATTGTTTTCATCTTAAGCTTTCAATAAACAAGGTTGCTAATTAAGTTTAGAACTAGGATTCCATTAACCACACACCTGTGTCACAAGCTTGCAAGCTCCTAAGCTCGTTGGTTAACTTCCCTCTCTTTCTTGGAGAATCCGTTGTTAGCTTACTACCCTGCAATTGAAAAAAATAAATCAACTTTGCCCCCTGGACACCCATTGCTTGTTAGATAAAAAAAATATAATTGTATAGGACATTCAGCTCACCACTTTTTTTCCACTAGAAAGATTCTCACTTTTACCAACGGCTTGGCCAGCCATTCCAGTTACTTCAGAGTTAATGCCCTCAGATTTACCAACAGATGAACCGTTTGTTTTTTTACTTGAATCATCGTTCATAATTTCATCATGTGGTTTCTTTGAAGACGGTGCACCATTATCATTGCTATCAATTTTTTTCTGCCTTGCTCTCTTCATTCTTGATGTTGCAATAGTGGATTGTTTGTCAGTGTTGGGTGTTGTCTGCTCAATTTGCTGCTCTATCAAGGAAGGAGGTGTTCTCCCATCCATGTCACCCTACACAGAGTTAAGATTTATATAATTACAACCTCCACCAACACAATTAGTTCAAGTTCAATCACAAAAGGCACATTTACAATAGCATATAAACAAGTTTATTTGCTCAAATAAGACTAGATTCTTAATCTGTGTATGTATGTTAACATCTAATTGCATTTAGTATACATTTTCAAGTATATATGATCGATATTGTACCTAAGCTAATGCATACACATATGATCTTTAGGAACATTTTAGACCATTCCACATTTTCTTCTAGACAACAAACACGTATTTACTTACTACTTAGTTCACAGTGAACAACCAAATAGACTGGGAGTCTGGGACAAGTGCAAATAACAAACAAGTAATCCAGTTAACCATATATGTGCATACAATGAAATGAATACCTGAGAAGCATTGAACCATTTTCCACCTTTCCACTCCATATGTGGCCTTACTCTCGAGCAAACAAACTCTCTTTCCTGTTTCGTATGTTTAAAGAACACATTATACCTATTGTCAGCAAGTTCTTTGGTTACTACTCCACTCCACCATCCAAAATCATAATAAGCATCCACCTTTTCCAACAAAACAAAACTCTTAACTCTCAAAGGAGGCGGTGTCGGACGAATATGAAGATAATCTACTGTTGCTTTATGAAGAACCGCCTCGTCACCACTTCCCGGCTGCTGATACTCAACCAAAAAAGTATTGTTGTCGGTGTTTTTTAATATAGTTGCAGGAAGCCAACAATCACGCGCATTCTCTCTCTCAAAAGACACTTCCACTTTTTTGCCTACAGTGAACAGCAATCCTGCTGTTCCCTTCCGAGAATTTGTCAGAGAAACGAAATCAGAAGCATAATTTAAAAATTAGCATCAACAAACAAACAACAAATAAACTTCAGATTTCAAATTTTAACAAACCAATATCAAACTGAGAGCACATTATAGATGACAAAAAGCACGGTGAATTACTTGCTATATAAACAAACAGAACGTTCGGCGAACTATTCGTTAACTGTTCGTCGAGAAATTTGTTATGTCCGGTTCGTATCATGAATAAAAAAAATCATTCGATTAATTAAATGAATGAGGATGAACAGAGGCCATGCTCCCTCAATTGAGTTCGTTTACGTCGGTTTATGTTCATTAATGTTTGACCATTATAAGTTTTTATTATTTTTCAATGAGTTTTCTAATCTTATCATATAGATTCAAGCAAAATTATTAACTATAAAACAGAAATATATATGAGTATTATGTGATTAAATTATATGTAAAACTAAAATATGAATATGAATTTTAAGAAAAAAGTCAAAAACACCAACAAAAACTTGGTAGTCAAACCGAACCGTTGTCACTAACCATTGTCGATTAGCCAAATCAAATAAAACATTGCTTGTGTTCGTAAACCGTTCATGAACAAGTACACGAACAGATTTTGTTCCCTTAGGTGTTTGTAAACCGTTCGCTTGACGATAAAAGCTTAATGAACAAACAAGAGCAAGGCCTTGTTCAGCTCGTTTACAGCCCTAAGTATAATCTTTCAAACACTCCAAAAAATTTCGACCAATACTTGACCAACTTTAAACCATTTGAACCAATGCTTTGACCGACTACCGATTTGCTGGTCCAATTAGGTAAAATCAAATCCGTAGCATACCAAATTAGCAATTGGTAACCAATCGCAATTTTCACAACACTGCAACAAACATACTCCTAAGTACAAATACCACCACACCAAAATCCAATTAAAAGAGAACAATAAACCCTAAACGCCGTGCCTTAGTTACTGTATAGATAAATCCCCTAACATGTAAATGAACCTAACCACAAACTTGGTAGCCAATCAATAAAACTCTATCTGTGTTCATTTGTGTACGTAAACCATTCACAACAAGTTCATTTCTTCTATAAAAGTCGCCGGAATTGTTGGTTCACCTTGTTGTGTTGTCTAGCTCGATTCGTTATATCTCGGTGTTCTCCCGGTTTTGATAAACGAGGGTTTCTTGTAACCTGGCTGCCGTTGAGCTGTATCTACCTTCATCATCTTCACGGTATACTCGTTCCTTTCTCACTATTATTATTATTATTATTAGTATTATTATTATTATCATTAGAACATACGTGATCCGGATCTTTGGAGTTTATTTTCATTTTAAGATCTCTTGACTATTATTGTTATTGCTACACACTATTATTATTATTATTATTAGTTTTTGTTACTATTATTATTATTATTATTATTATTGATTTGGTGTTCTATTGCTTGTGTTTGTGTGTTTAGTTGCAACCATAGAGTGTAGGAACCATGACTATTACCTAAGACCATGTCCTGAAACGAGGGGTGTAGGAAAGAGTAAAGATAGGGAGCGTATATTGCGTTTGGCTTCTTGGAATGTAGGAACATTAAATGGTAAGTTGCTAGAATTGGTAGATGTGCTTAAAAGACGTAGGGTTCAGATAGCATGCCTCCAGGAGACTAAGTGGAAAGGACATAGAGGGGCTGAGTGTAATGGGTATAAGTTGTGGTACTCGGGGTCTGATGGAGCTAGGAATGGAGTGGGGTTTCTAGTGGCTAAGGAAATACACACTAGTGTGGTGGAGGTGATAAGACATAATGACAGGATTATGGTGTTGAAATTAGTACTAGGAGAGGAAGTAGTGGCAGTAGTCTCCGCCTACGCGCCCCATGTAGGCCTAGGGGATCAGGAAAAGAGAGAATTTTGGGATTGCCTAGACGCAGTGGTAGGGGGCATACCTAGGGGGGGAGAGGATTTGCATAGGAGGTGATTTTAATGGACACATTGGTAAGGTTAAGGATGATTTTCAAGCCGTACATGGGGGTTTCGGTTTTGGTGATAGGAATGAGACCGGAACAGATCTTCTAGAGTTTGCGGTGGCACATGACCTAGGTATTATAAATTCTTATTTTAGGAAACAAGATTCTCATTTAATCACTTTTAGCAGTGGCGGACGCGACACGCAAATTGACTACCTTTTGATGAGGCAAAGAGACCGACGTTGGTGGAAGGACTGCAAAGTCATACCTGGGGAGGCAGTTGTGACTCAACATCGACTACTAGTGACAGATATAGCCTTCAGAAATAAGCTGACTGTTCGAGAGAAGAAAGGTACACCGAGAATTCGATGGGGAAATTTGAAGGACGAAAATCTCCTACTGTTTAAGGATAAACTCATGCTGCATACGCGGGCTCGACTAAATGGGGACTCAACTCATATATGGGAAGCTATGGAGACAAAGATCATCCAAGTAGCAAAGGAGACTCTCGGGGTCACAACAGGAAAGACAAGTGGGCATAAGGAGTCTTGGTGGTGGAATGACGCAGTGCAAGACAAGATAAGGGACAAACAAGGATGTTTTAGAGAGCTAATGAGGTGCACGAATGAGGAGGAGCGAGTGGAATTGAGGGACAACTACAAAACGGCCAAGATAGAGGCGAAGATGGCGGTGGCGGAAGCAAAGAAGGCGGCCTTTAAACGGATGTATGAAAGTCTAGAAACAAAAGAGGGGGAACATGCTATGTTTAAGATTGCCAAAGCCAGGGAGCGTAAAAGGCAAGATCTAGGACTGGTGAAGTTCATAAAGGATACAGATGGGCATGTACTGGTCAAGGAGCAGGACATCAAGCTAAGATGGCAAACCTACTTCCACAATCTTTTTAACAATGGGAGAGCTTTCCAAGAAGAACATGACAACACAAACTTTCAACGACAACAATCGAATAACTGCTACTGCCGACGGATCACACGAGAAGAGGTGAAGGATGCACTTAGGAGAATGGGAAGGTCTAAGGCGGTTGGCCCAGACAACATACCCATCGAGGTGTGGAAGTGTCTGGGGGGGGGGAAGGAGTCATGTGGTTAACTACTCTGTTCAATAGTATTCTCAAATCAGGTAAGATGCCAGACCAGTGGAGGAGCAGCGTTGTAGTTCCTATCTATAAGAACAAAGAAGACGCCCAATGTTGTGGTAACTACCGAGGAATCAAACTACTAAGTCATACTATGAAGCTATGGGAAAGAGTGATTGAGGGTAGACTTAGACGAGAAACTCAGGTTACGGTCAACCAATTTGGCTTCATGCCGGGGCGTTCCACCACAGAGGCAATACACCTTCTAAGAAGATTAATGGAAAAGTATAGGGAGAAGAAGCGTGATCTACATATGGTGTTTATTGACCTAGAAAAGGCCTACGACAGTGTGCCACGAAAGGTGCTCTGGGAGTGCTTGGAGGGTAGAAGAGTGCCCAGGAAATACATAGAGATAATTATGGATATGTATACCAGGAGTGAAACAAGTGTCCGTGCGCCAGTGGGGATACTGATTTCTTTCCTGTAGAGGTAGGTCTTCACCAGGGGTCAGCGTTGAGCCCGTTTCTTTTTGCAGTAGTCTTGGATGAGTTGTCAAAGTCGATTCAGGGGACTCTCCCGTGGTGCATGATGTTCGCAGACGATATTGTGTTACTTGCTGAGAAAAAACAAGATCTAAACATGAGGCTTGAGGAGTGGCGAACAACCTTAGAGACAAAAGGTTTAAAGATTAGCCGATCTAAGACGGAGTACCTCCACTGTGATTTTGGTGGGATAAACGACAATGAAGACGCACAGATCACAATTGAAGGGCAGGTGGTCCCGCAGGTAACGAAGTTCAAGTATTTTGGATCATTTGTACAGAGCGATGGGGAATTAGACAGTGATGTGACCCACCGAGTTCAGGTAGGATGGTGTAGATGGAAAGCAGCCACAGGTATATTGTGCGACAAGAGTTTCCCGACTAAACTAAAGGGAAAATTCTATAGGGTGGCAGTTAGACCTGCAATGCTATATGGAACAGAGTGTTGGGCCATCAAGAAGGCACAAGTGCGGAAGATGGAGGTAGCAGAAATGAGAATGCTACGTTGGATATGTGGGCACACAAGGCTAGACCGAATAAGAAACGTTGTGTTTCGCGAGAGATTAGGGGTGGCGAACATAGCAGACAAGATAAGAGAGTGGAGATTGAGATGGTTTGGACATGTAAAGAGAAGACAGACGACGAATCCTGTTAGATCCGTAGAAAACATTACTATAGAGGGGAGGAGGGGTAGAGGACGACCGAAATTGACTTGGGATGAGAGGATTAGGCATGATTTGATAGACCTAAACCTCTCCGAGGACATGGTTGAGGATAGGAATTCGTGGAGAAGTAGAATTAAAGTTAAGGATTTTTAGAGAGAATTGAATACCTTAGGGCTTAGACTTAACTTATTTAGGTCGCATACCATAATGGTATTTCCCTTACATATATTATTATTATTATAATTATTATTAGCTTTTATATAGCTGTTAAACTGTGATCTTATTATTAATATTATTATAATTAGTAGTAGTTTGTATATAACTGTTAAACTTTGATTTCCTTTATTTTGCTTCATACACATGTACTTAGAGCCGAGGGTCTCTCTGGAAGCCACCTCTACATTCCTTTGGATGGAGATACGGTGTGCCTACATCCCACCCTCCCCAGACCCTACTTATAGCTTTGTTGTCGGTGGGATTTTACTGGGCATGATTGATTGATTGAGATGTTCATGAACCGTTCGCTTGTCCGATAAAAGCTTAACAGACTAACATGAACAATGCCTTGTTCGATTCGATTCATTTACAGCTCCAAGTATAATCTTTCAAATACTTCAAAAATTATGACCAATTTCGACAAATGTCAACTGATTTCGACCAACTAACGGTTTATTAGTCTGTTCAGACAAAATCGAATTGGTAGCACAATGAATTAACAATTAATCCGTAACCAACCAAGATTTTTACAACACTGCAACAAATAAACTCCTAAGTTCAAATACTATCACACCAAAATCCAATTAGAAAGCACATTATACCAAATAAACCCTAAGCACGTTGTCACAGGCCATTCTCGGTTAGCCAAATAAAATAAAACATTGTTTGTGTTTGTAAACTGTTCATGAACAAGTTCAATTCCTTAATCAACAAACACGAACAAAAAATGCCGTTCGGTTAGGTGTTTGTGAATCGTTCGCTTGGCCTATAAAAGCTTAACGAACGAGGTCACGAACAAAAACAAGGCCTTGTTCAATTCGATTCATTTACAGCCCAAAGTGTAATCCTTCAAATACTTCAAAGATTTTGACCAATAATAACAAATGTGACCGATATTGAATGATTTGGACTAGCTTTGCTGATTTTCTAGTCTAACTAGGTAAAACTGAACCGGTAGCACACCGAATTAACAATTAAATGGTAACTAACTGAGATTTTTACAACACTGCAACAAATAAACTCCTAACTCTAAATATTATCACACCAAAATCCAATTAGAAAGCACATTATCCCAAATAAAACCCTAAACACGATGCCTCACTTATCGTATAACTAAATCCCCCAAAAATCCCCATATGTGCAAATTAACCTAACCAACAACAATAAACCCTAACATACATAGAAAGTACACATATAGTAATTAACAGAGTTCAATTAATCAATAACAAAGCAGCAAATGCATAAACCTGCTTCTGCGGTTGGAACCATCTTTCAAATACTTGAAAATTTTTAACCGATTCGGACCAGATTTGCCGATTTTCTGGTCCAATTAGGTAAAATCGAATGAATTAACAATGACTCAGTAAGTAATCGGGATTTTTTACATCAATTGAACTCAAATATTATCACATCAACATCCAATTGCAGAGCACATTATAAGTACATATAAGCCATAAGCACGGTACAAAACCCCCAAATATTACTATATGTATAGAAAGTACACATATAGCAGTTAGCAGAGTTCAATTAATCAATAATTAATATTAAAAATAAAGGAATAATAATAAAGCAGCAAGTGCATAAACCTGCTTCTATATGTACAAATAAACCCTAAGCATGGTATAAAACCCCCAAATATGTAAATTAACCTAAACAACAACAACAATAAACCCTAGCATACATAGAAAGTACACATATAGTAACATTTGCAGAGTTCAATCAATTAACAATCAATAATCAATAATTAATAATAATAATAAAGCTGCAAATGTATAAACAAAACCCCCAAATATGTAAATTAACCTTACCAACAACAATAAACCCTAACATAGATAGAAAGTACACATATAGTAACATTTGCAGAGTTCAATCAAATAATAATAACAAAGCAGCAAATGCATAAACCTGCTTCTGCGGTTGGAACCATCTGCCATTGACCCATCGTCTATGCACTCTGAGCTGCTCACAATTAACCCTAACCTGGTCACAATTAGACCGGTTTAAAAAGGTAACAATATAATTAAACTCGTCGATGACGTCAGTAACTACGCCTGTGCACCAGCCGTCGTTGTGAAACGCGTCAACGACGTCGTTTAGGTTGTAAGTTGAAGGACTAGTGGTTGAGAAGTGAGGCTTAGGTCTGACGTAAGCAGTGTCAGCGTATTCACGTAATCGAGTGGTGGATGAAGAGAAGAGGTTGTGGTATTCGAGGTAGACGAGTTTGTTGTGGTGGTGGATGACGGTGGCGGAGTAGTAGGTGTGGTCGTCGTCGGAGGTGACTTCAACGTCGGAGCCTTTGGTTAAGAAGGTGTAGGTGTGGGTGTCATGGACGTTGTCGTCATCCATCCCATTTCAGGTTTTGGAAACCCTAATTGGTAATTGGTCCTGTAAAATGAGTCGGTCAAACAAGGTGTCGTAGTGGTGTGGTGTGGTGTGGTGTGTGGTTTTTTTATTTGGGATGTGAATTGGAATTGGAATTGGAATTGGAATTGGAATTGGAATTGGAATTGAAATGAAACATGCTATTAGGATGAGTGTTTTCGGGAGGGTTATGGTGCTGGTATTAAATTCGGTATTGATTTTGTGCCGTTGGTACTGAATCGGTGCCAAGTTTTTTAGTTTTCGATATCGGTACAGTACCGGTATTTCATAAATTTTACACAAAATACCGATACTGGTATCAAATATTTCGAATTTACGGGATAGGGATTTTGGTCAACAAACCCGTTTAAAACTCAATACCGGTTTGGGTTGAAACTGGTTCGGTTTGGTCAACAAAAGTTAAAATCGGTTTATAGTCGGTTTATGTTAGGGTTGAAACCGGTTAATTACCATATTACGGTCGGTTTCGGTTCGGGTTTTGACCGGTTTTTGGCCGGGTTCGGTTAACCGATTTGGAACTTGTTTTGGTGGTGAGTTACAGAACGGTTCCAAACATACGGTTTCGATTAGTTCCAAACAGGTTTTCTATATAATCGATTTCAAACCGGTTCAGTTTTAGTTTGATTTTCGGATCGGTTAAGCGGTTTATTTGCCCACCTCTAATCTCGAGCTCATCCCTATGTGGAATTGTGCAAATGAACTTGGATTGATAAAAAGGCTCCAAACTAGTTAGGGGTGTTCTTCAAGTTAGTTTTTTTAGTTGGGTTTTTTGGGATTCAAAGTTTTAAATCAACACCCAAAAACTCAATCCAAATCTCTCACGGATTCTTCGAGTTCGGGTACGGGTTTTATCCGATCGGTTTTAGGTAAGAGTGACAACCCTAAAACTAGCAGAGCTTATTGAGCTGAGCTGAGTCTTAAAAAAAGCTCGTTTAGTTATTTTTAGTCGACCTTGAGTTTTCTAATGTTATCATCCAAACCTACATTTTACGTATTATTTTTAGCGGACCTTGATGGTGTAAAATGTGAAATTCGAGTAAAAGTAGACACACAATACAATTTTACATATCTAATGCTTTTAAACATAGTCATTACCTCACATGACTACAAAGGTTACAATTCACAAGTCTATAAATTTAAAACAAGATGTCTGGTAAGAGCATGTTTGTGATTGAATTTGAAAACAACTTATTACCTTATTGATTTTTTCAAAAACCCATTTTGATTGGCTTTTTCAAAAACCCATTTTAAAAAGCCATGATTTAAGGCTTTTAGAAAACCGTCTTTAAACTGTTTCAAAAAGCTAAAATAAAAGGAATTTTTGTAATTGCCAAACACCATTTAACTTATTGGCCTTTTGAAAACGCCAATAAGGTGTTTTCAAACTCTCCCGAACAGTTACAAAAAAAAACATGAGATGTCTGGTTATTTGTATTACTTGGTACCACATAAACTGATTTAGCATTCAACACACTTCAAATTCTAACATCCAACCATACATTTCCCAAAAGGTGTTACAACACCAAGTGTTGTGACCAGTAACTTAATTATATTTACATTACATTGCCTCATATCTCGCATTTGGCCGCTTCAAGTTCAAAGAAACCACCGAAGCCCAGTCTGCAATCTCCATGCTCCCTTGAGTTCCGATTGACTTTTCGCATGACGACGAGCAAACAAGAAGACAATCGATACGGGTCTCCATTTTCTTGATGACCAATAGCTGTCAGAATCAATCTCATAAATATCTTTTCTACCTGGATAAGAAGGCTAACATGCTTACTGATTATATAAACAATACCTGTCATATTAACTAACTATCCGTAGCCTTCAACTTTCGAGGCCTTTTGTTAGACTGCGCTGGTGAAGATGGAGCTTCTCTTCCCGGTCCCTTTAAACACAAAAAATATTACCGTTAACAGTTATCAATCCATGAAACATAATACCAATAATAAAATAATATGGAGATTGGAGATACAAACAAAGTTGCAGGAAACATGATCCATACCTTGCGTTTTTGGTCCCTTTTGCCAACTCTTTCTGTTGATATTGCTGGAAAAGGAACGAAGAATAAAACGAGATGAAAAAATGAAATAAGAAATATGAAATCACAAGTAAAAATCCAAACAAGCTTATTACCTCCAAAGCTTACTGAGTCGGGAACAAATGCACGGTCCTGTTCAATGACACGTAAACGCTGTCAGGTCGAACCATATCGAGAATAATAAAAAAAAATACAACAAAAACAGTTTGCCTTTGTCGTTAACAGGGATTAGTAACCTTTGGTGTGTCTGGTGTTTCAGTATATGAACCTTCACGGTAAGACGAACCTTCTTCTTTATTTTGCAACTGAAAAATAATAAAAAGGAAAAACTAATTTAGTAAGCCAAAAATAAAATAATCAGACTAATTAAAGAAACGAGCATAAAAACAAAACAACACCAGTTTCTGAAGATTTAAAAGAGTCAGTATCTCTTTTCGCAATTCCAGATGCTCTGCACAAACAGCTTTAGTCGGGACTTTGGGTTTCAAATTCACCTGTACAATACAAAAGGCAAAACTGTAAAAACCATGTCTGGTTTCTCAAAGAGTATCTATGGGATATAACATATAAGTAAATAATAATAAGAACCTTAAGCTCTTGTAAGAATTGTTCAACACGTTTGATAGTTCGCAATCCTGCTGATGAACTGGCAGCTTGCACCATTTGATCCAATGCATATGTTCTCAAGTACACCTTAAGCTGCATACACAATAAATCAGTAATATAAAATCAATTTCCTCAAGCACAAGCATATATGTGTTTGTATAGAGGATATTATGATACCGTGCGAAGAGAGGCTGCTGCAGCAGCAGCATTTTCTGCTATTGACATCAAAGGTGCAACACCTGAAGTAGCCTGAATATTAGAAGGTGATGCGGTTTCAGCAGCAGCAGCTTTTTCCATGCGTTCAGGACTAGCATTTGATGTGACTGCCAGCTCAGCATCCTGAGCAGCCTGAAATATAAAACATGACGCACGTGACAAGTGTCATCTTCACACACGTGTAGAAAGGAATCCAGTATTAAACTTACCTTTGCAGCCATACGAGCCTCCATTATTTTCTTAGCTTCAGAAAGAACCTAAAAACAAAGAATTAAAAAAATAAATGATTATTTTCCATCTAAATATATTTAAAACACTTTGATAATTTGAAGCGGAAAATGCACACCTCAGCATCTTTACGCTCTTGGTGCTTTGTCTGAGAGAGAACCATAGACAACGCACGCTTACGGTCTACCTCTTGAGAGATGTTGTATGGATCCTACATAAAAGAATAAATAAATCTTTAAAAGAAAGCCAAATAACTTGACAATTCATAAAAATGTTAAGGGAAACAAAATATAGAAAAACAAAAAGTGCAAATGTTCTTACTTTAACAAGAGGGTGATTAGAAACATCAGCAGGAGATGGAGCCCTTGCAATTAATATTGTCCGAGAAACTGCAATTGTATGGATAACAAAGAGAAATTAGTCATTTGTAGGTTTTAATAATGGAAGTGGTGTCATGATTTTAGACAAAAAATATAAACTAACTTACCACTGTAGTAGCGATTCTTGAGTTCCTCCACTGATCGAGATGTTGAAAATCTATCAGCAACTACAACGAACCGGAGATCGAAACGTTCACATAACTCGAAGAGTTCATCCGTCTCTTCTTTAGTCCATTCCTGGCAAAAAAGTATAACTGTATAAGTTTGCTAACAACAAAAATTTGACCAATGTTGATTTGTCTAGTCCTTGTTTAAAATTAACAAATATTTGTTATAAAAATTGAAATTTGATGGCTTATTCTAAAGAGCAAAAAACGCCGGTTAGCTGAATACATAATATGGCACTCACAGGATCTGTCAAATGCTTCTCATACTCCTCATCTGTGTACTTGATCACATCAACAGACTGCAACATTTCAAGTCAAAGTCAGCATGGCATCTATATCTATATACATACATATATACTAAATTCAATGGCTGTTATGAAAAGAAACAAGGCATTACCTTGTTGTACTTTGCAAACGAATAATCTCCAGTTGGCGGAGTTCCATTTACAACTCTGACCTATAACCATTTAAAATCGTTAAAACATACCACAAAATACATCCAGGTAACAATCAAACTTGTACATAATAAAAAATAAAGTACATAATATGATAACAATATACCCAGTGGTAAAGCTTCAAGTCATCTTTCCGAGCTGAGCTTGTGAATGAAAGCCATTCCCATGTTATCTAAAAGAATAATATCAAAACCATCAACAAAAGTCAAATGCATAACATGAATAACAGACTAGTGTAAACTTACAGTTACAAAAAAACAGTACACGCTAATTACACAACTTTAAAAAACATCACATAGAAGTCACAACTCTAGGCCTGCAAAGAGTGTATACAACCAAACGTTCAGCGAACTTTTCGTGAACCGCTCAGCAGGAAGCTTGCTTATGTTTGGTAGTTTAATAAACAAACGAACACAAATAAATTCTTCTTGTTCAGTTAATTAAATGAATGAACATGATCACATGTTCCGTTTGTTCATTAACGTTCGTGAATGTTCGTTTATTTCCGTTTGTTTAACCCATTTAGCTATGTAATTTTATAATTTTTAAGAATAATCAAACATCTATTAAACTTCAATTGGTGTTCGTTTATGTTCATGAGCTGTTCGTTTAGAATGTTAACGAACGAACATACATGAACACGCACCCGTTCATTTTCTTATCCAACAAACATAAACAATACGAAAACTCATTCGTTTAACTGTTCGTGTTCTATAAAGTTGAACAAATGAACACGAACACACCTACACAACTCATAACCTAGCCTTTTCATTTTCAGATTGATGGCGTTCGTTCATTTACGTTCGTGTCCGTGTTCCGTTTGTTCATTTACGTTTGCTTGTGTTCAGTCATATGTTCGTTTACTTACCTTCGTTCATTCTCATTTGTTTAACCCACTTAGCTACGAATTAGTACGAAACTTCATATTTTTTAAGAATAATTAAACATCTATTAAACTTCAATCGTTGTTCGTTTAGCATGCACACTCATTTTCCTAGCGAACTAACATAAACGATACGAAAATTCAGTTAAACAAACGAACACGAGCATGCCTACACAACTCATAACCACTAACTAACCTTCTCATTTTCGGATTTCTGACGTTTCTTCAGCTGATTAACATCAAGTGAAGGCATAAGAGGTGGTGGCACACCACCTGTAAGCGCATAAACCTGCAGCATATTACACAAAATTAAATAATAATAATAATAATAATAATAATAATAATAATTTCTATTTTGTAAATTAGGCACTGTTTCGCAGCTTCTGTTTTATGGCCTAATTACTTCGAACACGATTGCTTCGTTTCAAGTATTTTTTGACCGAATAATAATAATAATAACCTCACGCGAGATGCCATCAGGTTTCCGTTGAGAGTCTTTCTGCGGTCTCGATTTCTTCTCCGGTGGAATTGATAGTGAGTTCTTTGGGAGCCCTAAAATGTCCTTTGCGTCCATTAATATTATATTATTATTATTATTATTGAACTTAGGGTTTTGATTTCACTGAAGAAGATGAATGAATGTGATCTGGAAGTGAAGGATTGAGAAATTAGGGTTTGCAGGTTACAGATTCAACCGAGCGCGATGCTTTGAATGTTTCAAGCTCGGGTTAGGCTCGCTTGTTAATTTTTTTTATTACATACGAGTTAAGTTGATTCGAGCTTGTGTAGTAACTTAACCGTGACATGACACGATTTATCGTGACTATTGAACGTTGAAGAACGTTTGTTAAGTGTGTCGCTTACTTACATGTTTAATAAGTGGGTCATCCGATATGATAAATAGAATAATGTAAATAACTTTATGACCTAATTAACGCGATTAATATTAGAATTCAATGACATGAATTAAAGAGAACATCTTTAACACACTTGTTTGCGTGTCTCGCTCAACACAATTAACAGATCATAATAAATAATTGACGTAATATAATTCATAAAATCCTTAAATTAAAGAACGACTAAAAGGGAAATCCATAAAACTTAGTTATTTGGATAAACGAATCTTAAACATAAACACGTTGGGTTGGCATGTTAACATATTTAAGGCACGATTACTTAAGTGGATTATGTGTGTCATACTTGTTTAACCTCGTGTCGCATCATGTTATTGATGTTGGAAAATCAAGTTCTCATTTTATCTTGTGTATATTAGTGCTGCTCAATCCGATGAACACATGTGATATCTACAACCATTCTCGATAGGCACGATGCAACACAACAAGCGGATTTGAAGGAATGTCTTACAACTATCGGGATTATGGAGGCTTTATGGGCTTGAAAGAAACAAAATGAATTGACTGGTTTTAAATAACTATTAAGGGTCCAGTTATGTTTCTTGTTTACCAAATAACTAACACTCGTTATTAATCTATAAGAGCATAAATAGTCCTTCCAATTTTCTCATTTTCCCTATTTCATCCCGCATGCCACATTAGTTTTTCTTTGTTTTCCCAGTTGTTTCCCATTTACCCTAAACATCACGGTGTCATCCAACTTCTTCCAATTTTTTTCCCCAATTTCTTCCAAGGGATCTACCACACCCAAAATTCATCCAGGAGAAAGTGGGGAGTAATCCCCGGATTATGTGGGAAATGATCCAGGAGAAACCGCGGGGGGGGCCTGTCCAACCCCTTTTATTCCCGGCTCTACTCCACATGCTCTAAATACCTCTATTGTAAATGTAATCTCTGTTTCTAAGCATGAGAAATAACCTAGTTGCAACCTGTGGATGTGGGTCCCCCATTGAAACCGAACCACGTAAACATTCGTGTGTAGTTTATATATCTCTATGTGATTATCATATGTGTGTTCGTGTTGTCGCTTCCGCATTGCCGCCTAACGCACAACTCCCAAATCGAGGGTGGTCGCAGAAATTCCGTTTATTGATATCTTAGCTAGGTTAAATTCGTTCGATTTTGATAAAAAATACAAGGCTTGACCAATAAAATAATACAAGATTAGTTTGACTAAACATTAAAATCATAATCATAAGAATTAATAAAACCTAAATCACTTTTAACCACTTTTGACAATTTATCTACAAAGCATGTGTTCATAGTTCATACATTGTGTGCCTTTGTTTCCAACATCAATAAGTTTTATAATATTTTGACTTTAATCAACACACAAACATCCACTTGCACTTTCCTATTACACTTATATTAATATATAAGTTATATATCCTCATAGATCCAAAACTGGTGCTCATTAACATGTTCCCTTGTCTTGTCTTTATTTAACAAATACCAACATGTTTTTATAATTCCTCAAATGATGGTAACTCCACATGTTCTTCTTTACTTCTTAGTACCATATATATATATATATATATATATATATATATATATATATATATATATATATATATATATATATATATATATATATATATAGGTAAGGTTACTAAGAGAATCATTTGAAAATTGGAACTTTGAGAACCATTTTAGACCACTAAAAAGCCTCTAAAAAAATATTTAAAAATTTTTAAAACAAAAATTTTTAAAAAAACAAATTTCTTATATTTCATTCCGGTTCCATAAAAAAAACAAAAACCTCGTATTATATACATATGTATAATTACATTTAATCTCTAGTTACGTAATGTACACATATGTACGTTATCATTTACCTTAAATTGTACATATGAGTATAAAAAAACATGTATGTACATATATGTACATATTATACATATATGTATAATTTAGCTAATCCGAGACGTTTTTTTTATGAAATCGAGATGATAAATAAGAATTTTGGTTTTTGTTTTACTTTTTTCACTTTTGCGTTTTTTTATGAATTTGTTTTTTCATTTTTGGGTTTTTTGTGGTCCAAAATGTTTTTCATGGTTCTCAATTTTCAAATAGTTCTCACGTGATTCTGATCCTATATATATATATATAGATAGATAGATTGTATTTCATACTGTTATATATAAGACACAATAGATCATATCCAGTGGAAACCAATAGATATGAAGAGTGTAATCCTATTATTATGCATTTGCATGTTTATTGGACACTCAGTGTCCAAACCTCTTATTATCAACTTTGGTGACTCGAATTCCGACACAGGAGGCGTGCTAGCCGGTGCAGGACTCCCCATTGGCCTTCCACACGGCATTACATTCTTTCACCGAGGCACGGGCCGGTTGGGTGATGGCAGACTCATCATTGACTTTTTCTGTTAGTCAACTCTCTATTCCATCCATTTGTTGTTATTTTTGTTACTTTAACATGTTATGTGACAATATTAGTTATTGAAAACAGGTGAACATCTAAAGCTGAGTTATTTGAGCCCATATTTGGAATCACTGGCACCGAATTTTACAAGTGGAGTAAATTTTGCAGTGTCTGGTGCCATGACTCTACCGCAGTTTGTTCCTTTTCAAATCAGTGTTCAAGTCCGACAATTCGTCCATTTCAAGAATCGTTCGCTTGAACTCCTCTCGCTCGGTATGTTCATATTCGTTTAAATGCAATGTTGTCATTTTTTCCATATTGTTAGACTAGTTATGTAGCTATTATACTCTAAAACAGGGGTGTGCAAGAAACCGAAAAAACCGAGCCGAAACAAAAACCGACGGTTTGGTTTTATGTTTTTATAAAAACCGAACCGAACCGAACCGAATTCCTAAATTTATTTTTTTTATTATATTAAGTAATTTATAAGAATTTAATAAATATATAACTCATATATTTTTGGTCAAATATATAATAGTCTATTAGTTAACAATGAACAAAATTATTTATAGTTAAATTAATTATTTTTTGCTAACTTTTTTTTCCGCCACAAAATTTCAAGCTCAAACGACAAAAACCGAAAAAACCGAAACCAAAATGAAAACCGAAAAACTGAAACCAAACGGTTTCAAAAAATCCAAAAACCAAAAGTTTTGATTTTCGGTTTGGTTTTAGCCTAAAGCCGCACCGAACTACACCACACACCCCCCTACTCTAAAACGTATATTGCATATACTTTCTATAAATAGAACATTAGAACCTCTATGTAACCGTATTATACAGACAACCAATATACAACCTCGTTAGTAGTTTAACTATATTAGTAGTTATGAAAAATTAAAAAACAAGACTGTTCAGTTCATAACCAATAATATGTCAATAACTGCGAGAACCACATTAAATATTGTACAGTTGTACTACCTATTATATAAATGGACTAGAATGCATGTATATTTCAATATTTTTAAGATTTAATTTAAAAAAAAATGCAATATTTATAATCTCATATCTAAATTCATATGCACCTATGCACATATTTTTATAATTTTTTTCAAAAATTTCAAGAGAGAGGAGATAAGATCAAATAAACATTTGTTTTTCAAATTATGTTTCGTTTAAGCGAAATGCACGCGTCTTATGCGGTTCTCACAGTTCTCAACATACTATTAATTCTATAAAACACTCCCTGCAGGTTCTGGGAACTTCATCAATGAAAATGGATTTCGCAGCGCAATTTACATGATAGATATCGGACAAAACGATCTGCTAGTAGCACTATATGCATCAAATCTCACTTATGCACCAGTTGCAGCCAAAATTCCATCTTTTATAGCAGAGATTAAACTAGCTGTTCAAGTAAACATTATTATCATTTCATTTCATATTTTTATTCCATTTTTAAAAGCATGCTTAAGTTTCATATGTGAAAAAATGTAGAATTTATACCAGTACGGCGGTAGAAAGTTTTGGATACAGAGTACGAGCCCGTTAGGTTGTTCTCCTAAAGAGCTTGCTTTACATCCACACAACAGTACCGATCTTGACAAAATTGGATGCTTTCGGGTTCATAACGATTTAGCCAAACTTTTTAACAAAGGGCTACGTAAAATGTGCAAAGAGTTGAGACAAGAGTTAAAAGGCGCGGTTATCGTGTATGTGGATGTCTACAGCATCAAATATAATCTTTTCGCCAAACCGTCAAAATATGGTAATAACTGTGCGCGTGTGTGTGTGTGTGGGGGGGTTAACGGGTCGTGTTCGTGGGTTAGTGAGTCGAAGAGCGAAAATTTATGTTAGACACATTAACCCAAACAATGGTTTCACAAATTGACATGAACACAACTGTTTCAACCTGAAAAGGTTATTTTTACTTTCGTGCATATTAATACTCTAAAATTATAAAATTAAACTAATAATAATAATCTTAAATCTTAAATATATATAAACAAAACCTTTAATAGCTCTTTGGTTGCTTCCCACATCATTTCAAGCCACCAGATTGTTTTATATGTAAATGGAAGCTTTTATTTATTTGACCCGAATTCATGGGTATAGATAACCCTTAAACGGGTTATAACATCTCATTATATTAAAAATTAATCTTACCAAATATTTGATATAAAAATCCTATAAAATAGGGATATACTAATAATTAATATCCATTTAAAAAAATATTATTTATAATTAAGAAACAATTTTATAGTAAAAAAATAAGCGGGCCATGGGTCTCACCAAACCCATATAACTTTTAAACGGGTTATAACATCTCATTTAAATATGAAACCCTTTCATCATCAAACCCTACGTATATTATTAACTTCCTTACAATAAATAAAATTAAAATCCAAAAAATATATAAATATTAGAAACGAAAAATGAAAACAACCTAGTAATAATAATAAAAGGCATAAAATACCCAGTCCGACAAAATAATATTTGTTTAGTTTATTAAAATAAAAAGGTTAAATGGGCCAACCCGTTAACACGCTAGATCAACCTAACCGTTTAGCTACACGTGTTCATGGTCCGACCCAAACCTGTGAATTTCGTGTTACGAAGCTAATAATTTGTATTTACAGGATTTGTAGAACCATTTAAGGCATGTTGTGGGTATGGAGGGCCGCCAAACAACTACAATGTGAAAGCCACATGTGGCCAACCCGGGTACAACATATGCAACAATGTAACATCAGCTATAGAGTGGGATGGTGTTCATTACACAGATGCTGCAAATAAGGTGATTGCTGATACGATTCTTTCGACGCCATCATTAAATCTAGAGCGGTTTTGGTCGGACTGATACCGTCTTGTGCAAGTAGTCTACTTGTTAAAAATAAATTCTAGCCTACCTGCCTCTCTGTTGTAACTGGATACTTTTTTTTTAGTTAAATGAATACATGGTTTGTTTAATTATAGCAAATTTTGAATAAGCTGGGTAGAAAATTTTTAACAATATTTAGTTTAAGTTTGTGTCTCTTGTAGTTTTTTTATTTTTAAATGTTATAGATAGTTTTAGGGAATATCTCATAGAATAGTAACCAACTTTAAAAAATGTTCCAATTAGGTCACTCATGCATATTTTTTTCAAATCGAGTCTCACCGATTTTTTTGTTTGTTAAGAAAGAAATGGAGGATAAGATGTGGGGGTCGGAATTTGCAATATATGTAGTTATATTTTTAAAAAATTAAAAAACGTTAATTATATTAAAATTCAAAAATAAAAAATAAAATTCACGTCGTCACTCAACGTCAACATCAAAAAAAAGATAAAAAGATTTCCTATGTGAAACAAAAAATAAAAACGTTAAAAAAATATGTTAAAACATTTAATTTAATAAAATATGAAAGTTAAGTGACCTAATTGGAACACTTTTTAAAGTTGAGTGACCTAATTGGAACACTTTTGAAACTTGGTTACTATTCTATGAAATTGCCCCATAGTTTTATGATTTGTGTGGGATTCACTCGGATTAAAGTATTTCATGTGTACGAAATTAATAATAAGAAAATCTCTGCAACAACAACACGTACCGAGTAAAATCCCACTAATAGCCAAAGATATTAATAGGGTCTGGGAGGGTGAGATGTAGCCGTAGGGCTGCAAGCGAACGAGATTCTATGTTCGTGTTCGTTCATTAAGGTAATGAATGTGTTCACGAACGATTCACAAACACAAATGGACACAAATAAAATTGGTGGAGCCTAGAGATTGAGATCGATTTATTCATCAGTGTGAATATTGAGAAAGGTAACGGGAACAATTAAAAAAAATGTAAGAATATGATTTCCTATTTTATGTTAACAGTAATAAATTAAACAATATAAAAATGTTTAGACAACGTAAATAAATGTACAGAAAACTTTCATGAACAACATATACAAACGAACATGAATGAATGTTTAAGAACGCATTACCGAATGTTCACGAACACAGTTGAACGAACGGAGGCTCCATTCATGTTCGTTTGTTTAACTAATCGAATGAAATTTCTTGTTCATGTTCGTTCATTTATTAAACGAATGAACTTCCCGCCTAATGGTTCACGAGTTGTTCGTTGAACGTTCGGTTTGTTTACAGCCCTAGATGTAGGCAGACCGTACCTCTATTTCAGAGGATAAAGATGTTGCTTATCCTGACTCCATAAACTATAAGAATATGAAAAAAAAAACTAGATAGGTGTAATAAGCAGCGATAAAACAGTAATAATAGTAGAAAAAAAAAGACAATAAAAAACTATAAAAATAATAAAAAAAGAAAGATAAGGCTAAAAACACAAAATAATGTAATAAAAAAATAAAATAAAAATGGAGAGACACGAAACGATATAAAGGTGGAGTTACGTCCTAAAACAAATCTAACTGAAAAGTGAAAAACTATACCCTCCCACTAAAGGTCCTACACCTTAATCTTACGTTTTCAAGAAATCCTCTCATTGACCTTAATCTGCAAAGAGCGAGAATGTATTCGTGTCTTGAACTGACCAAATTAACTTCTTTATGTAGAAGTCGAACCATTATAACGATAGGGTTGAAACGTTGCAACTATTCGTGAAAAACAGATAAGAAAAGTTTTTATTTTCAGTTATTGAGTTTAATCAATCTTTTGCAAGATTATATGAAATTATTCCTGAATTTTTAAATGTTTATGACTATAGAGTATAGACTGTTTCTTAAATATATTTTTGGTTTGTAACATATAAGCATTTAGTCCCTTTAAAGCTTTTATGCACTTACATATCAAGTCAGAGTTATATTATTTAAAAACCAATAAACATTTAATTACCAAAACAACTTGATATTTAAAATTTATAAACTAGTAATCATCCATGTAAACCTTAGTGATTTCCTTAATATAGAAACAGAGATTCTTGCAACTTGATGTTAAAATTCAATCATTCACATGTTTGTTTTCTTCGTCGTTAGCTGTATATTCGCTTTGAAACGTTTTAATCAAAGCCACTCGCATAAACTATGGCTTAAAGTTGTAACTAACAGTTATAGAAGTAATGGATTTTATAAAAATGTTGAGAATGAAACTATATAAAAGTTATGAAAAGAGTTTTATAACTAGCTATTATTTTAGCAGAAAAAGAAGTTTAAAAAATCATATTATGCATGAAAGTTCATGAAACAGAATAGTAGTTTGAATATTTATAGTCTAAATTTAATTCAAGAATTAAAAAACTTTATTATATGTTATACAATTAGAAGAAGACACTCCTATTGATGTATATTTTCTGGCATGGTGTATGGCTGTTCAAACTGCTCGCTTGGAATTTGCTCGAAAAATGCTCGTTCGATTTGGAAATGAGTGTTTGGTTCGGTTTTGAAAACAAGCCAAGCACGAGCAAAACGTCGCTCGGTTCGTTTTGCTCGAATTATTTTTTATTTATTATTCTGTATATATTTTATGCGTATATATAAAAATATATTATTTTGTTAAGTTTATTTAAGTTTCTCTCTTTTAAGTTGACTTCAAAGTTTAATTTTAAACCTTAGCCGCTCGTTTTATATATGTTTTCTTGTTAATTTTGAGTTTTAGACGTTCTAGAGTTGGAAGTTTTGAATTAATAATATTTTGGAGTTTTAAAAGATTAAAATTGAAAACTTTGTACGAAACCAAGCGGAGCCAAGTTTCTCGGCTTCAAACCAAACCAAGTTCAAGCATAAAAATATCACCCGTTTCTTTAAATTTAATCCGATCGGTTCGGCTCGCTTTCCAACCAAACCGAGTATGAGCAAGCTTGCTTTCGGTTCAGCTCGGTTCGTGAACAGCCCTAACATTATGGTGTTATTCATGTAATAGCCCCTTGCAGAAAAGTTATTTTGTATTCCCAAACTAAAATTATTAAATTAATAAAACTAAGATCTACAATGTCACAAATAATAAATTGTTCACTATTTCAAATGAATAAGTTCTAAAAAGATATATAAAATTTTCACTAAACAACTTGTCAACTTGTATTTAGATAAAGTTAGATGAATAAAGTATACTATGGCTATGCTACAAACATATAAAATAAAACTAGGTTGACCATTGTTTTTCATGCAGTCACATCCTTCAATATAAGACTCAAATGAAGGTTAAGTAAACTATATCAATTATCAACTTATTAAGTATTCTGATATGAAGATATTAAATATATTTTATGGGCTTCTATGTGTTTGCATGCTCTTTGGTACTTCATTGTCTAGACCTCTTATTATCAACTTTGGTGATGCAAATTCGGACACCGGAGGTGTGTTAGCCGGCGCTGGACTCCCTATCGGCTTGCCACATGGCATTACATTTTTTCACAAAGGAACCGGACGGTTTGGTGTCGGTCGGCTTATTCTAGACTTTATATGTGAGTTAGTAAAAGCTGGTTTTGAGTCTGCTAACTTTTGAATCAGTTTTGCGTGTTAACTTTATTAAATGTTGATTTTTTGGGAACAGGTGAACATTTGAAACTTGGTTATCTAAGTCCATATATGGAATCACTGGCACCAAATTTTACAAGTGGTGTAAACTTTGCGGTGGCCGGAGGCATGATTCTACCACCGTTTATTCCTTTTCGTCTCGGTGCTCAAGTTCGCCAGTTCATCCATTTTAAGAATCGTTCACTTGAACTTCTCTCACAAGGTATGTTCGTTTCTAGTTTTTGGTTTGAGTTTAGTCTAAATGAATTCGGTTAGTTTTTGTTAAAACATTTGAACTTCTTTGGCTAACAGGTCGTGTTAGGGTCAATCTGACAGGTTTGTTTGTTTGTTGATCTATTTTTAATACAATACAAAAAAATGTGCTATATGTCACACAAAACCATTTTTATTGATTATTTTATACCAAAATTAAAAGGTTAAAATAGGAAATAACATCATGTTTTATAGTTTACATAGAGTAAACTGCGGTTTTCGTCCCTGAGGTTTGTCCAAATATGCGGTTTTAGTCCAATAGTTTCAAGTTTACGATTTTTGTCTTTGTGGTATCATTTCACTTGCAATTAAACCCAACCCCACTAACGTCGTTAAGTCTGGTCGTCAGTTTTGTTCTTTTTTCCAAAATACACACAAGCCCCTCACGTGTGGAGGGCTTGCGAAGTTGGTGTTTATTTGAAGAGAAAAAGGACATAACTGCCCCTCACGTGAGGGACACACTGATGGGTATAACAGCCAGACTTAACGGCGTTAATGGGGTGGGTTGGGTTTATTTGCAAGTGAAATGAAACCACGGAGACGAAAATCGCAAATTTGAAACTATTGGACTAAAATCGCAGATTTGGACAAACCACAAGGACGAAAACCGCAGTTCACTCTTACATTTAATTGCTTTACACATGTGTATATTTGGTTGTAACCTTTCGAATATTAATTTTGAAGTGTTAATATGCATAAGCATAAAAAAATAAATTTTGGATTAGAGGTAAGGTTGTCTACATCTTACCCTACTCAGACCCTACCATAGCTTTGCTATTGGTGGGATATACTGAGTACGATGATGATATGATGAGGTGTTGTTAAAAAAAATAAAGCCTTTTTTTGATAAACAGGTTCCGGGAACTATATCAATGAAGACGGATTCCGTAACGCACTTTACATGATAGATATGGGACAAAATGATATTTTGGAAGCACTATATGCATCAAATCTTACTTATGCACCAGTTGCAGCCCAAATACCATCTTTTGTAGCAGACATTAAACTTGCCATTCAAGTAACCTTTTTTCAATCTTTTCATACCATTTCATCTTAGCATATAAAATTATAAACTACATGTTGATAAGTCAAATTTATATGCAAAATGTAGAACCTATACCAGTATGGTGGTAGAAAGTTTTGGATATTTAGCACCGGGCCACAAGGCTGCGCTCCTAAAGAACTCGCGTTACATAAACACAAAGATACCGATATTGACAACATTGGATGCTTTCGCGTCCACAATGACCTATCAAAACTCTTTAACAAAGGATTAAGTAGAATGATTGAAGAGTTGAAAGCAGTGTTAAAAGATGCAAGTATTGTGTATGTGGATGTATACACCATCAAATATGATCTATTTGCCAACCCTTCAAAATATGGTAATAATAATAATGTGTTCAAGTAGGGCTGTCAATTTATCACACGAATCTTTTAACATGACACGTGTTTTAACATGTTTGGGTTTGGGTTTAACAGGTTTCGTGCCTTAAACAGGTCATGTTTAAATTCGTGTCCTAACAGGTTAAAAAACCTATTAACCTTGTGTAGATTTTTATTTAATACACACACACACACACACACTCCTAAAGTCTTACCCTAAAGTCATACTTACAAATGACATTTCACTAATGCCCATCTGAACCCGATATTATATTTTTTATGGATGTTGTGATCTACTTCTATGGTTTTCCGTTTCAAGTATGTTATGGATTTGTCGTCTTTTGTTTCAAGTATATTAAGGATTTGTGGTTTTATGTTTCAAATACGTTATGGATTATCTATTAATTTTTATTTTTATTTTTATTTTTATTATACTCATTTTGAAATTTTTGGTTTTGTTACACGCGTATTATTCAATGTCTTTAAACAGGTCTTAACAGGTTAACTTGTTACTAAACAGGTTCGTGTTCGTGTTTGGAAAAAATGACCCGATTAGTTATTGTGTCATGTTCGTGTTTAGTGCAACAGGTCATCGTGTTTTATCGGGTCGTGTCCGACATGTTATGAGTCTATGACAGCCCTATGTTCAAGTTTACTTCGAGCTTTCTTGTGAATCGGGAAATTTAACGAATATGTGCTGACAGGATTTGTAAAACCGCATAAGGCGTGCTGCGGGTATGGAGGGGATCCGAATAATTATAATGTGAAAGCTACGTGCGGGCAGCCCGGATATAACATGTGTAGTAATGTATCGTCGGCTATAATATGGGACGGTGTATGTGTATGTGGATCCGAATAAGTATTGTGTATGTGGATGTATACACCATCAAATATGATCTATTTGCCAACCCTTCAAAATATGGTAATAATAATAATGTGTTCAAGTAGGGCTGTCAATTTATCACACGAATCTGTTAACATGACACGTGTTTTAACATGTTTGGGTTTGGGTTTAGCAGGTTTCGTGCCTTAAACAGGTCATGTTTAAATTCGTGTCCTAACAGGTTAAAAAACCTATTAACCTTGTGTAGATTTTTATTTAATACACACACACACACACACACTCCTAAAGTCTTACCCTAAAGTCATACTTACAAATGACATTTCACTAATGCCCATCTGAACCCGATATTATATTTTTTATGGATGTTGTGATCTACTTCTATGGTTTTCCGTTTCAAGTATGTTATGGATTTGTCGTCTTTTGTTTCAAGTATATTAAGGATTTGTGGTTTTATGTTTCAAATACGTTATGGATTATCTATTAATTTTTATTTTTATTTTTATTTTTATTATACTCATTTTGAAATTTTTGGTTTTGTTACACGCGTATTATTCAATGTCTTTAAACAGGTCTTAACAGGTTAACTTGTTACTAAACAGGTTCGTGTTCGTGTTTGGAAAAAATGACCCGATTAGTTATTGTGTCATGTTCGTGTTTAGTGCAACAGGTCATCGTGTTTTATCGGGTCGTGTCCGACATGTTATGAGTCTATGACAGCCCTATGTTCAAGTTTACTTCGAGCTTTCTTGTGAATCGGGAAATTTAACGAATATGTGCTGACAGGATTTGTAAAACCGCATAAGGCGTGCTGCGGGTATGGAGGGGATCCGAATAATTATAATGTGAAAGCTACGTGCGGGCAGCCCGGATATAACATGTGTAGTAATGTATTGTCGGCTATAATATGGGACGGTGTTCATTACACAGAAGCTTCTAATAAAATAGTTGCTTCCAAGATCATCTCCATGAAGTCACTAAAACTAGACCAGTTTTGGTAGATATGAAATTGGAAAAATAAGTTGCTGTATGAATAAGATGGATGAATGATGTTTTCGAGTTTGGTTAAACGGTTAAGTTTATGTATTTGATATTGTATCCAGCGTTCAAATTGAACGAAAATATGTGAATCTAACTTTGAATTTGGATTCAGATTTTTTCTGTTGATGTATGATTAGATGCAGGAGGGATTTGACTCCGGTTTTTAGTCAACATGATCCGACCTGACCCATTTTCATGGTTTTTACCATGAATATTTGATATACCCGTTTATAATCTTATGTTGTTAATTACCTACCAGTACCCATACCCGAATCCCGATCTTAAAATGGCACCAAAATCATCAACTAAATTTTTGTAATTTTTTATCTCAAGTTTTATAACACAGAATATTGTTTATTGTACTTTTAAAGAGTATAGAATATATTAATATATCCGTTTTCGACGCGGGTATACGGGAATGGAATTGGTTCCGAATGATCATACGAGTATCACCTAATACCATGCCCGTCAGGCGTCAGGCCATTACAAACCAGGAAAACAGTTTATAGCTAAACCCATGTGCAGTCCCATACCCGAATACCCATCATTCACACTGATCTTCTGAGTTTGTATAAACAGATAACTAGCTTCAAATACAATCAAATCTATTCCAATGTAAGCATTCTTTGCTAACACGACTCGTTATATAACATTAAAACTGAAATTATAATGTTTTTATAAGTAGAGAACTTAAACTCTGCTAAATAACAAATAAGTTACACAAGGTCTTGTTTCTATGACTAGAGAACATCTAATAATAACTATATATAAATGTATGTGATCACTGTTGCAAAACAAAGGCGCTTGCGCGCACACAAAGATAACATTACATTACATTTCACTAGGACGGGCGTATTCATATGGGACGAGCGTTTCTTCTAGGTACTAAGCACACTACTACAAGGAACAAATAAACAAACAGAATTCCTTCTATCCTTACGTTTACGTTTACAAACTGAGGAATGCACATTGCTTTCTTGCGTGCTCCGGGACCAACTTCGTAAGCATCTCCACAGGCACCCCTTTAAGTTCTATGACAAGAAAAAACATCCTTTTTTTAGCATAAAATAAGATAAAATAAACGAAATGCACGTAATTAATATTTCATTTTCAGTACCATGAGACTTGAAATTAAATAGTGGTGGAAGAAATCGTCCGTTTGGCAGCCTGATAGCAGGGTCACGTAACTCATCAAAGAATGGATGAATCATTGCCTCCAGCTATTCATAAGATTTTCGTTCAAAAAATAAGTATAAACGATATAAAATACAAAGTTTTAAGTTTTAAGTTTTAACTTTTAATACTTACAGCAGTGCTTCGAAGATTTGGAGAGTACTGAAGCAGCCTTGAAACAAGATCAACCGCTTCTGGGGGTGTACGCTTATGGAATATCTGCAAGTGTATTGTTTAGGTTGTGAATTTACATGTAATTATGAAACTTGTGACCAAATCTTATTTACTTACCTTATGCCATGGGTGAGCTTTAATTTGGGGAAATTTGTATTCTGTGTAGTTGGGGTTCATGCACTTTATCTCTTCCCTTGTTGGGGTGCCCAAAATCTATGTTCAAAGTTTATTAAGCTTACGTGACACGCGTTTGATGATATTTTAAGTTTATATATAAAAATAACTTACCTTTATGATCTCCACTAGCTGGTCAACTCCACTCTCACCAGGGAAAAGAGGCTGAAATTACATATGACAATTTGTCAGGTCATATAAACATTCTGTATAAATTAAAAAAAAAAAAAAACAATAAAAAACTGCCCCTACCTGTCCAAGCAACAATTCTGCCAAAACACATCCAGCAGACCAGATATCTATTGCTGTTGTGTACTCGGTGGCCCCAAATATTAGTTCAGGCGCCCGATAATATCTTGAACAAATGTACGAAATGTTTGACTCTCCTTTCACCTATCAAACAAATGACAAACATAAAGTAAGACAATGCAACACAATATCAAGCATAAAAACAAGTAGCTGTTAAACAAACATTGATGCTTACCAAAACTTTAGCACTTCCAAAATCACATAGCTTGACTTGATGTGTATGTGGGTTTACCTGTTAACCAGAAACACGGACGCTTCGGTAAACTATCTTTGTTCATTAATATCAAACTAAACATTAAACAAATGGTGCTTTAAATCATCACTTGTATATCTTGTGTACAAATAATAGAATGTACACATATCAGAAGGCCTACCAGTAAATTTTGAGGTTTGATGTCCCTGTGACACACTCCAATGCTACCATGAATGTAAGCCAGGGCTCTGAAAATCTGTATTATGCAATACAGGATTAAGATAAAAACATAAAATCAATTAAATGATTAAGAAATGGAAGTATGGAACCAAAGAAAAGGTATTCTTACCTGATAACTGTATAGCTTCACATAGATCATCGACATCCTCTGATTCATCTTGTTATAGTGTCTAATCATCCGATAAACAGTCTCGGGAACATACTCTAACACAAGGTTAAGATAAAGTTCTTCCTTTTCTGTAGTTGAAAAGAAACAATGCTTCAAAGCAACAACGTTTGGGTGATCCAGTACACGCATTGTTTGCAGCTCCCGGTTTTTGTACCTCTTGTCCTGAAGAACCTTTTTAATGGCCACTGATTCTCCAGTTTCTAAGCATTTGGCCTGGAACACAACTCCAAATGACCCATGCCCAACTACGCGCTCGGCCATGTAACTAATCGTCTAAAATCAAAAACAATTGCATCACTAACAATTGATAGCTAAGTTGGCTACTAATACAACAGTCCAAAAGAAAGAATCTGTGTAATCAAAGTTACCTGTTTTGGCTGGCCATTTTTACCACCAATAGTTGTCACGATTATATGCCCTGTCTCTGCCCCGTTGCCATTAACTATTGCAGGCTCCATTTCCTAAAGGTAATAAGTGAAAATTTATGTTTGAACGAAGAGGTTATGCTATATTGCTATAATCTAGGGCTGGCAATTTCTAACACGGACATATTAACACAAAACGACACGTTTGGTACTTTGGCCTTCGGTTGAGCTTAACAGGTTTCGTGTTTTAAACTGGTCGCCACATTTAAGACACGATTAAATCGTGTCCAAACAGGTTAAACACCTGTTAACCAAAAATATGGCATATCCCTTAGTTACTTTACGCCCAGGCTTAACTTTTTAAAAAAATTAAATATATGTATAATTTAAGAATTTTATGAACTTGTGTTTCACTACATACATGATACTTATCGTGTCCCTAAACAGACCGTGTGTGTAATCTGTTTCTACGTGGGTTCGTGTTTGGACTTTGGAGAAAAGGATACGACTAGTTATCGTGTCGTGTTTAGCACCACAGGTAATCATGCCTTATGATGCCTGACCTGTTATGCCAGCCCTACTACAATCTACATAAAATGATATATATGATGACGCCACTTACCCTATCATCCCTAATTTTCATGTCATTCATCTGATCAGGCAACCTTTCCACAGCAGCTGTATTTACACTAGGTTCTCTAACTCCAGATGCAGGTAAAACACTTACCGAAGCCATCGGTGTGGTGATTAAAGTTACACGACTCTTTCTTAAGCTTTATGAACCTATCTACAAATAAAATAATGCAAATCTGAAACAAAAAAAAAGTTATTCAATCAACAATATATATAAGCTTTCCATTCCAACTAACTTGCCCTCAAAACATCACAAACTGTAAATTAGGCGCGAAATTCAGCAATCAGGTAACATACACACAACATCAATTAAGCAATTTCATATCAACATAAAACAGATCTTAGTATCTTACAAATAACCACACAACTCTTCCTTTAGCTTTATGATCCTATCAACAAATAAAATTATTAAAAAAAAATAAACTGATTCAACACAACAGGCATATAAAATGTTTCCATTCCAATTAAACTGCCCTAAAAACACCTCAAAGTCTCAAACACAAAAGTTGGAGTGAAAATTAGCAATCAGGTAACATACACACAGCATCAATTAAGCAATTTCATATCAACATAAAACAGATCTTACAAATAACTACAAAACTCTTCCTTTAGCTTTATGATCCTATCAACAAGTAAAAAAAAAACTGATTCAACACAACAGCATATAAAATGTTTCCATTCCAATTAAACTGTCCTAAAGGCGCGAAACTCAGCAATCAGGTAACATACACACAGCATCATAAAAAAATAAAATAAAATAAAAAAACCTGATTCAACACAACATCATAATAAATAAAACTGTTCCATTCCAATTACACTGCCCTAAAAACACCTCAAACACAAAATTTGGCGCGAAATTCAGCAATCAAGTAACATACAGCATCAATTAAGCAATTACAGATCAACACAAACCAGATCTCACAAATAATTAACAATCTGTACGGATAAAACATAAGTAATTCAATAATTCAACAAATAAGCCCTAGAAACTGCTTGCAATTGAAATTAGCGTACGGATAATCAATCAATAAAGTAAAGTAAAAGAAAGTGAGTATGAATGTACCGATCGATGATGATGATATTTATGAAGAATAATTGAGAGCTGAGGTTTTGTTTGTGTGGATGATAATTGAATTTGCAGAAATGATATTATGAAGTGGAATAATAATAATGATGATGATGGTTAGTGTTTGAAGGTGGATTTAATCATATACATATTTTGACTGGTCAAAGTTATATCTATATGTATATATCGTAGTGAGTGTTATTGGTATTATTATTTATTTATTTGTTGGTCAAAAATGATGGTGCACATGCATTCAACGTTTTATCGTGTTTGAATGTATTGAAAATCACACAACTTAACGTGGGTTAAGGGTTGTAATTTGTAAACTATTATTATTATTTTCTCATTTCTAATCGGATTAGGGCTATAAGCAATCTGTTCGGCAAAAAAATCGTTTGTGTTTGTCTGTTTAATAAATGAACCCGACTTGGACAAAAAAGTTTTGTTCGGTAAGCTTAATGGACGAACACGAACAAAGGCCAGGTCTGTTCGATAGTGTCCGTGAACTTCCGGTAACGTCCGTTCGATTACATCCGATAATGTTCGTCCGGTAGCGTCCAAACTGATAGGTTTGTATATGTTTGTTCGTCGTTAATGACAATATTAGTGTTCGTTGTCCATTAGTGTCCATTAATGTTCATGTGTTTGTTTATCCATTAGAGTCGATTAGTGTACGTCTGTGCATTAATGTTCAATAGTATCCGTTTGTCCATTAGTGTCCGTTAACGTCCGTTTACAATATCAACGGACGGACACAGACAAACTCAATTTCTTAATGGACTAACACATACATGAATTTCGTTCGGTTGAGTGTTCGTGAACCGTCCGTTTGTCTGTCAACATATTAACGGACGGACACGGACAAGGTCTCGTCTGTGTCCGTCCGGTTCGTGTACACCCCTAGATCGGATAATTTATATTTCTAACGCAGTGTAATGGTAGAAAGTCCGAAACTTTAAATGGAGACCTAGGTTCGATCCCAACAAATAATACTTTGGAGAGGACGTGAGAGACTCAATGAAAGAAGACTGAGACCTTTGTGATCTCTGGTTCGATCATCAGGGTGTCTGTGTTTTATTACCAGTGGGCCTTCGGACGGATGAGTTTTCTTTGGAGCCGAAGATAACTTGAAGGAGCTTAAGGGCCAGGTACGTCTGGGTTAGGCCAGCTTGCAGTGGGTCGGTGGTATTTCACTCTGTACGAAGTATTTAGGTAGCTTTTTGTTTGTTGGTTATTAACAAACTAGAATCGGATAATTTATATTGTTTAAATGAAATAAAAGAAGTGGCATTTACATGAAATTTTATTATTGAATGTTGAAGTGCTTTAAAACTAGTAAGATAGAAGTTGTGCGTTGGGCTAATCATAAAACCTTTCGGATTTTATGTACTTGCTATGATAAATAAAAAATGTTAAAATATACTCGTAATATAAATAAAAGGATATAAAAAAACGTGTTTTATAATACTATTTAACTTCTAAACACGCGCTACCAAAACGTGGGCTACGACTGGTACCAAAGAAAGATAATGTGTAAAAAAGATAACGTGTGTATAAATTGATTAAATTAATATGTGAACTAAACTAAAAAAAACGAATACAAAATAAAATTTTGAGTGACATTAATATCACTCACATTTTTATTTTGTAATTTCTTTAAGTTAAGGAAATCACTATTTATTATTGGAACATCGTGTACAGAATACATAGATAATTTTGTTTGTTGGTCATTCAAAAGAAAATCACTATTTGCCTCTAACCGTAATCGTTGTTATGGCAATCATGTTTTCATGTACAGATTTATTCACCTTTTAAAGTTGCTAGTTTGTATAAAATTAAAATATCCATTTATACACTATTAACCGGTTAGATTATAGTTTGCAGTTTACACTAGTTAAAAGGTTAAAAATATAAGGAAGACTATTTAAAAACATATTTGCTGTCAATGTGACATTTAAACTTGTTTTAATAATTAATATAATGGTTTTAATATAATAGTCATAAGTCAGTGTTGTACAACAACGCAAATAAGTTAAAAGAAAAAAAAAAAGCTTGCGTCCATGGTTTTAGACTTTAGTCACGTGGCACGTGTTTCATGCCATGAATTAATTATGAATAAACTTAGCACGTGGAAAATGTTTTTATTAACAATAATAATATATTTGCTAGTCAAATATAAACGAGCATGACTGGATGAGAAATTGGATACCCGCCTACTAATCTACTATTATAATTTATAAATTTATAATTATAAAAAGTCCAAATCCTAGTAAGATAGAATGAATATTGAAGAGTGTGTGAATGGTAGAGACCATAACAAAACTTGTAGTTAAAATATATTCTTGGTATAATTTACTTTTATTAACAACGTTATTTTTTATTAAAATAAATATAAGCTTATTTTACTTTCAGATACTCGAACCCATAACGTTAATACGATATAATATAGATTAACTTTATTCAAATAAATTCATGTATTATTTAAATGACTTGGAATATACTTCAGCTAGAATTTTGTTATTTTTTTTATTTTTAAATCTAAGGGTGTTAATCGGTTAAAAGATTGATGAAAATCTAATTGAGGTGTAGGAAGATTATTGAGAATTATTACTTTTTATTTAATGTAAAACATCAAACTTTGAACAATAATATCACTCGGTGACAATCATTTCATGGTTTTCACTTTCTCTCTCCCCCCTTCGGGTTATGATATAATTAATTTTTAGTACCGTTCGTAGCACCATTAATGAAGCTTACTTAGGGCCCGGGGTGGCCCGCCCCCCTGTTTTTTTACGCAGTAGTGTAAATTTACCCGTTTTCGTCCGAAATTTTGTGTACGTAGTGTAAATTTAGCCGTTTTCGATAAAAGATTTGAGCCCGACCCCCTATCTTTTGTGAAGTTTTGTATACATTTCGAGTCCGGCCCCCTTACAATAGCACACAAGTTTGGTAACTTGGTTTTAAACATTACATTATAGAAAAACAAAGAAGTAGCATGTTTTAGTAACATTTTACTTATATTACAACTATATTTTAGGACTTAAGAAAACCAAGTACTTGTTTTAAAGTATTTTTAAAATTCAAATATCACAACAACAATTTCTTGTACATCATGTCATTCCTTTTAATATATTTTATTTAAACAAAATAAAATACTCGATTACACTGTTACAACAACCAAACATATTACTCATCTATAATCTATCTATATAATATATATAAACGAATACACAAAAATCCTACGTGTCGCGATGTCGTCGCTCCCTCTGTTTTTGGAGTCACCAGATTTGCTTGATTTTTAAATGTAGATTTCTCATGCATTTGACCCGAATTCATGGGTACGGGTCTCATCAAACCCATATATTTTTTAAACGTGTTATAACATCTCATTAAACTAAAACTAATATCACCAAATATTTGATATAAAAATCCTATAAAGTAGGGATATACTAAAAATTAATATATGATTTATTTAATATATATATATATATATATATATATATATATGGGGATGGTTCATGCGAGAAGTGTAGTTGTAGTGAGAAATGCGAGAAGTGAATGTCAACCGTTTATTATAAAAATCAATGGTCAATAGTACACAATGGCAGTTTTGTAAATTCTTTGAACATTTAACACTAGTTTTCTGGAAGAAAAGGGCAGGATGGTCTTTTATGTGTAGCTTAAAATAAGTTGTGTATTAACTATCCCTGGTTTCAATCGTAAACGGCCCCTGGATACATGTGCCACGAAATCCTCTTAGAGTTGGTGATGTGATACACACAATCGATAAATTTTAAGGCGATTGATTCAGTTTGTGTAACTATAAGAAGCAATCAAAAGTCCCTGTTATGTACAAATTGGGGTTTTAGGGTTTAACTGGTGTTGTGCGAGGTGCAACAGAAACTGAAACCGCGGACAAGAAATTGAAGGTATGCTGGCTAATTTATGTTGTGTCTTGTGTAATATAGTTCTTTAGAAGTTGCAAACTGCGTGCTACATGAAGTAATTGATGGTTTTTGATTGATTTTTCTTACAAAGCAGATGTGGTTGGGTTGGTCTGTGTAGGCTGTAGGAACAGTTAGGTTTCATTGATATTTGGTTAACACACTCATGAAATTTTGTTGCCTTGTTATAAAAAGACTGAAAAAGGTCGATTTTTGTTACGTTGTGAATGGTTTATGACGAATTTGTGTAGGTACAGTTAGGTTTCAGTAAGATGTGGAGTCTTTGTTAATGAAGAACATACATGTTGTCTAAATTAAATTTTTGCAAATACCGTAGGTTTTTATAGGTTGAGTTTTGTTTTAATGTTAATGAATGTACTGAGTGGTGTTAGAAGTTGTTTACAATTCATGTTTTGGTTGTCTAGTTCCTAATAAATGAGGGTAGTCATAGATGTTAGTGGTTGTGGATGTACTTTCACTTGAATGTATGGCATGTGTATGAGTCTTGGATGAGTTGCGGGTTATTGTGTACTGTGGGTGTAATGTTTAATTTCTGGTTGCGTAGTTTACTTTGTATGTTTGTTGTACTAGTTGTTTTAGTTAGTAGTGACGTAAGATATGGCATTCCTTTGGTGTGTTATGGATGCAAACATGGTAAACCATCTGTGTAAGATGCAACATGCCGTTATTGTATCTGTCATTAGTCTATGTAGCTACTGAGTTTTACAAAAAAGAATAAAAATTTAACTTGATATGTAATTGCAGGTGAGAAATCTCAAAATTTAACTTGTTACTGTGTAGCTGTATGGGGGGGGGACTGTGGATGATGTGTATGATGGTTGTTTATTGTGTAGTTTACTGAGTTTATTGTGTGTGTGATTTGTTTATTGTGTATGCTTATTTAGGCAATGTGTAGATTGTATTATGTGTAGGCTTGTTGCATGTGTAGGTGTATGCAGTGTGTTTTCTATGTAGGGTTAATGGGTTTGTTGTGTAAATAGTTTATTACTGTGTAGGGGTAACTACAATTGTGCATGCATGTTGTTTACTGTGTAGCTTATTGTTTTCTGTGTAGGCTTGTTGCCTATGTAGGTGTATTTAATTTGTTTTCTGTGTAAGATTAATGGGTTTGTTGTGTAAGTAGTTTGTTACTGTGTAGGGGCGACTACGGTTGTGTATGCATGTTGTTTACTATGTAACTTATTGTTTTCTGTGTAGGCTTGTTGCCTGTGTAGGTGTATGCAGTTTGTTTTCTGTGTAGGGTTAATGGGTTTGTTGTATGAGTAGTTTGTTACTGGTAAAGGCGACTACGGTTGTGTATGCTTATTGTTTTCTTTGTAAGCTTCTTGTGTATGCAGTTTGTTTATTGTGTATGCTTATTTAGGTAATATATAGATTTGTTTTATGATGTTAGGTTGTAGAGATTTTTTGTATGGTATGTGTAGACTTATTTGAAGGTTTTTGGTTGGTTTTGGTGTATGATGTTAGGTTGCTATATAGTTATGAAATGGTGAATTGTTATGTATGTGCTTTGTTCACTATAGAGGATTTTACTTAATATTTAGGCTGTTGCTTGCACACATCAGTTTCAAAACTGGTAATACCCCTAAATTTATGTATTTGTAAGCGGTTTATTTCGTTTTCTATATAACTTATTTATAAATTTTTTATTTTTATGTAAAGGGACTATACTTTGTGAGTTACCAAGGATTGTTGGTTATCTGAAAGGTTGATGCATTTGGTTTGTTAATACCAAAATGGTTAAAATTTAAGTGTGAAACAGAAGATAATTGTGCATAGTCCGGAAAGATAAATTAGGATTGTGTAAGAATATATGCTCTACGTAGATTTATGATTATCTATTTAATCTTTATTTATTTCGTTGGATTATATGTTATTAAGAAGGTTGTTTGATGTTTGGTATTGAAAAAATAGAAAGCTAGTTTTAGATTATTATTATTATTATTAATATTTTTTATTTGGTTTTTTAAACAGGCTGAGAGGCATTTAGCTTTTAAAGACTTCACAACCTCACGAGAGTTCGGTTTGATGAAAAACAATACTAAGCACACACTCGGTGGCGATATAACTAGAATGACATTAAAAGACATATGTCGTTTATAAACATTTGTGGCGAGGATTCTATTAGTTATTTAACTTAAAAACGAAAAGGATCACATATTAGGGAGGTTCTAAGTTTGGATCGAATGTTTGGTTGATCAAGGAATAGTAGGATAATGTTATACTTTGTTTTGTGGTTTTTACCCGTTTTTTAACCCTTCTGTCTGTTTTAGAAATCTTGTGTATGTAGGATCAATTGTTTGTTGTGTAAGGAGTAAGAATGAAATGTTTATGAAGTACAATGTATGCATGTAACTATTTGTTATGTAGGTACAAAAGTAGGTATTATAAATAGTTTGTTATATATGGATTAATTATGAAAGTGTTTATGAATAACTTATTTATCCATTAATTTGGGGATAAAAAAGAAAAGGAAACAGATTTTCGTCGTATATGATGCATGTAGATTTTCATCAATGGAATCACAAAAAAAAGAATAGGATAAAATCGATTTTTGATTATCGAATATATTATTGGTTGAATTGGACGTAAAGTTACATAATGGGATTAAATTATTTGGGTTCAATAGAATTTGAAAAAATCGGTTGGCTAGAATCTCGTGTGAGTTATTCACAAATTTGGAAAAGGTGATAGTAAGGGTTATTCACAATTTGGAAAAGGTGATAAATAATAAAAAATAATTATAATAAAAATTGATATGTAACTTTCCTGGTAGTAAAGTTACTTACCAAGAATATAAGAATTGGTTTTTTACTTATTTGCCCTTAAAATAAAATAAATAGAAAAGAAAAAGGTTAAATTGTGATTGGTTGGATTTATTTCTCGCACTTCTCACTCTAAAAATATTTCTGAAATGAACCTAATCCATATATATATATATATATATATATATATATTATTTATAATTAAAAAACCAATTTTATAGTAAAAAAAATAAACGGGTCTTGGGTCTCATCAAACCCATATAGCTTTTAAACCGGGGTATAACATCTCATTTATTTGTGAAACAATTTATCATTAAACCATAAGTATATTAACTTTTATACAATAAAAAATATTAAAATTCAAAAAATAAATAAATATTAGAAACACATAATATAAAACACCCCCCGTAATACGGGGGATAAAAACTAGTAATATATACACGATAATACGATATAATAATTTTTTTATCCCTTAAAGATGTTAAAGGTTGTGCATTTCATTTCTATCGTTTATTTACAATGAAGATCATGTCTCATGTAAATGACTTAAATATACTTAAATTATATATATATATATATATATATATATATATATATATATATATATTATAGTAGTTATGTAATTAAAATATCAAAAAAGTAATTTTAGACTTATTTTTAAAAAACAAAAAATTGGCATTAGACTACTTGAGATATACTTCAATCGCGACCATTGTTTCTTATTTTTGTTAGTTTTATGTTGTCGTTGTTTCTTCTTTTTCATCAATAAACCTCCGAGTTGTTTGCATAATGTTATGATAGGTATCCTTATAGATTTACCGTATCGTGAAAATGTGAAATGCAATATGTTGTATACCTTTGTAACATCAACATGTTTCATATACATGTATGTGCATACATGTCTTCAACTTAATAAATATTAGCCTAGTTCATGGCTAAATTTACAAAAATAAAGAATATGGCGTGATTATATAATTATTATACTTGTACAATACAGAGTAAGAACTCTCAGACCGAATGCGGTTGGTATGTCTTTACATAACTTGCAAACCTTTCCAAGCCGCGCCTCATCAAGTTTTCATTGAAAGGCTGTAATATCTAGTTGTAGTTAAAATTAAAGAAAACTTAGTTACTTGTTAACATATTTAAAAAAAAAAATCTATTTGCAACAAGTTCAAGTACACTTACAGATGCCACAGGGGACAAAAATTGAGGTACTTCATATGAAACAGTAAGCTGTAGAAAACAAGAATTATATCGTAAGTTCATAACCTTTGTATAAAGGTGTATCGGTTTTTATTAATCTCAACTATCATCTTTTGGTTGTTGTCGGTTCTAAATAACAAATTGGTTGCTGACGGTCCCATCTTTTAACCTATTTGTTCCCAACGGCACGCGACTAACAGAATTCTAGCGTTGTTACTTGCAGGTCGCCAGAAAAACGCTTTTGGCTGGAAAAGACACATTTTTTTCCAGTAAACTCAACCTAAATAGTAAATACCACCTCACCACCACCACCAAACGACTCACCACCACCAATTGATTCGACGATGGTTCTAGGGTTCTGGGGACCTCAATAGCTGAGACTTTTACTAGAAAAATGTTTCTAAAGATCCGATCTAAGGTTACAAAGATGTTTAGGATGAAAATGTTGAGTTTTCCGGCCAAACACATTTTCCCGACGTCTAAAGATGTTAGAATTTTGTTAGTCGCTGACTGTTGGAAACAAATACGTTAAAAGATTGGATCGTCAACAACCAATTGACTAGTTGTGCTCGGCAGCGACCAAAATATGACAATTATGATTAATAAAAACCAATACACATGGTATAAAACATAAATGTAACTGAAATGGTTTTTGGTCAATGAAGACTTACTTCAACCAAACATGTTGAAGAACCTTTACGAAAAAATCTTACAGCTCCTCTGTAACAAAAAAAAATTACAAGCATTTCAATATTTTTGATTTTGATACTCGAAAGAGTACTATTATTTTAGCGGATTAACGAATTAATTTACTGGTTGGGAAGACCTTCTAAGGGCCTCCAGTGGATTTTTTGATTTGGAATTGGCTGCAACATTCAACAATATGGCATCAAAGATAAAAATAAATAAAACGAAGGATATGCGGGCTTTAGGTACCCTTTTACTTAATTTACCTGCATATAATGAGCAAGCCAAGTGAATTCAAGATCGCGCCCAAGTACTTCGTACTTGAGAAACCACCATGTTAACTCGGGCTTGTCTTCTATTATCTGAAACCAATATATTTAGCATAAGTATCGTAACATATGTCTTTGATGCATGATGCAAGAAATGACAAGTGTATAAACAATTGTCTATGCGGCGACATCAGTATTATAGCTTTAGGAAAATTCAAAAAAAAAAAACATTTTTAGTGATGTCTGAAAACTTAAATTTTACTCACTGCATAAGTATGCCTACATATAGGAGTATGCTAAGTTATGAAGTATGTTAATATTTGTATTATGCCAACATAGGTATTGCATCCAACTAGGGGAAAATCTTTAAGTGACGAAATCGGGCAATAGATTTCGGACTCACAACTGAACAAACCGCCTATATATGGTGTTTGCCACTTGATTCGGCTCGTCAAAACCTTTTTGTCGCTGCATGTAGGCCTGTAATTCCCCTCGTAGTCATAACTTATATGAGACTTGTATGGGCCCGATACCTCCATCGATAGGATCTTATATTCAGGGCCGGCCCTAGGCAAGGGCGAGCCGTACTCCCAGGCTGGCCATGTTTTTCCAAGGTCACTAAATTTTTATATATTTTTTAAATTACAAAACCGAAAAACTTATCGAGCCCTCTAAATAAAAAAATAAAACCTCAAAAACTAATACTATGATTTTGCTATGATTAGTGTTATAACGCTAATCGTCATTTTACAAAAAAAGTTACTTTATATAATTCATTAGGGCTCAAGGAACCTTTTTTATCGATCTTATAGGACACTTGAATCCCCAGGGCTTTAGTGCTGCAAAAATCATGACTATGCGTCGATTAATCACTAGTCCTACTTCACTGATTAATTTTGGGCTATTCGGCCAATGGTCAAATCCGGCCAAAATCATGATTAATCGGACTTAATCGGCTTTTCTGGCCAAAATCATCTGTTTCCAGCGGGATTCCAGCCAATTCCGGCCAAAATGTGTTTGCATATGTATAAAACTGAAAATTGCATATAAAAATGTGTGTGTGCATTTTTACCCCACTTGTTTGCATTTTTACCCCATATAAAACTGAAAATTATACACGAAAGTCCAATCCTATTAATCTCTAGCCCTTACCCCACCTCCCGATCGACTAGTGATTTTTACAACACTGCAACCGAAAGCATTTATGGGCTAGAGAGAAAACGCACCTTAACAGACGAAACGAGCGGCATCCATTGAGGAGTGGCTTCTCTATCAAGGTAACAATTATACGCTACAGAAACTGGCACATTCATTTCCCTTTTAACCCTACATAAATAAATCAAACACTTAAATTAAAATAAATAAGAAACTATATATACACGCATACATTTTTATACTAAATCAAATTCTAGTTGATTAAATAAATAAAGTAATTAAGTACGTGCAGTCCTGCCATTCCATGCGGACGGTACATCGTCGAGGTTTAAATGCCATTGTACAGCGTCGATTCATTGACTGAATTGACGCAGATGAATGTGATGGTAGTGAGAGGATACCGGCGGATGACATTTGAACGGAAATGTAGCGATCAATGGAAGAAACTGTTTGGGACATGTCACGTTTATGTGGAGGGTTTTTAATAGTGAGTAGTGCACATGCATGCAGTAGTAATACTACACTGTCCCAGCCGACATATGCATGTAGAAGCATTAATAAATATCGGCGGCTAAAGCAACTTATACCGAATCCTGTAGAACTCGAGTACAAGTTCGTTTTTTCATTTATTTTTAACGGTGTTTGAAACCAAACTCAATCGTACTAGGGGTGCAAATGAGCTCAGCTTGTTTTATTTACACAGGACTTGACCTCGGCTCGTTTGCGATCTCTATTTCTAAATCTCAAGTTCGGCTCGGGCTCGACTCGTTTACTGTTTCTTGATTTATTTTTATATATTTATAATTATTTTTTATATATAAAATTTTCAGTTATAACTTTATATATAAAATAATATGTATAATTTAGTTAGGTTTTCATAATATTAAATAGATTAATTAAAAATTAATAAATACATATATTTTAGAAATATGCTAATGACAGGCTCGTGAGCTAGGTTGAGCTCGAGAAGTGAAGTTTGGGCTTGGGCTCGGTTATTTAATGAACTTACTTTTAGGCTCGAGCTCGGGCTCGTTTAAGCTCGGCTCGATCGAGTTTGTTCACGAGCCGGTCTCGAGTCAGCTCAGCTCGTTTGCATCCCTACTCAATACCCAAGTGAGTATTTATTTTTTTGGAACATGAACTTTCATTAAAAAAAACTAGCAATAAGCTAGATCCCTCTCTTTGCTTTTTTCGTCCCCATGCCGCCGGTGTGGTGACATGAGGACGAAAAAAGGGGGATCCTATCAACTTGTTCCGACCTGAGATAATAAGCTCATGAGCTTGGTCTTACTTCACTGTCGAGAAACCAAATTAGTAATAATGAAACAATCAAAGAAATTTACAATGAGAAATTACAACAATCTTTCCAAGACAAGCTATGTATCTTAGATCTACCGTGAGTATCTCTAAGATTTACTACCCAGGTGAGTATTTCTTTTCTGAGACGAGATATCAACCATTCATATTGATTTCCTCCGCCGTAAGAAAACACACTTGAGTCAAACTAAACTCGAATGAATTTTTGAGGCTAAACAAATTTAATATTTATTCAACATATTAGACTTGTATTTATATGATCGTTATTATCAGTCTCTTTTAACATAAGTGTTATTGTTATATACAAATTTATGGAGATTTATGAATTGTAGAATGATATTTTAAGACAAGTTTAATATGTATAAGTTAGACACTAATAATTTTATAAATTTGAAATCAAATATTTCAAATACGTTCCTATGTACATTGAAATTAATATATTAATTTGTATTATCATAAATTCAAAATAGTGAAATAAGAGAAGCGGAAAATAAATTTTTGTTTTGGGCTAACGGAACCATGACACGAGACTCAACCGGTTACTTATTCATTAAATATAGATTTTCATGTCCATTTTCTTTATATATTTTTCATAATATATTATGTTATATTATATATATCTATAATCAAATTATATTTGCAACATGATATATAAATTTAAAATTTGGTTGTAATTATATATAAAATTATCTTTTATGTACTTGTATGCATTATATAGATATGTTTTAGATATGTTATAAAAGCTATAGATTCGTCTAGGCTCGCAAGTTTAATAAAAATTGATGTATGAAAAATGCTTATTGAACAAGTTTTTTAAAGTTTGAGCTTGTATAAACCCAACTTGATTACAAACATAAAAAGGTGTGTTGGCAATACCTTATATTGTATATCTAAGTCTCCGCCGTGTAGCTCAGTTGGTTAAGGAGACGTAAGACTTGAAACAATATATTGTATAACAGATAATTTTATTTTTAAAAGGTTAACTAACACACGTGATTATTCTGTTTCTAATCTACATCATTATTCCTAATGAAAATTAAACACTAAACTTTGATATCACTAGGCTAGAAGGCAGAAACCCTTTGGTACCTAAGTAATAAATAAAGTAGTATTTACATGTTGATGTTTTATTAAAACACATGTTCTATAAATAAATTTAAAAACCTCATAAAATAAAATTGAGGAACAAAAGAATGTTGGAACAAAATTAGTAAATATTAAAAGAACTAACAATAAGCAGATTTAAATATAGCTATAAAACTACAAATTGATGAACAAATATATGAAGCATAGGGCAAACCATAACACTTGCAAAATTGATTTTTAGTAAAACAACAAATTACATAACTACAATAAACATGTTATTACATTTGTTTTTTTTTTAATAAAACTGAAGGACCCACCAAATCCATCATCGAAGGATTTTATTCTTGGCATACCCAAGCAATATTTGTCAATGCCACGTCAACATTCCAACTCATCCTTGTGGGACCCATTATGCTCTCTCATTTCAAATACTAAAAATAGTAACTTTTCAACTTATAACTTATAACCCAAGATTCGCAGGCACACCATATTGAGGCAACCAACTTCCACCAGCCAAGAATGTACCAAGAGTATAATCTTGTGCTTGACTCACATCCGCGATCGGCTTATACCCTGGCCATGTCACCCGACCCGCCTGGTTCGCACCGGGCCCACTGTTTCCAAACTCTCTAAAGTTACATGTCAAGTGGTTATTTGCACCATCAGGTGACGCCCATACAGTCCAGCCTTCGGGTTTGATAAAACCATCAATGTTACACTTCAATATGACTGAAGTGGCCGCGGGTTTCCATGGTCGTCCTAGATACGATGGAAAGTCACCCTGCACTGGAACAAATTCTGGTGCAGCCATAATATGACAATTGTGAAGCACCACCCCTCCCACTTCTTCCATTTTCATCCTTCCATCGGCGGTACACATATTGCCTTGGTTTATATCCGGCTTTCGGACAACAATATCCGAATCCTGGATATAAGCCCTACCCGTCCCGAATATGAAGTCAATGGTTCCATAGATTGTACAACTCTTGTAGAACTGGTCATGTGCGTGGTAGTATAACGTGTCTTGGTAACCCTCGAATCCGCAATCCAGCATAACTGTGTGCGGGGACTGGGACCTGAACGCGACCGCCTGGTGTCCTGCGGGGCCAATAGAGTTTTGGAATGTGATTCCCTTAGCCATGAACCGTTCTCCCAAAGCAATCACCGTCGCGGTTTGTGAAGTTCCAATGTTCGCAAGCGCGTAGTTTAAATTACCAGTGATTATCGTTTTCCCTTGCCCGTCGCCGTACATATACACATTATCCTGGCCTTTGTCTACGGTGATTTGTCCTTCGTTGTATGTACCCGCTTTGATATAGATTATATATCTTCCCGAAGGCCCTGGCGCGTAAGCAGCTACGGCTTGTTTGATGCTTTGAAACTTCCCACTACCATCCTGAGCCACGACCGCGTCAGGTGTAGGGTTTGCAGGAACTGGTGGTGGCATGTGAGATTTAAACAAAGCTTCAGAGTCACCGGCCGTGGCCTGTAGAAGCTTACGGTCCCCGGCCGGGACCCACGACGGGAAACCTTGACGCTCAATCTGGTCAACCTCAGCCAGAAGCTTACGGTTTCCCGTGTTAGGCTGTTTAAAAGCATCCATTACACCAATATCCTTAAGGATATTATGCACATTGTAAATAATCTTTTGCGCATTAAATGTTAACTCATTGGACGCTTGCAACGCTTGTTGCATATCATCTTTCAACTTCTGGTCTTGGATCTCATCCACACAAGTAGTCTGGTACGACCGGACCGCGGTTAACCAGACTAGAATCGGGTCCATTTGTTGCACCAACGACGTCGCTTTCGTCTCAGACACGACTTTAAGAACTTGCTTAAGCTCGTCAATCGCGTACCCAATCATTTTCTCACACGTATCAAGCTCGGCTTTGGATTGTTTATTACCACTACCCAAATCTTTCGAGTTTTTGATGGCTGCATCAAGGGCTCTATTGAGTTCATTCGCGGTCTCACGAATGGCCGCAACAATGTAATCCTGAGGTGTAGCGGACGAGTTCTTCGCTACTTCATCGACAGCGTCCAAACAAGCGTCTTTGTACTCGGTTGGCTTGCATATTAAGTCGGCTGTTTTCGAACTAGTGCTCGTGCTAGGGCTCGTGCTACCGAGCTTAATAGGAGACCGCCCGTTGTTATTCGCGAGTAACATAACCACGGCGATCACGCAACCGATCACCAAGATTGCGGATGCAACAGACACAATGACTTTACCCATGGTGTTATAGATATATATATATATATATATTTGTGTTGTTTGTTTGATGAATATGTTTGGAGTGTGCTTGTATGTATTTATAGTTTATGTATGGGAAAACAATTAATGATGATCCTATACTTATGGAGAAGTTGAAGTGGTCTAATGGTGTCCGAAAATATACTAAGGTTGACATTTAATGTACTATAATTATATTGACTTAAACACATATTAATATATCTTGTATTATTACATAAAAAAGATGATTATATGTAGGGATGACCATAGGTTATATTGAGTTGGGACAGGTTTAGTAGTCTCAACTTCATACTTGATTACAGGGCCAGTTTAATGAATGTGAAGGCCTAAATCGAAAAACGATTTTGGGACCTTTTCATGACAACTGTTAATATAATAAATTTTGCTTATTATAAGTTTTGAACTAATAACTTATACTTTAGTAACAACCAAGCTTACCACCACACAAATACATTACTTTGGGTTTACTTAACTCATTATAATATATCTATATATAATGTTTTTTTAGACTTGAGGGGACTTAATTAAGCGTGGGCCTAAAGCCCTAACTTGTTTTCGTTGTCCTACGAGCCACTCATGCTTGATTATAAAAGTTTGTTACATTATTTGGTATGAAACTTGCCAGGTATCTATCATGTAATTTATTACCTATTGGATATCGGATATCGGATATGCCGGCAGGTTTCGAGTATATAGTCAAGTTAATATTAATGTTGTACGTATATAAAATATATGATGTATATCATATACCGTATACAAAAATCCGTCAACAACTTTTTACACGTTAAAATCCTTGTGCATGTTATTTTTAAACAGAATTGTGATATTTTTTAAAAGGTAATTAAATAGATGGTTCTTGTGGTTTGACTATATTACAACTTTAGTCCTCCAAGTTCAAAACGTTATAATTTTAGACCACCTTTTTAATTACATGAACATAACACCATTAGTCTCTAAAATAGATGAGATTAACTTTAGTTCCCCAAGTTCAAAATGTTACTTTTTTTTAGTTAAATGAGAAAGTATACTGGTTTTTTATGGAGTTATGGACGCTGATATGATACTAGTAGGTAGCTAAACAAGTAGTGATTCTCTTATGTGTGTTGATTATCAATCTTCAAGAAGTATTCTTCACTTTTCGTTACGCTTACTCAAGTGATTGGCCTATGATTATTGGTCTCAATCACAGTTCTATCTTGTTTGTGATATCAAAAATTGTATATCTTATCACACAGTATTAGGATTCTTCACAATCACATATTCGAACTCGTCAATCAATTCCTTCTTCTATTTCTTCCTGCTTAGATTTTGCATCCAACAAAAATGTGACCAACTTAGAACGACGGGCAGCCGAATAATCCTTGGTTTCACTACCATTTCATTGTTGAAGATATTAAGATTTGGTCCAACTAGCGAAGGAAATCAGGAGATATCTAGAGATTTGGTCTGAACTAACAACGAAAATAGCGAAGGAATCAAGCAGAACAACATATGTTACAGCTTGAAACATGAATGCTAGTTTCTCTCTTATGTGTAGATGAGTCGATGTTAGTTTCTTTCTTATTTCAAATGACTTTATAACTTTATTATGTGTTTTTTTTCGACGACAATGTACGATAATTATTAATATAACTATATTGTCTTTATTAATATGAATTGACCCAAAAAAAAAACACTTAAATCTTTTTCCATATGGGTCGTGAATAAGTAGTATAAAATCACCATGTTTGAATCTAATATGACGTGTATGTAAAGTATAGGGTCTAGTTAAACAAAAAAGATGTTAACCTAACATGATGGTATATACAAAAAAATTTAACTGAAACTGGGTACGGTAAACAATAAAACTACGTAGTTTTGATTAACAGTTTCTAAAAAACTGAATTTATTCTTTTCTTATTTCGGTTTCCTCTCCACTTTATTAGCAAAATTAGATTGAATATCAATAATCCTTAATTCATCATCATCGATTATCAATATTTCGGTTCAAGCAAATTATCTTTTCAATCTTAAATCACAATTTCTCATATTAAAAAAGCTTCTAAGCCCATTTCATCTATAGACGTCCTACTATTATGATGAGTGATGACTCTTTTATGTGTGAACCGCCATTGGTCTCTACTTGTTCAACCTATATCTTACTGTTTTGATCTACGAAAATTATTGTTAATCAAAACTACCTAGGAAACTAGCTTTTGTCACACGAAAGATTGGGTACCTAATAACCCCATCATAGTATGTTGATAAATCACTAAAACAAAACCTAAATTCGAAACCATCTGTTGAGTCCTTGTAATCTTCGACTTTAGGCGTATACTTATAAATTTCAGATTCTTCGCCTATTGCCGATGTTTCTGGTAGACCACTTCCACTTCCACTTCCATTTTTATTGTCAACCAGACTAACTCCAAACCCGCTAATTGTATCATTAGTGAAATGAACAGACGACACGTTAAACAAAACCTCTTTGTATGCTGAGTCCCACCATGTCATGTGTGTCATTGAAGCAAATGGAACATACCAAACTAATGTCCTTTTGTCATGTAAACTCTCCTCCCAGATCACATCATCTTCATTATCCATACCAGCCCGCGCCTGCTCCATACTTACCGTTGGGGGATCACTTCCAAGCGTGTGAACGGTGCACATTAAGAATCCCGAAAAATCATTGGACCAGTTATCTGGAAGTATCAATCTACATCTCCTCCCTCTAGAAAGTGGAGGTCTAAACCCCTTTGCAATCTCAATGCCTTCAAGTCTTAGAATCATTAAGGCTTTTCTTATAACAATTCCCTATAATAAATACAAATTCATTACTCTTATAACAACAGCTATCTATCGAGTATTGGTATGCCTCCGTATTACACCAAAATATAGTATAGGGTGGCAAAACAAATTCAAATGAGTTGTTTTGGATCAACATAGATAACCTATATATTGAAATGAATTAGGACGAATCAAAAAAATTTCAAGGAGGACAAGATGCGTTGGAAAATGCTAGTACTTTTGGTTATGGATTAGATTGAGTTTGTTTGTGGGTGGTTAACATGGACTATAACAAGCTTCATCCTATTTTATTTCAAAACAAACCCAGGAAACAAAACAGAAACCGAAAAATCGAAACCGATGACCAAAAAAAATCGAATCGGAAAAAACCAAACCTAAACCGAGACAAAACCACCGAGGACGACGTTGGAAACATTTGAGTTGTTTTACTTTTTTCAATTTTGATATACATTTTGAGTTATTATTTTTTATTAATATTTTTTTTTCTTTAGAATTAGGTTATTGTTTAAAAAACCCTTTGTATTTTAATATTTACTTTAACCCATCTTGACCCATATCCATCCTAACATTTTCTTTAGGAAAACATCTTGACCCAAACAAATTTTGATTCATTACCCAATCTAACACAACCCAGTCATTTTTCCGGGAAAATTCTCAAAATAAGCGTTTATGAAAACGTTTTTCAGGTTTTAGGTGTCATATGCAAGACATTCCCAAAATAGGTATTATAATCTAGTCATGACGAGTAGTTTGTATAACCAATTAAAACTTGACACATGTCTTTAAACTAACCGTAATGAGCATATTTACTAACCATTTACTCGTCATGACTAAATAAGTTTTATGCCTCGTAATCAACGACCACGAGTAATGCATAAGTTCTTTAGTCGCGATGAGTAGATTGTAATGTTAAAGTAGTCGCGTCGAGTTAACTACTAATAAACTACTCGTGTGGGGAATGTAAACCAGGTAAACTAGTTGTCGCGACTAAATGACTTATGAATTGCTCGTGGGCATTGATTACGATGCATGAAACTTATTTAGTCGTGACGAACAAATGATTAGTGAACCTGCTCGTTACGGTTAGTTTAAGGGCACGTGACAAGTTTTAACCGGTTCTACAAACTAATTGTGTGTAATCATAAACTACTCGTCGCGACTAGTTCATAATACCTATTGTGGAAATTTGTTGCAAATGACACTTAAAACCTGAAAAACGTTTTCACAAACGCTTATATTGGGAATTTTCACCATTTTGCCACCTCTAGTATATATTTAAAACTTCATCAATAAACATTAAAGAATAAATAGGACCATACATACCTCAAGCATACATTGTAGTAACCTGCTGCCACAAGCTACAACTCTCCCTTTTACAATTGAGACTTCACGTAACCATTTACAATTTATGTAAAAATCTTTGAAAGTTGTGAGCGAATAGCAATTATCTGCTACGAAAATAACCACACTTGATGGGAGCTTGGGCAATTCAACAAGCGATTCACATTCACTTAGGTTGAAGAGTTTGAGTCGAGTCAGTTGACAGAGGCTGAAATCTAATCGTGTAAAATCGTTGCCACTTAGATTTAACTCTTGTATGTTGAATAACTCCCTAATAGCATACAAGACTTCTCCATCTTCTAAATGGAGGTAACCCAAATCTAACTTTCGTAGGTTATGTGTCAAGTGTGGGATCACCAACCGCAACAAATGAGAAACATCATTTATGTACCATTCTTTTACATAAATATCTTCTAAACAAGGGATGCAACAAAGGTCTAGCTCCCTCTCACGACACGATCCATTAAACTTGAACTCTTCTGAGTGTTTCAATCCATAAAACTTGACTTCTTTCTTCTTTGAATAAGAACATAAACCTAATTTTATAGAAAAAAGGTTGGGACATTGGTCTCCAATTGACGAAAGAAGAACATCTATCCCCATATGACTCAAATACAACTTAACCAAGCTTTTCAATTTTGATTCTATCTTTGGGAACTCCACAATTTCACGGCAGTCAGTAATTTCAAGGCACTCGAGTTTTTCCATACGGACAATCGTTGGAAACATTCTAAGCTTGTCACAATGTGTTACACTTACACACCTAATATTTGCAAGTTTCCCAAGTGATGGGTGGACTTCTTGTAAGACTACACAATTATTGAGTGTTAACTTTTGAAGGCATGGGAGTCCATCAAAATTTGGTGTGCTAAGTAGATTCTTCATGTCTTTGAGTATAAGTACTTTCAAGTTTGGTAGATACTAAACATTATATAAAAGCATACACTAGTTAATATAAGAGTTAATGGTAATGAGTATTATAATAGATAAATGGCATAATTCAAATTATCAATACCACCGCTAACACTGTATTCTTGAGTTTTTTATTTAAAGGTTTGGAAAAGAAAAGATAAGATTTTTTTTATCATTCTTGAGTTTTTTTATTAAAAGAAAATAAATAGAATGTAAAGAAAACTTAGGTCTTTTTTCCTTTAAGACTTTCCAGCCAAATATGAAATGAACTTACCATATCTCAATTCTCTTTTCTATGTTACTATGAGGATATAATTGTAAAGTTACAATTTTTTCCCTATATTTTCCTTCCGATCTAACTCAAGAATGTAATTAACACATTCTTTTTCTTTTCTTTTATTTTAACTCCAGAATTCATTTTAAGTATATAATTTTTTTCCTTTCTTCCCCTATCCAATCTTATCATTTCTTTTCCTTGTATTTTAAACCCGAGAATGCAGTATAAGGGATTTTATTAATACAGCTACGCGAACTTTTAAGGTGTAAATTAGTCACTCATGATTCATTTTAAGGTGTTAATCAAATGATTAATTAGATTACCTTATAATCTCTCCAAAGTTGTTTTTGCAAGCTGGTAGACACTTTAAGAGTAGCAAGCTTCATTGGTTGGAAACTGTCTGGAAATGGACTTTTGGGATAACCAAACCATCTAATATATTGCAACTCATTTGAAAGAAAATTAGGCCCTTCGGCATTCTCATATTCAACATGTTCAAGAGTCAAACTAAGCCACCTTAGTTTCTTCATGTTTGATACGATCTTACTCAAAGGTGATAACTGACCATACCGCTTAAACCTTATTGCTTCAATTTTGTTATTTTCCTACAATATAGGAGAATTACAAAGAATATATTTGAGTTAAAAGTACAAGTATTTTGGGTAAACCGTAGTTTTTGTCTTTGTGATTTGTCCAAATATGCAGTTTTGGTTCAATAGTTTTAAATTTGCGATTTCCTTCCTTGTGGTTTCATTTTATTTGCAATTAAACCCGAATTTATTAATCCCGTTAAGTCTGGTCGTTAAACTCATCAGTGTGCCCCTCACGTGAGGGGCAGTTATGTCCTTTTTCTTCTCAAATAAACCTCAGCCCTAATTCGCAAGCCCCCTCACGTGAGGGATCGAGGTGTATTTGGGAAAAAAAAGGACAAATTTCTTCTCACGTGAAGAGCACACTGATGGGTTTAACGACCAGACTTAACGACATTAGTGAATTCGGGTTTAATTGAAAGTGAAATGAAACCACAGGGACGAAAATCACAAATTTAAATCTATTTGACTAAAACCGCATATTTGGACAAACCACAGGGACCAAAACCACGGTTTACTCAAGTATTTTTTTTTAGGAATGAACATGTGCATCATTCATTAAACATAGAATGAGTTTTTCAAAAATTAGATAGCTTAATATATACCATTGATGCATCCCCAAGACACATGTTTATGATCTCTTCATGTATCCAAACTCGACTGTGTTTATCAGGATTGTTAGGATGTTCTCCTCTGACGATGTAATGCGCCATTTCTTGAACCATATCATGCATATCAAACTTGTCATCCACAATATTTATGAGAGCTTTTTGTGTTAACACCTTTATACCTATATCAGGGTGATAACCACAATCTTCAAATAGCTCCATTGCATCATCACCAAAAATACTAGAAGGGCACTTTGTGCTTCTTCCTCTAAAGAAACATGCAATATCCAAGAATAACTCTTTCTCTAGAGTTCGAAGACCATCATAGCTAATTTTGAGCCTTTCCACAATTTCCGTTTCTGGAATATCGTTTAGTCTAGCCAAAGAACACACCCATTCCTTCTCGTCTTTGTCATATAAAAAAGAACCTAAAACTTTGATCGCTAATGGGAGCCCGTCACAATAAGAAACCACATGCAATGAAAGTTTCTCATAATCTCTTATGAGGTTATTTTTGTTATATGCATGTTTATTAAAAAGCATAATAGCCTCTTCATGTGATAATAACGTGACGGGACACACATGGTCTACCTTGTGGGTTCTTAGCAAATGTTCATCTCTGGTTGTAATTATTATCCGAGTCCCACTACCAAACCAGTTATGTGATCCAACTAAAGCATCTAACTGCTTACAATCATCAACATCATCAAGAAGAATCAAGACATTGCTATGGTTCAACCTACTTTTTATCATGTGCTTTCCTTCTTCAACGCTCTGCAGGCTCATCTTCGTTTTCAAAAGTCTTGATAGCAAGTTTTCTTGCAGAGTTTTTAAACCATGTTTGCTTGATTCCTCTCGAATATTATCAATAATGCAATGACCTTGAAAATTTCTAGAAATTTTCATATAAAGCGTGGATGCAAGAGTAGTCTTACCACCGCCCCCGACCCCTCATACCCCAATCATGCGCACACCATGTGATCCAATATCTAGTTGTGCTTCTAGTTCTTGTAAGCGAGCACTCATCCCAACAAGGTCTTCATCAACATAAAAATTCATGGAAAACAACTTATCAAAAATTGTATCGACAATTTCTTTGATAACTTTCGCTTCATGCCTGCATATCGAATGTATGATTCAACTTTGTCACTCTTTCCCTCCCGTCTCTTGTTTGGAAAAACCTCTTCCAAAGTCCCCCTTTGCTTTCTAACTTCCACGTCATAGAATATGGGCATAACTATTAGCCCTTTGTTATCCTTGCATTTCATAATATATGAAAGTTCTTCCAAACACCACGAAGAGTCTGCATAATTCTTGGAGAGTATAACGATAGCAATCTGTGAGCCTTAAAGAGAGATGGATTCACCTCTTGGAAGTGTCTCATCGTCCTTGTAAGTAGGGATTTTCCTATCTACAAGTACCGAGTAGAGATGATCTACAAACGTCTTTCGGGTATCTTCTCCTCTAAAACTAAGAAATACATTCCAATTCCAATTCCAATTACAGCTAAAACAAAGTTTGATGTGGTTTTGTTTGTTTTCCTGATTGGAATTATATGAATATAAAGAGAGGTGTGATTATTCTTTATATAAAGTAATTATAATTATTTAAGATGGAAATTTCCTAGGTGACTTTATTAAAAAAGCAAAAGAGCCATATCTTACACTAATCTTAAACAATGTCTTGGTCGGCAATGGTGGCATGTACATGATAGATTACCCCATTGTAATGGAAATTTCTTATTAATAAAAATAATGAACCAAATTTTTTTAAAACTAAACAAGGACGAAAAAAAAAACTAAAACAATCTTTAAAACCGACCAACTAACAGAATTAACTGAATTGAAATAACCAAAAACCGATTGTTTAATAAAATTGATTAACCAATGACTTCGGTTATGGTTCCGGATTTAGCTTACGTACATAAGTGTTATTAATATCTATCTATCTATACTCTCTAATAAAAGCCTACAAGTTTTGCCACTTGTCACTCTTACATTAAACCTTATCCTTTTAACAAATTTATAATAGTAAATATAGTTACCATTATTAAAATTTATGCTTCAAAATTTGTTAATTTAACATTTACTTCCTACTTTTTTTCAAACATTTGATATTTATAATTATCTTTTACTTTAATTTTTTTTAAATAATATTGTATAATGACTGTATTAATAGTGTTTAATGGGTGTATTGTTTTTTGTATACTGATTATTTATTAAATATTGTATTTTCAAGAACTACTCATGTCGATATATTTATTAAATATTATAAACTTGTTTAGCCTTACCATCCTGATTAATACTTGGCCTTATCAAAATTGATGTATGAAACATTTTTATTAAACAAGCTAGCTCTATTTATATTCGAGATTCTAATTATATAATATTCATATTATATATATATATATATATATACTCTATTAATTAATACATGCACATGCTCTTAAGTCTTAAAAGAGACAAAAAAATAAGTTCATACTATATATAAACAAACAATTGATGAAGTAAACAATGAAACTTAACTTGCAAAATTGATTTTTTATTAAAACAACAAATTACAGAACTATAATAAACATTTTATTACATATGTTTTTTTAATAAAAATTAAAAGGACCCGCCAAATACATCCTCACGTGTTCTTGAAGAAGGATTTTATTCTTGGCATACCCGAGCTGCTAGCAATGCTTGTCAACGCCACGTCACTATGCCAACTCATCCTTGTGGGACCCATTATGCTCTCTCAACTCAAATACTAAATATAGTAGCCTTGCAACTTATAAGTTATTATAACCCAAGAGTTGCTGGTACACCATATTTAGGCAACCAACTTCCACCATCCAAAAACTGGCCTAGTGTATATTGTTGTGCTTCATTCACGTCTGTGTTTGGCTTGTACCCGGGCCATGTAACTCGACCGGCTTGGTTCGCGCCCGGTCCAGTGTTTCCAAACTCTCTAAAGTTACATGTCATGTGGTTGTTAATCCCATCTGGTGCTTGCCAAGTCATCCAGCCTTCTGGTCTTATCAAGTCATCAATGTTACATTTCAAAATCATTGATGTAGCAGCCGCCTTCCACGGTCGTCCTAGATACGACGGAAAGTTCCCTTGGACAGGCGCCAATTCGGGCGACGCCATAATATGGCAGTTGTGTAGCACCACACCTCCAATTTCTTCCATTTTCTCCCTTCCATCAGCTGTACACATGTTCCGTTGGCTTACATCCGGCTTTCGGACAACAATATTCGAGTCCTGGATGAAAGCGCGCCCCGCCCCGAATATGAAGTCAACGGTTCCTGCAATGGTGCAACTCTTGTAGAACTGGTCATGTGTGTGGTAGTATAACGTGTCTTGGTATCCCATAAACGCGCAGTCCATCATAATTGTGTGTGGGGACTGGGACCTGAAGGCGACCGCCTGGTGTCCTGCAGGGCCGATCGAGTTTTCAAAAGTAATTCCCTTAGCCATGAAACGCTCTCCAAGTGCAATCACGGTTGCAGTTTGTGACGTTCCAATTTTGGCGATCCCGTTGTTTAGATTACCAGTGATTAAGGTTTTCCCTTGGCCGTCGCCGTACATGTAGACATTGTCCTGGCCTCTGTCTATGGTGATTTGGCCTTCTTTGTATGTACCGGCTTTGATATAGATTATGTACCTTCCTGATGGGCCGGGCCTGTAAGCGGCTATGGCTTGTTTAATGCTGTTGAACTGGCCGCTACCATCTTGGGCTACGACCGCGTCAGGTGTAGGGTTTGCAGGAACTGGTGGTGGTACTGGAGATTTGAACATTGCTTCAGTATCACCACTGGTAGCTTGTAGAAGCTTCCGGTCGGTGCTTGGGACCCACGATGGGAAACCGTGGCGGTCTAGCTCCTCGATCTCAGCTAGAAGCTTACGGTTTCCGGTCGGTGGGAGTTTAAATGAGTCTAGGTTGACTCCAACATCCTTAAGGATATTATGCACATTGAAGATAATCTTTTGTGCATTATAAGTTAACTCTTTAGATGTTTGCAATGCTTGTTGCATGTCTTCTTTTAACTTCTTGTCTTGGATCTCATCCACACATGTAGTTTGGTACGCTCGGATCGCGGTCAACCAGTCTAGAATCGGGTTGGTTTGTTGGGCTATCGTGGCCGCTTTGGTCTCGGACACGACTTTAAGAACTTGTTGCAGTTCATCCGTCGCATAACCAATCATTTTCTGACACGATTCAAGCTCAGCTTTGCTTTGCTTATTGCCGCTGCCCAGATCTTTCTGGGCAGCGGTGGCCTTTTCAAGGCCCTTATTCAGCTCAGCTGCTGTCTGACGAATGATCGCGATAATATAATCCTGAGGGGTGGCGGATGTATTTTTCGCCACCTCATCGACAGCGTTCAAGCAAGACTCTTTGTACTCGGTGGGCTTGCATACCACGTCGCCTATTTTTGAGCTAGTGCTACCAGCCGCAGTATGCGACCTTCCATTGTTTGCGAGTAGGAGAATGACTCCTACCACGCAACCGAGGACAATGATTACCGAAGCGACGGACACGACTACCTTGTTAGCCATGTTGAATTGATAGTTGAAGTGTGAGATGAATATGTTTGGAGTGTGAAGGTATGTATTTATAGTTTGTGTTTAGAGTATTAATTAATGATGATCCTGTAAACTTGCATTACTTAATGGTTTGCTTTTAACCTATTATGACGATTGAAGATGATCCTTAATTGAAGGAAGAATTCGAAATGTTTTGTATTATTAACATGTAATTACATGTTGTAATTAAGTTTGGATTTTAATTTTTGAAATATGTTGATACCTTTATATAGTAGTAAAACTTATAGAGCATTTATTATGTCAATATTCACAAGATACATGATTTAAAACTTATTAATACACACTGTGTCTCCAATTATATTTGATTTGTCTATACTAGTTGGATTTAGTATTAATCACAATGTAAACATTTTAGAGACAAATTTAGTTATTGTAATCTAAAAGCTCAAAGCAAACTGTTGAAAGTAGAGATCTTCACGAGCCAAGTTTAAGTCAAGCTAGAAGCAACTCGACTCGTGCTTGAGCTCAGCTCCTTGCAAGCGGCTTGGTTGGACACGACTTGTTTACAACTCGTTCATGGCTCTAGCTTGTGAGTCGACTCATTTTCAACTATTTACTTTTTGGCCTGTCAACATTAGTAACAAATAATTTGTTTTTTCAACTTACATATTTACTTTTTGACACTCAACTTTGGTAATTAAACTTTTACCATAACAAACTTAACCAACACCGAACGACTTCCCGATACTTACTTGCACAAAGCACGGTAGCTTTCGAGCATATAACGCATAGACAAAAATATTTTTTTTTTAATTTAATCCGTTCTTAACGGTCATCTTACATCACACAACAACAGAGGTGCACAAACTGGGTATTTTCAGAAATTGGTAGGAACCAATTATGGGTATATTCGGCTATTTGACTGAGTTTTACGGGTTTCGGGTAGGTCCGGGTCGAATTTTGACCGGGTATTTCCGGTCTCGGTTTCGGGGAGAAATCCAATACCAGGTCATACCCGCGGGTCGGAGAAATCCAATACCAGATCATACCCGCGGGTCAGATACGGGTAGGAACCGGTTCCGGCTTCAGGTTCTACACAGTAAGCTTTTTATTTGAATTTCAACCCATTCTTATTGGGCCAACTTATACCACAACACCAGCCCACACCATAAACTTCACTTAACGACTTAACGTCCATAGTCTTCAAACCACCGCTCCGTTTTCTCCCGCCGCCGTCTCCGCCGTGAACAACCAAACGTCCGCCGTGAACAATATGCAGACCGGACAATACCTCGGCGAAATTTCAGCTCTCTCTTTTCTACACCTTCCTCCACCGTCTACGTCACTTCCATACCTCTTTGCAGGTCAGCTTATCTTCAACTTAATAATAATAATAATAATAATAAGTGCTTTCTATTGTTAATTAGGAACTGTTTCGCAGCTTCTATTTTATGACCTAATTACTTCGAACACGATTGCTTCGTTTCAAGTATTTTTTGACGGAATAATAATAATAATACTAATAATACTAATAATAATAATGGTAATTGCATTTTATTGTTAATTAGGTACTGGATTGCAGTAATTACTTCGAACATGATTGCTTCGTTTCAAGTATTTTTTGATGCAATATAATAATAATAGTAGTAGTGGTAGTAGTAATAATAATGATAATAATAATAATAATAATAATAATAATAATAATAATAATAATAATAATAATTGTTTTTTGTTGTTAATTAGGCACTGGTTCGCAGCTTCTATTCTATGACCTAACTACTTCCAACATGATTGCTTCATTTCAAGTATTTGACGGAATTAGGGTTCACGGAATACTGTGTGTTGATTCGGTTGATACGTTTGGTAGTTTTAGAGTGGCTGTGTTTGGAGAACGTAAACTTAAATTGTTTCAGTTTAATGTTGAGTTAACGGATCGTGATAAGGAAGTGGTTGTTAATGTGGTTTCGGTTCAGGCTTTGCCTAATTTCGGTCACTGGATATTGGATGTCTGTGTCGTACAGGTGTATATCTCTGATTTCGGTATCCATTATTCATGTTTAGACTTTGTCCTGTAAACGAACTGAACGTTAAGTGGGAATGCTTGTTTATTTAATAAACGAACGAACTTGAACACGTGTTTTGTTCGTTACTTCGTTCATTGATGTTCCTGAATGTTCGTTTATGATCATTTAAATTTTAATAAGTATATAAGTAGTTAGATTTATGTAAATAGGAGTAACATAGAAGGCCGTTCAAAAAAAAGGAGTAACATAGAAGGGGCTCGTTTATACACGCAGACACACTTGGTTAATTTCAGTAGGGGTGTAAATGAGCCAAGCCCGAGCTCGAGCTCAGCTCGTTTCGAGTTCTGTTTCTAAAGCTCGAGCTCGACTCGTGAGTTATTTTTTGAAGCTTGAGCTCGGCTCTTTTATTATTAATTAATTAAAATTATTATACATTATTTTTTGTTATTTTTGTATATTTTGAGAAAACCTTAAATGAGCCTAAGCTCGGCTCGAGCTCGTTTAGTACCTTAAACAAGCCATAGCTCGGCTCGAGCTTGGCTATGAAGTGTTAACTTAATACATAGAAGTTCAAAGGAGGTAAAACTTAAAGTACACAAGACTCGTTAAGGCTCCACGGAATAAATTATGTTCATTTACGTTTGTCTGTTTAAGTTCGTGAACAGTTTGTTTAGGTTTTGAACGAACGAACATTAATGAACACGAACATGTTCGGTCATATGTTCGTGTTCGGTTAAAGTTAACGAACACGAACATGTTCCCATTCGTGGTCGTTCGGTTCGTTTACAGGCCTATGTTTAGTTGTGTACTTACTGTGTTAGATTGGTAGTAGGATTCTGTAAATCAAGGGAGTCAGTTTCTTGCTATCGGATGCACTGACAACTCCGTTTATTTTTGGGACATATTGACATCTAAAATTAGCTATCAGGTTAGCTCTCCAGGTATGGTACACATATACTTTTGACTTCTACACTAAGAAATGTTGTTCTTTACTCCGGTTTAAATACTACATGATTCTTAATTATTCACAGATAGATGTCTTCTGTATACTATGCGCATATGGGGTGACAATATTGATTCTATCCATGTAGCATCTGGTACCATTTTTAACGAGGTACTTAAGTTTCTCCCTCCTTTTAATATTTTATTATACGGTTGAATACAATTTTGTGATTGATCATGTGCCTTCTAATTCAGTATTTCTTCGGTTTTGAACATTTGAAGCTGATTTTGTTCTAAATTTGTGCTGGCAGATTATAGTCTGGAAAGTTGTTTGCGGGTGTAATACTCCTTGTTTAGGCAATCCTTCAAATGAAGGTGAGGTCCATGTTTGCAATCGCCAGTACAAAGCCGTCACCGTTTGTAGACTGGCTGGACATGAAGGTTCTATATTCCGTATTACATGGTCTCTGGATGGATCAAAACTAGTGTCTGTCTCTGATGACCGCAGGTCAATTCTGATAACGATTTCATTGACTGTTAAAATCCTAGAAGCAGCAAAATAAATGTATATATAATGTGTTTCTTTGATTTGCGTTTAGTGCAGTGCTCATGTATGGGAAGTTCTTAGTGCTAAAAAAGATTCCAATAATGCTGCAGAGATGACCATCTCTCCTTCTAGTGGACCTGTGCTGTTCGGTCACAGTGCTAGGGTTTGGGATTGCTGTATGTCCAACTCTGTAAGTCCTCTCATCTCTTACAATTAGTTATAAAGTGAGACAAAAATAACCAACTTTGTAAGCCTGCTAATTGTTTTATTGCATGGGGATAATGGTGGTCATCTCAGTTAATCATCACTGTGGGCGAGGACTGTACATGTCGTGTATGGGGACTAGATGGAACCCAACTTAGAGTAATCAAGGAGCACATGTAAGTAAAAAAGGCCACATAAGCAATTTGCAAAAGGAACATATATTATAAAACCAATTTTTAAAAAAAAAAAAAAATCTTGTTTGTGCAGAGGGAGGGGAGTATGGCGATGCTTGTATGACCCGGTTTCGTCTCTTCTTGTTACTGCTGGATTTGATTCTGCCATAAAAGTGCATCAGCTGCACTCTTCTTTGCCAGTAGGTTTAACAAGATGCAATGGTGTGGAAGAATATGATAAAAAACAAATCTTTACAATCAAGATTCCAAATTCAAACCGTACTGGACTAAAGGACAGGTATGTTCAGTGTCAAAAGTATTATAATGCATCTTATTTTTTTATTATACCTATTATATTCACAATTGGATTGTTTTGTTGCACATGCAGCAAAAGTGAATATGTACGATGTACGCATTTTGCAAGTGAAAACGCACTTTATGTTGCCACAAACAATGGTGTCTTGTACCTTGCTAACATAACCAATACTGGTGATGTGGCATGGACTCAGCTTTTCCGTACCAGCGAGGGCATTGCAATAGTTTGTATAAGTGTATTTCCAGGTGGCACTTCTTGTGTGGACAACTGGATTGCTCTGGGAGATGGTAAGGGAAGATTAACAGTTGTGAGAGTTGTTGGTCTCACAACACCAGAAGTCAACCATTCTTTAACTTGGTCTGCTGAAGCTGAAAGACAACTTTTAGAAACATTTTGGTGTGAGTCTTTGGGCCCCACTTTTGTCTTCACTGCTGATCCTAGAGGAAAGTTGAAGCTATGGCATATCGAGTCATTTTCTGAGTATTTAGTAGCAGAGTTCACATCATGCTTTCCTACAAGGATATTATGTTTGGATGCATCGTTTCAGGAAGAAGTGTTAGTGTGTGGGGATCTTCGTGGTAATCTTGTGTTATTCCCTTTATTAAGAGACCTATCACTCAGTACACATGTTTCTTCGGTTGCCAAAATTTCCCCTTTAAATTACTTTAAAGGAGCTCATGGCATATCAACTGTGACCAGTGTTTCTATTCACGGTTCAAGTTCAAGTTCAAGTAACATTGAACTACACTCGGTCTGTTCAAGTGTTTTTGTTTTACATAAATTAATGAAAATGTAGAAACTTGATTTGAGATTAACTTGACCCATTGGTTATTTCTTCAGACTGGTGGAGATGGGTGCATATGCTATCTGGAATATGATAAATTTGAACAAAAAATGGACTTCATTGGAATGAAACAAGTCAAGGAGCTGAGTTTGGTCAAATCTTTCTTTCCCCATGACAATCCGGACTATGCAATAGGCTTTGCATCAGCTGATTTTATAATCTGGAATTTGTCAACCGAGACTAAGGTTTGATAATTTTGACCTACTATATACAGTATACACATTTTATATCGCTTGACCATTTTTTTATTACAACAGGTAGCTGAAATCCCATGTGGCGGATGGCGACGTCCTCATACTTATTTTCTTGGTAATATACCAGAAATGAAGAATTGCTTTGCATTTGTGAAGGTTTGTGTTTGATTATCAAGCAATTATTCACAACGTAAATTATAAAATCTGAAAATTGTTTTTTTTTCATAGGATGAAGTGATTTATATGCACAAGCACTGGGTAGTTAGTAGTGACAAAATATATCCTCAGAATCTTCATTTGCAATTCCATGGCAGGGAGATGCACACGCTATGTTTCATTGTTGATCATGCAAATAGTTTTCAGTCAAGTTTCATAGCAACAGGCTGTGAAGACGGAACTGTGAGATTAACAAGGTATACTTAATTTAAACAAATTAATCTTATCTTTTATTAGTTTGTGTTTAACTAATGACGTAAATATATATTCAGGTATTCTTCGGGTGTTGATAACTGGTCTGCTTCAAAGTTGCTTGGAGAGCATGTTGGCGGTTCTGCTGTAAGATCACTTTGCTCCGTGCAAAAGGTATATACCTTTACAGATCATACAATGAATAAGCAAGGAACAGATTTAGATGATCAGGAAGATCATTTCCTGTTAATTTCAGTTGGTGCAAAAAGGGTCATAACGGCTTGGAAACGCAAGAGTATTTCTACACCTAAAAGTGAAATGCTGTTCCAATGGCTTTCTAGTGACTTGCCAAACAGAAAAGGTGGTACAAATTTAAACGGGTCAAAAAAGAACGAAGCCAATGGAAATCTTGATAATGTGTGTTCCAATGACGATAATGAAAATGATTGGCGGTACTTAGCTGTGACTGCATTTCATGTGAAGATTTCTGGTTCAAGGTTGTTTGATATCCAAAGATTTCGCTTTCTTTGTTTTAGTTATTCATGTCCAAATATATAAATTGAAATATATTTATGAAGATTCGTATTATGTTTGATTGCAGGACATCTGTGTGTTTCATTGTTGTTTCCTGTTCAGATGCCACAGTTACATTAAGGGCTCTAGTATTACCGCATCGCCTCTGGTACACATTTTGCCACTTAACAATGTCAAATAACATAAATTATTTGCTCTTAAAACGAGCTGTTATTCTCAAATTTCATCATTTTTATATCGTTTCAGGTTTGACATTGCAATATTGATTCCTTCAGCTTCACCAGTTCTGTCATTGCAACATCTCATTATTCCCGAACTTCCAAGTTTTCAAGGTTTATACTTTTCAACTTCTTATTTTTTAAAACAATATTTGCTGCATTTGATGTGTTATTGATGCCAAAAACCCCTATTTCTTATCAGATAAAAGTCAAACAAAAAGTGTGTTTACGGTTATTAGCGGGTCAACAGATGGAAGTATTGCGTTTTGGGACGTAACTGAAGCAGTCCAAACTTTTATGCAAAAAGTATCAAACTTGAAAAAAGAAGACTGCAGAAACTTTCAGAAAAGACCACGAACCGGAAGAGGAAGCCAGGGTGGACGCCAATGGCGGTCACTTGAAAAATCATCCGCCGCGCAACCAAAACCCTCAGAGAACACCGAGGATGATACACAAGACCAAACATCACTGACCATGATTCAACCGTTGCATGTTTTTAAAAATGCTCACCAATCTGGGGTGAACTGTCTCCGTGTTTCAGATGTTAAAGATTATGAATCTTGTTTTTCCTGTAATGTTATAAGCGGTGGTGATGATCAAGCACTCCACTCTTTTCGTGTTAACGTGACGAGTTCTAATGAACCAGCTTCAGAAACTCACTTCACTCATCAAGTCGACACTTCTAAAAACTTCAAGATTATATTTTCACATCCTGACAAAACCGCCTCGGCTCATAGCTCAGCTGTAAAAGGTTAAAACTTTCTCTTTAATTGTGGCTTTTACCTGCCAAGAACCATTTAATTTTCACTGAAATTAAGTATGATATATCGTATACGTGTGTTACAGGTGTATGGAGAGATGAGCTTTGGGTATTTTCAACTGGGCTTGATCAACGTTTGCGCTGTTGGCGCGTGTCAAATGATGGTAAACTAAGTGAGTATTGTCATTTGGTCGTTAGTGTACCAGAACCAGAAGCACTTGATGTTCGAAAATGTGGAAAAAGTCGTTATCAAATAGCAGTTGCGGGAAGAGGGATGCAGATGATGGAGTTTTTAGCACCTGCAGAAGGTTAGTTAGTTCGGTTGGGAATTAAGCGTAGTTCAATTGTTATTTTTGTTTAGATCAGTCTTTGTTTTTTGTGTACAATTCATTCAAATTTCGAAGTAACAATCCTGTATTTATTGTTATACAGTATTAAGTTCTTTTACATTCGTTCCGTCGGAAGTCAGCCGAGTGTCATCCAAATGAAAAACCGAAATCCCAAACTGGAATTATCCGAAAATTCGGATATCTGAGTATGAAATATTTTTACTTGCAAACCATCAATTATGAGTTTATGACCATATTACTAAAACACTGTTTAGGGTATTCGAAAATTCAGAGCCTTTGTCTCCGTCACCACTAGCCGACGTAAAGACAAATGTAGTAGGTGAACTCGCTCTGACCCAAACCAATTCGACCATGTTTTCTAAAGTTGCCCGTTTGCCCAAACTTAACATTACAAAACCCAGCCCGTTACATAACCAATTCGTACAAGGTCGCGATGCGGTGGTATATTAACGTGCATTTGGTTGGTAAAAGTTCGTCATGATACCGACACTAAACTTAAAACATTAATCTGTCAACGTTGAAAACAGTAATGACACCGCATAACTTATAATATAAAAATTAACATATTAAAAAATATATATACAACTTATGATCAAAACGACACAAATTTGGTTGGTATCGGTTAGCTTCGTTATGAAACTGACACTAAACCTAAAGATTAAATTAGCAAACGTTTAGAATTACTCGCATAACTTACTATACCAAAAAGTAACTCATTTAAAATGATTTTTATTAAGTCGGTAAAACTTAGGCGTTACAGCGGCAAGTAGACGCTAATTTGGTCGATTCCGGTTATGTTTGTTACGGAAAAAAAACTAAAAACCGAACAAAACAATGGCCGGTACACAGGCGTTACGACGGAGAGTATATGTGAATCTGGTAAGTTTCGATTACGTTCGTTACGATACTTAACTAAAAAGTAATCGAAATATTGTATGACTCGCCACAAATTGGTGCCGCCACATGGACCAATGATGTATGTTACTGTTGTAGGAAAAAAAACAACGGTCGGTAAAACCTAGACATTACGGTGAAAAGTCGATCTGGATTTTGTTGGTTTCGGTTACGTTTGTTACGATATTGGAATTGAAATTAAAATTCAAATAAATATTGGATGATGTGTCATAAGTTGGTGTCGCCACATGGACCAATTACGGTCTTGCGGCACCAAACTTCTCAAATGTATTATATAATAATAATCCGTACAAGGATATCGTATTTAATTGAAAAATCAACCTCTAATGTAATTATTATTCGTAAATGTAACATTTTTGGTGTTAGCGTGTAAGTTACATATCGTAATTCAATCAGTTTCACTTGACATAGTGCGATATTAAAAGGCGTAATAAGAAGGATCGTGAAGCGTATTCTTGAATCTTAAATTATCGTTTTGGAGATATTAAAAGCATAGAAAACAGTCGCAAGTCGTAAGTATATAGATAGATTCATTAATATATGTAGAACCTCTTAATAACATTTTTTCAAGATGATTTGTGACAATGAGATTGAATCTTTGCTATCAATTGACAAACGAATGAACAATCCTATACTTGTATCAATTGTCAACTGTTTTGCATTACTTAAAGGAGCTTTTAAGCGGGAGTGTAAACAAATCAAACCGCTTGCAAGCTACTTGAGACCAAAAAAACTCGAATTAAGTCGAGTTTAAATGGGCGAAATTTAGGTGGTTAACTAAACAAACCTGTGCCAAAGCCCGAGCCTAAAATTCTGGACGTTGACTAAACGAACTCGAGCCCAAGCCTAAGCCAAAAATTTAGGTTGTTGACTAAACGAGCTCGGGCTTCACTTATCGATCTCGCTCATGAGCCTATTATTTATACACATACATTAAATATAATTATACATAAGTTTATAATTAAATAACTAAATAATGCATATCATGTTATATATAAAGTTATAACAAAAGACATTTAAAAATAATACTACATTCGTCCGTCGTTAAGTGTCATGGTTTGAAAAACACAAGGTTCAAGGTAGATTAAATAATTACTTTTTTTTTGCTTACCAAATGACAATAATGCGCTTAAAAATTTAGTTCATCAATGCTGTTTATAAATGCTAGTTGTGTGTGTTTCAAGGGTAAATTTGGCAATTGACTTATAACTTTTGAAAGTGGACATTTATTATAATATGACAAATAAAAAAAAAGAAATATGAACATTTTTAATGAGACGGGGGTGAGTAGGTAATAAAAGAGTAGAGTTTGAGCTCGCATAACTATTCACGAACCAAGCTTGAAACGAGTTGAACTTGAACTAAACTCGTTGTAAGTAAAACTAGCCGAGCACAAGCTCTCAAATTTACACTTTACACCCCTCCTCTCTCACTGAGAAATGATACTAAAAGGGTGTTTGGAATTGCTTATTTTTACCAACTTATAAAATAAGGAATACGATCCTAAAAAATCAAAATCCATTATTCATTTATATTTGTTTCCTGGACACATACATAATACTCTTGAATAAACCCTAATATAATCTTTGGAAGAAGAAGTGAATATGAGAATTGGTGGGTTTAGGGTTTTATGCAGAAGCTTGGTTCGAGCATTCTCACCAAATGGAACCCATCATCATCTTCGCTCAAAGACTCATCCTTTTTATATACCTTCATATTCAACTGGTCAGTTCATTTTTTATTTTTTTTTTTAATTATGCATTTTTTTTGTGGGTATGTTTGTTAACAAAACAGTTATTAGTTAGTTGAAACTACAGCACAAAAAGTTGTTATCTTTATTGGTTTTCAGAAATTAGGCCAAATGATTACTGTTAGGGAAAACATTAACCGTTAACCGCACGCCACCGAACCGAATTAACCGAAGATATGATTAGTTGGGATGAAATGACAGGAGAAAAAGTTGTTATCTTTGTTAACAAATCAGTTATTAGTTGGATGAAATTATAACAGAAAAAGTAGTTATCTTTATTGGATTTCAGAAATTAGGCCAAATGTGCTGGTTGTATGATTAGTTGATTATTGTTAGTTCACCATGGTAGAACATACGAATGATGATACTGAATTTAGGGGTAACCGGAAGTGAATTAACCGATGACTGATACTAACCGACAGTTATGGTTAAGGGTATATGATTAACTGACTGGTCGGTTAAGGTTAAGGACGTACCATAACCAAACTGAAAGAAAAACCAAGACTTGCTTTTGTCGAGATAATATATGTATATACTAGAGAGGTGCCCGCGGATGCAACGAGGAACAAAGACGTTGGCAATCATGTAACGTTAATTTTTATGAATTGAAGAGAATAAATTGGTCGTTTTTATTAGTATGCTTTTTTTAAACAAGACATTAACGTATGAAAAGTTATGGTCATTTAAAAATCGGGAGGGGGGGGGGGAGTTGGTTTTAATAGCATGCTTAAAGTGATTGTACCATATGTTTCGAAAGTTGTAATTTGTTTTAATTCTTGAAGCTATGTAAAATTACCCTTTTGCTCGTTCTCATATGTATTATAATATAGTATTAGTCTAGTATTAAATAGATATATGTGGATTGGGTATATGTGTCAATGTTTTAACGAAAAACGTTGAGAATATGCATATTCCCGTTTGACCTTCATGCAATTCCCGTTTGATGTAACCGATTCTTTTTCTATGTTCATTTAGTTAAGTTTTAGTTAAAACTTAGCTTGATTAATTAACTGAAAGCTAACCATAACCGAGCTTCATAAGCGGTTCACCGAAACCAAAGTTTGGTTATGGTTTTGAGGTAAAAACTGAACAGAACTGCAATTTGCACACCCCTTACTGATATTATATTTCTTTATTTCTCATTTTAAAAGTGGCGGAGGTGCAACCTCAATCATCAGCTGAACTGATCAAGATTATGGAGCAGAGACTCTCGGCTATCGAGCACAGGAATGCTTATCTTGAAGGAATAATTAATCAGGTAACAGCGATCAAGTCTCATTTATGTTCAAACTTCCAGTTTCGAGTTTATACACCAATACAATGCTATCGTTTTTCGATTTCTAACTTTTTATATTGAATAAAGACAGCCGGAAACCTCACCAACCGAGTATTCAAAAGCAAACAAGGAGCTTCAAAGTCTGAGTGATAAAATGGATCTCATAAGTAAGTTGAGGACGGTAGAAAAGGTGAGTCTTTATGCTTTTGAATAATTATTAAAAAAAAAAATTTTGTTTTTAAAAAGTTAATGTTACCAATATGTTAATTTAGTATCTGCTTTTATTGTTATGTACGCGGTTGTAGGAAATTGAAAGTTTGAAATCATTAATGGGCGAATGCGAAGAAGATAAAGACATGCAGGCCATGGCATGTGAAGAACTGGATCAAGCCGTAAAAGAAGAGCAAAGACTGCATAATCTGCTGCTTAAGTCTTTACTGCCTAAAGATGATGCAGATGTAAGAGATTGTATTTTGGAAGTTAGAGCAGGTAACACGGTCATTCATTATTACAGTGTTTTTAAACATAACACCGAATCTTTATTATTTTGATTTTTGCATCAGGAACCGGAGGCGAAGAGGCTTCGCTGTTTGCTATGGACATCTTTAAAATGTGTGATAGTTTAGACTTTTCACTGAAGTTTTAAAAGTGTTTTTTTTTTAATTTCTGACTGTTGATACTTGAATCACGCTAGGTATGAAAGATACTCGCATAAAAAAGGTTGGAGATTTGAGGTGGTGGAAGTCACAGATTCAAATATGAAAGGATTCAAGGTTATATTTATTTTTTTATTTTTATTTTTTGATCATTTAACAAAGAGTCATGCGTGACGAGTGTATATTATTTGGCAGGAAGCAAGTGCTGCAATATCCGGGGCAGATGTTTATGGAAAACTAAAATTCGAGAGTGGGGTCCACAGAGTGCAGGTTTTATTTATTTATTTATTTTACTATTTTTACTAAATTACTAAATTTGATGCTAATGTGAAAGACATTCTTTTATAATTTTATAACATTTATTTTTGTTTTTGCAATTTTGCAGCGAGTTCCCGTCACAGAGAAATCAGGGCGTGTTCATACAAGTGCTGTGTCGGTTGCTATCCTTCCTCAAGCAGATGAGGTGATCGTCTGATCGATGACTTTAATAAACTAGTTTACCATTTTATTATGCTTTTCATTTATTAAATATTTTGTGTCACACTTGCTTTTTGCAGGTAGATGTTCAACTAAGAAACGAGGACTTGAGAATCGACACATACAGGTCCGGGGGGTCTGGTGGTCAGCATGCAAATACTACTAATAGTGCTGTTAGGATCACACATATTCCAACTGGCCTCACGGTTTCCATACAAGACGAACGCTCACAACATATGGTAAACTATATTCATAAACTTTTGCCACAATCATACAACATGCATATTAATATTGTTTTCCTTTGGTTTGTTAGAATAAAGCTAAAGCGCTAAAAGTATTATGCGCACGACTTTATGAGCTGGAAAGGTGTAGAGTTCATAACAGTAGATCCGAACTAAGATCAAAGCAGGTATTGTTATTATTATTATTTATTATTATTATTATTATTATTTTAGTAAATTGCGGTTTTCATCCCCGTTGTTTGTCCAAATCTGCGGATTTAGTCCAATAGTTTTAAATTTGCGATTTTCGTCCTTGTGGTTTCAATTTACTTGCAATTAAACCCGAATTCACTAACCCCGTTAAGTATGGTCGTTAAACCCATCAGCGTGCCCCTCATGTCCTTTTTTCTCCCAAAATAAACCCCAGTCCGAATTCGCAAGCCCCCTCACATGAGGGGTTGGGTTGTATTTGGGCCTTTGGGGAGAAAAAGGACAAAATTGCCCCTCACGTGAGGGGCGCGTTGATGGGTTTAACAACCATAGTTTAACGGGGTTAGTGAATTCGGGTTTAATTGCAAGTAAATTGAACCCACAAGGACGAAAATCGCAAATGTAAAACTATTGGACTAAAACCGTAAATTTAGACAAACCACATGGACGAAAATCACAAATTTAAAACTATTGGACTAAAACCGTAAATTTAGACAAACCACAGGAACGAAAACCGCAGTTTACTCATTATTATTATAATTTGAAAAATTCATTTGATTTTTGTACGAATATTGAAATTTGACGTGAAACCAGATTGGTAGCGGGGATAGATCTGAGCGTATACGTACATACAACTTTCCACAAGGGCGCGTTACGGACCACAGGATCGGTTTTACTCATCATTCCATCAGTGATGTGTTACAAGGAGAGAGTTTGGATTACTTCATTGATGCACTTCTTCTGCAGCAGGAAATGGATGCAATTGCTGACTTTACTTCCACCTCAGCTTATTGATATATATTATTATTTATACCAACAAAATGTTTTTCAGAGCACATTGTAATTGATTTTTCATCTATAAGCTTTTTCTAACATTTATAATGATGATGAGTTAGTGAATTATGTAAACTATTAAGATGATTTGACTAACGATAACCCAAGATCGACGAAGCTTGAACTCGGTTTGGTTTGACTAACGCTAACTCGAGCTTGGTTCTTTTCGAACTCTTATTCTAAAGCTCCATTGTGAGTCGTTTTTACAAGCTCGCTCTTGTATCATGCTCGGCTTGTGTGTCACTTATTATATAATCTTTTTAACAAATTTAGTTATTTTTATGTATTTCAAGAAACCTTAAACGAACATAAGCTCGAGTCGAACTCGTGTGAAGTACCTTTAAACGAGCCAAAGCTTGGCTCGAGTAGATACTGGGTATTCTTAGGAACTGGAACCGGGTATGGTCAACAAAAGTCAAAACAGGGTCCGGTTAGGAACCGGTTCTAGGTATAGTCGGGTATTTGACCGGTTCCATCGAGATTTTTTTTCGGATTTCGGGTAGGGTAGGGTAGGGTTTTGACCGAGTATTGACGGAACCGGTTCCACCGGGTCCAGGTCGGTTCCAGGTACAGTTCTTGGAGGAAAACCAAAGCCCGGTCTTTACCCGCGGGTAGGGTCGGATCCGGTTTCGGGTAGGAATCGCCAGGTCAGGTCTGGAACCGGTTCTTTTGTGCACCTCTAGGCTCGATCTTGGTTGTGTCGTGTGAAATAATACATGGAAATCCAAAAGAACTAAAAGTTTTAAAATACACAAGGTTTGTTAAGGCTCGACGAGCCTAAATTGAAACCTAAGATTAGCTTGTCTTATACAGATGTGTTAAATATTTCCAATCCATGAAATGATGCACACAAATTATCTATAAGCAAGGAGCCAAGGATACAAACTTTAGGACAAAATCAAAATGATAGAAACAAATGCCTAATCATCATCACTTTCATCGCTATACGAAACAAGCCCGCCAGTAACAACATTGTTGACGGGAACCGAAGGTTTACATTCTTCAGGTGAACCAGTCTTTGCTTTTTTTGGTTGCGGTTTCACTTTTATAACTACCCCTAGCGGGCGGGCACGTGCTTTCTTCTCTACAGATGGTTGTTGCTCCTACAAGCCAATACAAAACGTACAAGTTTATCCAATGAAACACTTAATAGAAGTTGATCATAACTCGTAAGTATACAACACTATAAATCTAACCTGAGGTTTGGGAAGGACCGTTGGTGTTTCCCTTAGCTCGTGTAGAATAGCTGATTGTGCAGCCACTTGTTCCTGCATGATACAGACGAATATTATTTGGAACGTATAATGAATTTTTAAAACCTAACACATGCTTGCATGAAAAATATATAGCTTACCTGAAAGCTCCGCAGCTGTTTGGCTTCATCATTTGCTACTTGCTGCTCATATTCTCTCCTTGACTAGACAAAAAAATAAATTTTCAGAAACCAAAATAAAATTTAACCGTATTTCATACAATGTAAACGAAAATTTTTTTTTACCGTGTTTCATACAAAAACCGATTTCTTTTACTGTGTTTCGTATAATATTTTACTTTTTTAACTTGTTGGACCGATATCATCATTTTGTTGGAATTTTCGTTTAAAAAGATGGCTAATAAGACTGTATCATCTTACAAGTTCTCTAATTTTAGAAGAAACAAAATTTAAACCTTAAATCCCCAATCAATTCCAATTTACATTGTCCAAATATCCAATAAACCATAATCAATCATTCAAATATTCGATTGCCATAAACGAATCCAAATTAATAATCTATATAAAAAAATTAGCAATTATAGTTTTAAATGAAAGTATAAGAACACCTAAACTGAACAAATAGAAGTCGAATCGTGAAAGAGGGACTGAGGGAACACCGACCGACGGCTATTCGGCTGCAGCATGGTAATCGTGAAAGAGGGACTGGGGTTTTATTGGTTTTATTTTTTAATTTGGTTGGACTTTAAACATACAGGGGTAACGTTATATTTTATCAGGGGTAGCAGATGCTACCCCCCTGCTTATTAGCTACGTCCGCCCCTAGACCAAAGCAAGTTTGTATTTTGCAACCATTTAGAACCAAAAAACGACGTTGTAAGAACGCGTATGCTATATTGCTATTCAAATGAAGCAAGTGATATGAAAATGTACTCACCATTTCAAGCTTATCAAGAAACTCAGTCTCGTCTTCATCCAATGCCTTTGGAGGTCCTATAATAATAATAAAATATATAAACGAACCAACTATATTTCCAGACTACATATACTATTAAGATTCATCAAACGAACAAACAAAATCCAGTGAGCAAGGCCACGTGGGAGCATCGCGTCGAATGAAGTAACGAGAATTACTAGCACTTACTATGCTTGAACCGTTCGTTAAACTCTGCATCTTTTTTGTCCTTATTTTCCTTTAAAATCTGCATCAAATTATTAAAAACGGTCAAATCAACTATTCAACTATATGTATAGTTGAAGTTACAAATTAATGCAAAAGTGCGGTCATGTCGATGTTCAATCACACACAAACACAACTGAATTGAGGAAAACCTCGCCCTGACTCCTTTTGATTTATCAAATTGAAAAACACGTACAGGACGGATACCATAACTCTGTATATAAACACAAATAGACTCGCTTCGAATCCAAATACAACTCCTAAAACTTAAAAAACTTGAAAACCTTAAATTAAACAAACCGATAACAACCAAACCAAAAGACTGACTCCAATTAATTTGACTCACACAATGACACCGACACAACCAATTGACCTAATCCATTTTGACCCATTCAGAAATAAACCAACAAAAGTAATGCATAGAGAATGTCAGAAAAATGTTTCACATGTTGTATTGCATATGTTTAATCGCATATGGATCCTCTTCAAGAAGAAAAGTTTAATCGCTTTGAACTCGATTTTCAAGTATCTCAGTACAAAACTATAAATATAAAAAGGTTTGCACAATAGGCAGTTGGGTCGGACCATTTATTCAATTAGCAGCCCCTTGCAATCTATAATGTACTATTCGAGCAAGCCAACGGATACACTACCTTAAGCTCATACATAGACAGATTCCACAACAGATATAATATACCTCTTTATATCTAACACGGTAACACCTACTTTATTCCACAACAGAAACTGTTTTTAAGGTAATATTTTTGGTTGCTACCATACATACACCAGCTGTTATCACACAGACCGTATGACTGGCGAAAAATAGTCATACGTGCCGGTATGATTCGAACAAGCATCACCTCATGCTGCCCATGTGCCGTGTGACCAAATTTTTGGCTGTATGAAACAACATCATGTATGTAGTTACTACTTACTAGTTAGTATGCCAATGGTGTTTCTTAAGCTATGCCTGGTATTTTTATTTTTATTTTTTTTCTCTTATTACAACTGAGCAAAAAATATAAATATGGTGAATAAAAGTAATCAACTAAAGTAACACAAAGATGAAGGAAACAATTAAGCTTATAATATATATGTATACATATATACATATAATGGGGTAAGTTAATGTACAAACTAAAAAAACATGCTAAATGTGCGAATCAAGTACAGTAGTGTATCTACTTATTTTTTTTAATTTGTGTTTGATCCAAACCGTACATAAAATTGATTAATAAGATAATAATAAGCATAATAATACCTCAAAAAGGGGTCTATCTCTTTGGGCAGTACCGTCTTCAACCCTAGGTCCTCTATTTTTCTTGGCTTCATCCAACTGTTTGTTTGTTTGTTCAAACAAACAATATTAAATAATAATAATAATAATAATAGTAATGATGTACCTGGTCCTGGGATAAAAAATTAATCAGCCTGGTTGCCGGACGGAAACCATCGTCCGTCATCTCTCAAATCCAATTTGCCTGCGATTATTAATCTTTCAATTTGATATCAAAACTGCTTAGGAAGCTACAATATTATATTTATATGTACTCACCTAAAAATCTAAAATTGCATTATATTGATGTTAAAGTTCGTGTGAAATTTTATAATTAAACAAATAAAATAAAATAAAAAGTAAAATTATTATGTTATATTAGTTTTGTTAATCACAACTATAGTATCTTTTGGTCGTTGACGGTCACAATTAACGAATTTGTTGATCACGATCCCACATTTATCATATTAAACTATCATACTTTGGTCGTTGTTGGTCACAATTAACGAAATGGCTGATAACGATCCCACATTTTATCATATTTGTTCTTAACGATCTGCGACTGACGTAATCCTAACACAGTTAGTTGCAAGACGTCGGAAAAACGCTTTTGGCCGAAGAAGTTACATTTTTTGTTGGGAAACTCAATGCGAACAACACCACCACCAAGTCTAATACAGTAACACGACGGTATATATAAATCTCACATTATTTTATCAGACATACCATCTTATGTCTTTCTTCTTGATCACATCCATGTTCTAATCAAATTATATAACTTGGGATAGTGACTAAGTCTAGTTTTATATCTTTCGGGTTTTCTTAAGAAAAATGTAAACTGAAATAAAATCACAACTGCAGTTTAGTTCATTATGTTATAAATATTGTGTTTGTAAATTCTGTTTTAAGGATCCAAGAGGTAATATAACCAAACTGCTTATTCCGCCTGAAATAAGTATTTCGGACGATCATAAGCAGTCTGCTTCCATCCAAGCACTCCAAAATACCTATCTTCTATATCAGAACAGAATAAATAGTTCCAATCGACAATCCAAACACCCTCTTAACAACTCGTTGAAGCTCTAAACACTACACATAAATTTCTACCGCGTTTTACATCAAGGGCGTTTTTCTTAAGCAAGTATATTACATGTTACAGAAGTTGCACAGAGACAGAGTGAGGATAATAATCAGGAAGGTGCAAGCTCAAGAACCTTTGAGACATTTGATCTTTCTGCTGGTTCCTGTATCGTTACAGCGTCATTCGCAAGCTTAAGATCCGAGAGGGTATTACTCAATGATTCAACTGTTCCTGTAGTACCATCTGCTGATGATATTCCACTGTCTTCCATGAGTTTATCCAACTCGTCTTCGAGATCTTCATCAAAGTCATCATAAGACAAAACTGACCCTGCAAGTCACACATACAAACCCGTGTTAGTAAGAACTAGGGGTGTGCAAGAAACCGAAAAAGCCAATCCGGAACCGAAAAAACCGAACGAAAACAAAAACCGACGGTTTGGTTTATGCTTTTGTAAAAACCAAACCAGATACCTAAATTTTGGTTTTTTATATTTTATATTAAGTAATTTATAAGAATTTAATAAACATGTAACTCAAATATTTTTGGTAAAATGTTTAATAGTCTATTATTTTACAATTAACCAAATTTTTATGCCTAAATTAATTATTTTTTGAAAACTTTCTTTTGACCTAAAATTTTCAAGATCAAATGGCAAAAACCGAAAAAACGAAAACCGAACCGAAACCAAAATGAAAACCGAAATCCAAAAAACCGAAACCGAACGGTTTTAGATACTCCAAAAACCGAAGTTTTGGTTTTCGGTTCGGTTTTAACCAAAAACCGCACCACGCACACCCCTAGGAAGAACATATTAATACCATAATAAGTTATTAGGACTTTGTTTGTCTTAATATGGAATCAAATGTGGGAGTACCTAAAACTTTGTCTACTTGCTTTTGTGAACTGATTGTTTCATCAAGATCATCTAAACAGTTCTGCACTTCTTCTATCGTGATCATCTTATCCTTCATTGCCTTCGTACCGCTTTTAATGGCTTCGAAAACCTGCCACTTAAAGCAACAAAATTAGAAAACCAAATGTGACTTAATTTAACTATTTACCACATAAAATATTAAACAAACCTCTTTTGAATCTTCAGCATCTGCTATGGCTCTAAGGACTTCTTCTACTCGCCTTAAAAGCACATCACACTTTTCTCTACGATCAGATGACAACTTCAGTTCCCTTACGTGCCTCTGTGCAATAACTTTGTTCCCTGATTTTAAAGAAGCCAAAGCCAATGTTTTGGACCTGCACATATCATAAATCAATTGTCGGAATTCATATCAAGCGATACTTTCAGCAAATTAAAAAATATGCGAGTATCATATGCAATATGCTTACTTGTTACAAAGTTGATCGATCATATCGATTTGTAGCTGGAGCTTCTCTGCAGTCCAAGTCAAGTGCAGAACAACATAATCTGAAGGTGTAGTACCCGAGATAGTTTTGGAAGAAAGAGAGACTTTCACACCCTATTACAAGTAACCAAAGCTTCAAGTACTGTTTCGGTAATAGCAATAATTGTAACAGTAAGAACAATAATATTATAAAGGATAACAGTACCTCTATAAGATCATTCCGCCTTATCGCGAGGTACTTTGCCTTCCCGCATTTGAACAAATGGCTCAAGATCACTGACGCTTGTTTAGCCCCTCCACAAATCACTTGAAATTTGTTCATAGTGACGATGCATGAAGATGTCCAGCGATTTTCCGATAAAATCTTGACAACTTCATCACATTTCTCCTATTGGGGATAACAGTATAACTAAGATTAACAAAAATATTTCATTAACTCAAGGCGTGTTCTATCTGTAGAGTATAGGGTACCTGTAAGAGCGATGAAACGATGAACTCATCTTCTGATGGAATTGCAGACCTAGATACTGGGAGCAGGTGTCCTACTTTGTGAAATAATTGGGTGAGTTGGCCACTTTTGGGATCGATAAGATCGCTGCTACGTAACAGGTCACCGGAATCATACATTTCAACCTGGAAGAAGGAAACAAAACCCTATGATGAACACTACAGAGCACGTGTTGTAGTGTAATTACTAGGGGCTGTTAGGCGTGAAGTTCGTTTATGTACGTTTATTTGATAAATGAACGAACATGAACAAGAAATTTCGTTCGATTAACTAAATGAACGAACACGAATAGAGGCTGCACTTGTTTGATTGTGTTTGTGAACATTCGATAATGTGTTTGTTTACTTCCTTTTGTGTCAACGTTTATTTGTTTATTAACGGTTTTCAATATTTTTCAATGACTTTTCTAATCTGATCATACAGATTTAAGCAAAATTATGAACTATAAAACAAAAATATTTACGAGTATTATGTGATTAATATATATATATAAATTGAAATATGAATATGTGATGTAGGCTCAACCACTTGGTAAGTAAACTAAAATTAAAAAAGAAAAAGGAATAAAACATGGTAGCCGACCGAACCATTGAAGTTGACCATTCTCGGTTAGCCAAATCAAATAAAACATTATTCGCCTTCATTTGTGTTCGTGAAGCGTTCGCTTGCCGGATAAACACTTAACGGACGAGCATCGTCCGTTAACCTTTTATGATCAGAAGCGAACGATTCACAAACACCTAACCAAACAAATTCTTTTGTCCGTGTTCGTTCGCTAAGGAAATGAACTTGTTCGTGAGCGGTTTGCTGACACAAACGAGCGAACACAAATGAAGGCGAATAATGTTTTATTTGATTTGGCTAATCGAGAATGGTCGACTTCAATGATTCGGTATAAGTTATAACTTATAACATATGAAGTAGTTAATAACTACCAGAACAGCATCAATGCACAACGGAACCAATCCTCCATGATTAAACCACTCGTTTCTAACCTTCACAAAAGCAAACAATAACCAACATTAATAATAATAATAAATAAATAGGTTTTCTATACAAGCTAAAACCAATTAAAATTGAGATATTAAGAACTCGCACCACTGACCACTGATGAATGAATGATGAAGATATTAAGATGTTGAGCAATTTTGATTATTAAATCCTTCCAGAAATGGTACCTTGGTTCCCAATCAGACCTTTGGCCACTGAAAGCTTTGAATCTCGTGGCTACCATGACGTCAGAATCCCAATCAGGTACTTGTTTTCGGATTAATTCTTGAACCTTTTGACTTGTGTCTTCCATTTTCTTCAACCTCGAGTTCGTCTTCCATTCACGGCGTCACTAGATGTTATTATTTTGGGAAGACTAAAGTCTCATACGAATTCAGTCCAAAAAGTTTATTTTTTGCATATAGACCCTCTAGGTTTTTCAATTCTTATCAATTACATCTAAATCACTAATCCCGTTAAATTTAATCGTTAAGTCAAGGGTTGACATGTTTTTTCACTCTTTCTTTATTATAATACTTATTTCAGTGAACTGCGATTTTCGTCCCTGTGGTTTGTCCAAATCTGCGGTTTTAGTCAAGTAGTTTCAAATTTGCAATTTACGTCTCTATGGTTTCATTTCACTTGCAATTAAACAAGAATTCCCTAATATCGTTAAGTCTGATCGTTAAACCCATCAATGTGCCTTTCACGCGAGGGGCATATTTGTCCTTTTTTTTCCAAATACACCCCATCCCTTCATGTGAGGGGCTTGCGAATTAGGACTGAGGTTTATTTTGGGAGAAAAACGACAAAATTGGTCGTCACGTGAGGGGTACGCAGATGTGTTAACGACCAGACTTAATGGGGGTTAACAAATTCAGGTTTAATTGTAAGTGAAATGAAACTACAAGGACAAAAATCGCAAATTTGATAGGGACGAAAATTGCAAACTTGAAACTATTGGACTAAAATTGGAGATTTAGACAAACCACAGTGAAGAAAACCGCAGTTCACTGAAATAAGTATTATAATAAAGAAAGTGTGAAAAGACATGTCTACCCCTGACTTAACGATTAAATTTAACGGGGTTAGTGATTTGGATGTAATTTGCAAGAATTGGGAAACGTGGAGGGTTTATATGCAAAAAATAAATTTTTTGAACTAAATTCGCATTATTTGTCAAACTACAATGACGAAAGTGGCACTTTACTCTTTTGGGAACTATTAATATTACGCCCGCCAACCGTTCGATAGAAAGTTCGTTTATATTTGTTTATTTAACAAACAAATGAACATGAACACATGTTTCGTTTTTATGTTCGTGGGCGTTCGTATAGGTTCATTTAATTAAATGAACGAACATGAACGCGAAATATTTGTTCGATTAGTGTTCGTGTTCGTGTTCGTTCGGTTTGTTTGGTTCATTTACAGGTCTAAATTTGATATGTTAGTTACTTCATTCCGAAACACAAAAAAGTTTTTAGTTGTTCCCACGCGCCCTCGTTTACGTGTGCTCTTTGTGGGGATTATGATGAATTGACGGAACTGAAAACGAATCGAACGAACACGAATAACACTTTGTTCATGTTCGTTTGTTAAGGAAATAATGTGTTCACAAATTGTTCACAAACATTTACCAAACGAGATTTTATGTCTGTGTCCGTTCGTTAAGGAAATGAATGTTTTCACAAACACACATAAAATTGGTGAAGCCTAAAGATTGATATCGATGTATACATCAATGTGAATAACAAGAAAGAAATGGAAATAATTAATGCAAAAACAATGTCAGATAATGGTTTCTTATTTTATGTTAGGGGTAACAACTTAAAAGAATATATAATGTTCAGATAAAATAAATAAATGTACAAAAAACTTTCATTACCAACATATACAAATGAACACAAACGAACGTTCATGAACACTTTACCAAACACTCACAAACATAATTGAACGAACGGGGGCTCTGTTCATGCTCGTTTGATTCAATAATCGAACAAAATTTATTATTCATGTTCATTCGTTTATTAAACGAACAGACACAAACGAATTTCCCACCGAACAATTCATGAACCGTTCGCAGGAGTTTGGTTCGTTTACAGCCCTAGGCAAAACACATATTTGTATCGTGTGGCTTTGCCCAAGCGTATGGCAGACTATCTTTGGTGCTAGTTCCTCGCGATATAAGCTTTTCGAGCCTGGGACCTCCTCAAAAAGCAAAGCTTTTCGAGCCTGGGACCTCTTTGGTGCTGTTTACCAAAAAAGAAGGCTAAAGTTTTGTATGTTATGTTATTTCGATGCGGAGGTTATGGAAGGCCCAAAATGAAGCGGTATGTGACGAGGCGATCATTTGGTTGGCTAGCTTGGTAGAGCCGTTGAGGAGATCAAGGTGATAAGCTTCCTTTAGGGTGTGAGATAGATCGAGATCAAATTATGTAGCACGGGTAGATTAGAATACTTTTACGTTTAGTTTTCAAGCGGTTAAGAAAAGTCATGGAACTATTGCTGGACCAACTTCCAGAAACATAAACAGTAAATAACACATAAAAATAAGCATAAAAGGTCAAATAAATTATAGAGCCTACAATTGAACAAATGAAGTAACATTACAAGTTTAACCTACAAATTTTGCCACTAATTTATTCAGAGGAAACGGTTGACCAAGTCAACAGGGCCATTCAGCCTTTTGTATCAATAGAAGAAATGGTTTACTTACTACCTGTGATTCTATTTAAGTATACATGCATCATAGTAACTAACTAATCAAAACCAATATCAATGTTTCTAATTATCAAACTCGTAACTTTCGTATACTTTCAGCAAAAGGTCCCGACAGGGTACCACCGCCCCGATCTTGATGCAAGCCAAAAACGCACCAGCCAGTTTGCGATGCAAGCTATACACCTCGTCAGGTGGTGGTGTTAATCTGTGTCTCAACATTGTTCCACCGATGTTTGAAAGGCTTTGAGTTATGTTATTAGCACGGAAATCATAGTCCCCGGGTTTTGCAAAGGGCAAACCGACAACAAAAGCAGCCTGCACATGTGCCTCCAACATTATCTCTGGTTCCTTGCCAGTTAAGAAACCTAGCCTCTGTGACATCTCGATTACTCCTTCCCGGTCACAATTTGCACATGCAACAACCTGATTGATAATTTAAAACCTCCATTAACTACTATTTTGTCTAGTTACTTTTAGGATTAATAGCATATAAAAGGTAATGAAATTTGGGTTGATTAATATTTTTGACTTTTGTGTAACTAACTTATTTTTGGCCATAAACAAACTACCAGACATTTAAATTGATACAATTAAAGAAATAAAATGACAAAAGAAAAGGCTAACTAAAAACAATAGTGTACCAATGTTTTAATTAATTCCGCAGTATTTGTTATGTATTAAAAACTTTTTTAAAAAATGCATAAGCAACCTGACTTTTTAACTTTTTTAGAATAAACGCAGTGTCAGGAAAATAAAGTCCAAATTAAAAAGCAGCAAGCAGGCTAGTTACTTGCTGACTAAACTTTTTGACTACGGGCCTGTATCGATTACCCTAAATGAAAAAAAAAATCAAAGTTTGATCGGCTTTTTATGGCCAAAATAAGCCAGTTACCAATATAAGAACCAATCCAAAAGTTGTTACTCTTCATGCAATTTGCCTTTATTTTTATAAACTTTGTGTTTAAAAAAAATCTTAATCTTGAGCTGAAAACCACAATCACAAAAGCTATGATTAATAGTGATAAACTAATAATAATACTCACCATTCTCAAGTAATCATCAACAAAAGACTTGCGATAACTTCGAGCTGCACCAAAGTCGATGAGATTTATTGATCGTGTATCTTCATTGTACAAAAAGTTACTCCAATTTGGATCGGTCTGCATTAAATAATTTAAAAGAATATTTCAGAAAAAATAAAGGAACGTTCACAATGTCTTTTACATGTGAAAGAAATGAAAAGGATGCAGGAAAGGCATGCCTGCATGAATCTGAATACAAATAGCTCCATTAATGTAAGCTCAAGCAACTTTGTCCCAACATAACTACGGGTCTCTTGATCTAGAAGTGCAACCTTATCAATTGGAATTCCTGTTTCAATAAGAAAAAAATAAATATAAGGCTCCAAAATAAAGATTTAATAATCTAAATCTTAAAAAAAGATAATGTTTTTACCATGAACAAGCTCTGTGGTAAGAACTTTTTTACTTGATAGTTCATCTACAACGAATGGAACATAAAACCCGTCTACATTTGATAGCAATTCACGGAATCTTTTCTGGTTTGATGACTCCAACTCGTAGTCACATTCGCGTGATAATTCTTCTTTTGCCACCTGTCAAGGGTTTCAGGTTCGCTCATATATTTTCAGGACATTTTAACATTCATATTTCAGGAAAACGAGCATGATAATATTAGATGATAAAAAAGGTCAAAAGCTTGTGATGGTGAAAGTTACCTTCATAGCTCTATCAAGATACAAACCCTCTGGAATCAGATTTGTATAGTCTAAGATCAATTTTACATTCTCAATGTCGCTCTCAATGCTATCTGCAACTCCAGGATATTGAATCTTCATTGCAACTTTAATATCATCCTTGGTGACAGCTAGGTGTACCTAGGAATACATTTCAACCCTTAAGCACCAAATTTGAGAGATGCGCACACTTTATTGCATAAAATACATAAAGAAAGAATCTTAAACGATATTTAAACTACATAACTTTTTAGAGGATCATGGAACTGCCAACTAAACGATAACTAAAGACAAACCAAAATGTTAAACAAGTCGGAAAAAAAACGACTTTTGACTCACCTGGCCTATACTTGCAGCAGCGAGTGGTTCATAATCAAAGCTTTTCAACTTGAAAGACCAGTCGGGACCTAATTCAGAGTCCAAAACTTGATTAAGTTGGCTTCTTGGCATTACATCAGCACCCTGACGAACAATATCTAAAGCAGCCAATATCTACTAGGAATAAAAAGTCAAAAGTTTCATAAGCAAAACACCAAACAAGAATAAATTTTTCATTTTATGAATATAAGTTTAACGCTTACTTTATTACTTCGGAAATAAATACAGATAAGTATAAGTTATAGTTATTACATAAAATTATATATCAAGCGTAATTTACACACAATATATACGCATATCTATGTATATATGTATCTATGTATACATATGGGAAGTGTGCATATGTATATCATGTGAGTATACATATATATCTATGTATGCAAGTTTATGTATATGTCGGTGTGTTTTGTGTACATACGCATGCATACACACATAACATATATCTACAAAGTGTTACAATATTTGAATTTTATAAACATTGAAGTACATTTTAAATTTACAAAGTTAAAATATTTGAATTATAACAAATAATTGTGGAGTAGAACTAGTGATAGGAAGTTTACTAGTTAGACTTGCACAACTCAAATGTGAATAATAAAAACAAGTAATGTGACTCAAATTATGACTCACTTCAAATGAGTTAAAACAATTGTGTTCAGCAATCTTTGCTCACAGTTTACTCAAGTGACACATCATTGTTAGTTTGCCGTTGGTCTCATTGACCTACGATTAATATTCACTTACGCAGTTAAGCCTAATATAATTATCTTTAGAACTAACAGGTGAAATTAACTAATTTCCATATAATGAGGTGCTAATCTATAAAACCTTAAATGGACAGAAAAGGGATATACCGGTGCAGGAACGAGAGATTCATCCTGGATACTCAACATCTGCCCTAGTTTTAATGCTGCTCCACGCATCCTGCATAGAGCAAGTGCCAACCGCTCTGCATTCTTTTCAGACAAAAACGGTGAAAGTGCAGACTGTTTCCCTTGTGATTCACTTTTACCATACACAATTCTCCTTGCAGATTCCTGTACCGTTCCCCAAGCAAGTCCAGCTCCTAGGCCAGCAAAACTTAACAACTAAAGTTAGCAATCTAGCCACCACTCTACCAAAATCATAACACATATATACATATCAGACTAATCTAATAATATAACCGATTTGTACAAATCACAAGCTACAAGTTACAAAAAAAAAACACAAATTTGATGGTGCACTAATCAATTCCTATTATAAGTGGCATTGTGCGTAAACGGTAAACCCAGGGTGAGCAATAACAAATCGTTAACCGAAAACCAACAAAACCGAATTAACCAAAAATCGGTTATCTGAATTTAACCGAACCGAACATTCATATTTTCATATATAACTAGCTTTTATGCCTCCAGTCTCACGTATTTCAGGTTTTATACCTACATTTCATGTATTTATGCCTCGTTTTATACCTCCATTTCATGTACTTCTACCTCCATTTCATGTATTTATACTTCCATTTCATGTATTTCTTAGCAAAAATTCTAGCCCAAATTTGGTTTCGTTATTAACCGAACCGAAAACCGACAAACTAACCTAATAAACCGAAACCGATTAACCAAAAACTGATCAGCTAATAAAACAAATTAACTAATGACTTCAGCTGCACTTTAGGCTAATAACCGAAACGAACCGTGCACACATTAACCCTAACTTCTAACTTCCAAATCAAACAACTTAAACTCACCCAAGCGCTCTCGAAAACGGCGTAGACGGAACCTTCCTCTCCCTCCTTCTCCTCTGCACCACCGGCGCCATTACTTTCTCCGTCACCGGAATATTATTATTAACCTCTTCTTCAACCACCACACCTTTATCATTATCCACGTCACCATTCTCCAAATCCACCGCAGCAGCAGCAACAACCGTAGCCTCACAATCATCTCCGGCAACATTACTCCGATCAGAAACCGTAGGCAACTGTATATTATTATTATTATTATTATTATTATCAAAATACACAACGGTGTCGTTTTGGGGACCGGCATTGGGTTTATGATTGGTGAAATTACGAGTTTGACCTTCGGTGAGACCAGATAAGTCGGTGACGGATAATAAGGCTTGTCGAGCTAGGGTTTGTAGGTCTGGGTTATTGAAACTGCTACGGCGAATGGATTCCTTTGCGACTAATGATAATCCGTTCATTAGCTTCGTTAGGTCTTTTAACGGCGGCATTTTTCCGGTGAGATGGTGGCGGCGTGATTGATTGATTGATTGGTTATATTATTATTATTATTATTATGGAGAAGGGAAGATGTTCGTGTAGGGATGGTGGCCAAGGGTCCGTAACGTGAAACCCAAGACAAATGAGCCCGTGAATACTTACTCGAATGCACAAAAGTGCGGTGAGATATAGCGATAAGCCGATAAGCGTTTTTGCCTTTTTGGTATAGCTTTCGAATCGATATCAATTTTTGAGTTTTCGGTATCGATTCCAGTATTTCTTCAATTTTGCACGAAATGCAAGTATTGTACCGTACCTGGTACCGAATCTAACATTTCGGTACCGTAAGGGTACCGGATATTTTAAAATTTCAGGGTCGGGATTTTCAGGATCGGTATTGTTACCATCCTGAGCTCATCCCTAGTGAGATAAAACATGTTTGTTTCAAGAATTTAACTAGTGAACATCATTTACTCGCAAGTCTATCATCATCACACCGGTGCCACTAAAACTAAATTTTGCACTAAATAGCGTTTTCGGATTGTTCATAATATTAATGGTCGATTGAAATAAACAGCTTCTTAGTAATCCCCTGAGTCGTCAATAACCCCGTTAAGTAAAAACAAAAGTCTACCGGTTGTTGCTTGCCCACACATAGTGAAAATTAAATCGACACTCATAAAATGAAGAAATGAAGGCTTAAATGAATAAATGAAGTCTCGTCGAGTTAAATAAATCTATAAAAGCATACCCACATCTGAATCATCCCACGAGTCCCTGCTAGGTGCAATATTAATAAATCTAAAAAATATTTATTTATTTATTAGTTTTTTCTCACAATTGAGTGCTCTTATACACATTGTTCAAATAAAGTAAATTTTTTTGAAAATGCGAAATTTTAAGTATATTTCATAATATTGAGGGTCGATTGAAATAACCAGCTTCTTCGTCATCCCATGAGTGGTTGACAACCCGTTAAGTAAAAACAAAAGCCTATCGGTTGCTGCTTGCCCTCACATAATGAAAATAAAATCGACACTCATAAAATGAAGAAATGAAAGCATAAACTGAAGAAATGGAGTCCCGTCGAGTTAAATAAAACTTGAATAACAGACTCACCATCTTAATCATCCTACGAGTCCCTACTAGGCGCAATATTAATAAATCTAAAAATTAGTTATGTATTTATTTATTTTTTTCTCACAGTTGAGGGCTCTTATACACATTGTTCAAATGAAGTAAAACTTTTTGAAAAGGCGAAAATTTAACTATATTTCAAAATATTGAGGGTCGATTGAAATAACCAGCTTCTTTGTCATCCCATAAGTCGTCAATAGCCTCGTTAAATAAAAACAAAAGCCTGCTGGTTGCTGCTTGCCCCCACATAGTGAAAATAAAATCGACACTCATAAAATGAAGAAATGAAGTCCCGTCGAGTTAAATAAAACTTGAATAACAAACCCATCATCTTAATCATCCCACGAGTCCCTACTAGACGCAATATTAATAAATCTAAATTTATTTATTTATTATTTTTTTCTCACAATTGTGGGCTCTTATACACGTTGTTCAAATAAAGTAAATTTTTTTGAAAATGCGAAAATTTAACTATATTTCAAAATATTGAGGGTCGATTGAAATAACCAGCTTATTCGTCATCCCATGAATCGTCGATAGCCCCGTTAAATAAAAACAAAAGCCTACCGGTTGTTGTTTCCCCGCATAGTGAAAATAAAATCGACACTCATAAAATGAAGAAATGGAAGCCTAAAATGAAGAAATGAAGACCTGTCGAGTCAAATAAAATTTGAATAAGGATCCACCATTTTAATCATCTCACGAGTCCCTTCTAGGCACAGTATTAACAATCCAAAACATATTTTTTTTGTTTATTATTTTCTTTTCTCGCAATTGTGTGCTTTTATACACAATGTTCAAAAAAGTAAAAATTTTTGAAAATGTTAAAATGTAACTATAGTTCAAAATATTGAGGGTCGACTGGAATAAACAGTTTATTAGTAATCCCATGATTCGTCAATAGCCCCATTAAGTAAAAACAAAAGCTTACGGGTTGCTGCTTGCCCCACATAGTGAAAATAAAATTGACACTTGTAAAATGAAGAAATGAAAGCTTAAAATGAAGAAATGAAGTCTCGTCGTATTAAATAAAACTTGAATAAGATAGCCACCATCTTAATCATCTCACAAGTTCCTACTAGGCGCATTATTAATAAATATAAAAAATATTTATTTATTTACTATTTTTTTTTCACAATCGTGGGTTCTTATACACATTGTTCAAATAAAGTAAAAAATTTTGAAAATGCGAAAATTTAACTATATTTCAAAATATTGAGGGTCGATTGAAATAACCAACTTCTTAGTTATCCCATGAGTCGTCGATAGTCTCGTTAAGTAAAAACGAAGGGCCAACGGTTGCTGCTTGCCCCACATAATGAAAATATAATCGACACTCATAAAAGGAAGAAATTGAAGCTTAAAGTGAAGAAATAAAGACTCGTCGAGTCAAATAAAAATTGAATAAGAGACCCACCATTTTAATTATCCCACGAGTCCCTACTAGCCGCGGTATTAAAAAATCCAAAACATACTTATTTATTTTATTTTTTTCTCACAATCGTGGGCTCTTATACACATTGTTTAAAAATGTAAAAAAAATTTAAATTGCGAAAATTTAACTATATTTCAAAATCTTGAGGGTCGATTGAAATAACCAGCTTCTTCGTCATTCCATGAGTCGTCGATTGCCTCGTTAAGTCAAAACAAAAGGCTGCTTGCCCCCACATAGTGAAAATAAAATCGACACTCATAAAATGAAGAAATGAAAGCTTAAAATGAAGAAATGAAGTCACGTCGAGTTAAATAAAACTTGAATAAAAAACCCATCATCTTAATCATCCCACGAGTTCCTATTAGACGCGATATTAATAAATCTAAAATTTATTTATTTATTATTTGTTTTTCACAATCGTGGGTTCTTATACACATGACAGAATGACAAAACTGGTCATTTATCTTTGCACGTTTTTTCAATGGTAGTCTTTTAGAAAACTTAATGACAAAAGACGTACTTTATGTTCCAAATCCCTATCACTTTACTTGAAGGCACAACAGTGCGATGAGAATAACGATAAGCATTTTCGGAAACGCTACTGAATCGGTATCAAATTTTGAGTTTTCGGTACCAGTATTTCTTGAATTTTGCATGAAATACAAGTATCGTACCGTGCATGTACCGAACCTAACAATTCGGTACCGGTACCGAATATTTCCAATGTTCATGATCGGGATTTTCAGGGTCGGTACCGGTACCATCCCGAGCTCATCTCTAGTGAGATAAAACATGTTCATTTCAAATATTTAACTAATGAGCGTCACTTACTCACTTAGTCTCTCATTATCACACTGGTGTCACTAACATTAAATAACGAGAGCAGGAATCGAACTTAGCTCACATAATATACCAAACCAAGTCTTTTTTTGTCATTCCATCACAGACTCGTATTCGCTACGATGAAATTGATTTGTTTCTATTTTTTATTTTATTGTAGTTTTGTTTAACATCATTTTTAATGTAACTATGATGAAAATGAATTTAGTTAGACGACTTGAGTTAGTAATTGGTTAAATTTCAAGTCAAGTCGAATTTAAAAAGTTCATGTTTAAATTAAAACTTACAAGTAGTCTTTTAAAATAAGCTCGGTTTTGTTTGTAATAGGCAAATTCATGGAAGCCCTCACTCAACATCAACCCATTAGATCATGAGCGATGGTTACAGGCTTGTAGCCGTGGTTGTAAAAATCCTGACCAGACATCGATTAATCCAAATTTATTATGATTAATCCCTAGTCGCCTAGTCCCCACCTAATTACCGCCCAACTAGCGATTACTACAATACTTTATAGCTGGTTTTGTTTTCAAACAACTCCACATCATCAACACCATGTCTCTCTCGCCTTCTCCCTTCCTTTATCTCTCATCTCTCCTCTTTCTCACTCACAAAAGAGTTTGTAGCTATTTGTCATTCCAAACACTTTATTCTCTTTGTTCCATGTGGCCACCTCCAATGGTGGACATCTGTTTATGAGTTTAGTTTGCAATCAAAACGGACGCCACATCAATATCATTAGAGATGCTCTTATACATTCTCTTAATTCAAAACTGAATGCATAGTTGTATATGGTTTTAAACCTATAGCTACAAGTCAATTAGTTATTATTTGCTTTTCTTTATTTTATTTGAATGTAAATTGATGTACATTGTGTTGGAAAAACAATGTTTAAGCTTTAGTTAATCTATTGGTATTAATAATGATCTAGAGTAAAATGATTTTTAATGTTATTTGTTCATTGTTCGTGATTATATGTTACATACATCCCCTAAAATAGCAAACACTTAATGAATCATATTAAGTCATACATAAAAAATTAAACGGTTATTACACACATTTTGGGGTTTATAAATACCAAATTAAGGACTCATAACACAACCAAGCAACTAAATATAGTCAAAGGTAAGACTTAAGAGACCATACACTATGTCAATGCCACCATTCATATCTCAACACTACCTATGTGTCTGTTTATGTGCTTTTTTAAGCTAACTAGGCTAGGGATATTGACATTTACCACTGTTGTTACTTAATACTTATTTTCACGTTGGTCGCATAAAGACCGCCTTTGCCATAGCAAACGTGCTCTTGAATCTTGATGCTAGCTAGTCCTTTTGTTACCGGAGTAGACGTATATATCAAGGCCAATGCACCAATGTGTAAGTAGACAAAATGAGGGTAGTAGCCATCGGCTTGCTAAGAGACAAAATGGTGGCCGTTCATTTAATAAATCTTCATTTTAATATAGCCGACAAATCGCATTATTGTGATGAAGCATGTATAAATTATTTCTTAATAACGTGTTTGAAATAAAATTAGAAATTCCAACCTAGTATTTTCTTTTATAAAGTTGACAAGATTTAATAGATATAAAATCATACCTAACATTTTAAAGGCACTAGGCTAGCTCACTGATCGAATTATTAGGCTATGTGTAGTGGAGAGGCTATAAAATGAGGCGTTTTGTGCTATGTGACGCCCAATTAACAAAATGTGAGTTTTTGTTTTAGGGTTGTAATGGTGTTGTAGCCCCTATATGTGTGTGTGTGTGTAACACATTTGAATATAATAATAATATTAGAAAGGAAAAAAGGGCGACAACTACTCCCCCCTCCCCAACAAGTCGCCCATTTGTAGCTCAGGGGGCGGTGTTCCACAACCTTTATCGCCCCAAAACCGTCAAATTTATCGCCCATTACATAGAGCCTTATGATGTTAGTTGTGTTTTTCACTTTTACATTTATTTATATAATTTTATCTAATCTAGATGTATTTTAGTGTTCTATTGTTTCTAACTTACTATTTTAATCGTATATATCATTAATGAAATTTGGTTTATGTATTAGTATACATATTAATAAAACGGTAACCTTTATAAATCATACATCGTATAGCTTAAGTGATTATATGACTATATATGGGACTCATAGTTGATCAAACGTGTTGCGCTAGTCTTCTTAGAAATCGTAACATTCCTTTAATCCAACCATATATATGGCATATGATCTTAGGACTATATAATATCGTAATGAACAAATGATCTTATGCAATCAAATAACCAAAAGTCATAATCACTATAAATCAAATTGTCTTTGGTTTAATCCCTTAGTGGCTTAGTGAAAGGGTAAGAACCGTCATTATTTAGTTAATGAAGGTTCATAGGAAAACATTACGGAGTTAAAGACACATATACAAATCATTAACTGATATTACCAGCGAAACATCTATAGATATTAGCTATGGAATACCGACGGATCATGAAGCCATCACTAATCATCGATGACATGTCAACTAAGAAATCAATAGTGAGTATAATCTTATAATTGTGATTTAAGGATACATTGATTTCTAACACTTGCCACTTTCCAACATAAAAGGACAAAATTTTGCACCTATACGGCTCGTATAGTCAGGCTGGCTCCGAGAAAGCAAAAAACGTTTTGGGTCAAATGCCAATTTTTTTTTGGGCCTTAATTTAAAAAGATGTATTTTGTTTGGTTTAAACAATTAAATTTTTATATTGGTTTACCTGGTTATAATTTGGGTTGTGTAAAAAAATTATGTATAAAAATAGGATTAAAAATGTATCAAATGAGACTAGACCCCATAACCTGTTGGTTGAACATAAAAGACATTTTCCACTAGACCAAGCTAGTGGTCATGTAATTGAGTTTAAACATTAAATATACATATTATTTTTAATAAAAATAAATATATTTTAAAAAAAATAAAATTTCGGGCCTAACAGTCTATTGGGCATGTGGCCGTCGACCACCCCGCCACCCCTATAGGCCGGCCCTACGTATAGTCTCTATACGAGCCGTATATGCGTATAGTTTGTCCAAATTACCTATATAACGTGGGGTAACCTATGTCTAAACTTAAAGGTAAAGCTGTAAAAGTTGTCCATGACATTGGTAAAGTACAAAGAGTACAACTACTCTATTATTACAATATATTTAAATCCTATGTTTAGCCTTTAAATTCCTGATGTCGTATGCTATTCATATAGGTTTTGTCCTTTAATGTTTAATTATTTAAGTATTTAAATCCTATGTTTAGCCACCGCACCCATCAACATTCAACAGTCAAGTGTTTGTTTGCATATCAACTACATATTAGGCTGAGGGGTGTGGGGGGCGCGAGAGGGGGCGCGAGTGGAGGCGTCAGCCAATAATATTGTGACGTGTGGCAGAGAGAGAAACTTGATAAGATAGGTGTTGGTTGTGGTGCTCGCGCCCCGGGACATAATGTGGAGGGGCGCGAGAGGGGGCGCGAGCAGTTTTAAGAGATTTGGGGCAAAATCACACATAGATCAAATTAGCAAGCAATTAATTAATCAATAAACACAAAATAATAAACCTCACAATGAGTAGTAAGTAAGAACCCTAGATAAAATAACCAAGCAATTAGGCAGTAAACACACAAAAGAATTAAACAATTTGGGGCATAATAACACAATGGATAAGAACCCCAGATCAATTAAGAAGCCATTAAGCACCTTATAACGAGTAACAAGGTTCTTCCACTTGCATTTACACTGCTCCGGCGTCCTCCGGTACCCTAACTCCTTCATCCTCACACTCACCACCTCCCACAGACTCTTATTCCTCTTCGCCACCGTGAAATCTCTCTCTAGCTCACCTCGTATCGCTATGAAATCACCTGCTTCCTTGTGCTCCGGCGTCCTCCGGTACCCTGTCTCCAATCACCGGCTGAAATTTTTTTTTTTTAATATACTTTAAGAGCCAACGGCTCAATTTATAAAGCCCCAACGGTCATGCACGCGCCCCGATGCCCACTTTACGCCCATTTCCAGCCGCTATCACCCTTGCGCCCGCCTCTTTTTCCGTGCTCGCGCCCCTCTCGCGCCCCTCTCGCGCCTCGGTGGTGTGGTGCTCGCGCCCCGGGGCGCGAGCGGATGGGCTCACGCGCCCCCTCTAGTGCTCCACACCCCTCAGCCTTACTAGTTTTATAAAATTGATTGCAAGCACGTGCACGAATTAATTAGTTGTAACACATTTTCAACACATTCTCAACAAACTTTTTTTCACAATCTCATACTCGATCTCATACTTCAATATCATAACATGTATACAATTAATAACGATTAATGACTATCCAATCTTCTGTTGTGTGGTCGACTGGTCGGTTTTTATGACCAGGTTGATTTGTTAAACCGATAAACTATCATAATCAACAGTCTAACAATCAGTCAATCGGTAAGAGCATTCATAGCCCATTCTCTACCATATCTATATAATTACACTCATGGACGAAGCTTAGTCCCCCCCTGTTTTTTCGCAGTAGTGTAAATTTACCCGTTTTCGACTGAAAAGTTAACCGGGGGCCCCAACGAACTTGTCCAAGATTCACCACTGATTACACTAAAATCATTAAATTTCTTCTTTCATTTGAAGTAAATACTATTTTTTTATACCTTATCATTATTTTTTATCTCTTTCACTCACAATCACTTTTAGAATATATTAAAAAGTTATACGGTATGAACAATGGAAACTCAAATTTAACTTTATCATATTCTCTCTTATGTATTCACAACTACTCATAATTATATCATATAATTTATAAATTTATTTATATATTTACAGAGAATGAGTTAAAAATGCTTTAAGGTTAATATTGATCACAAGCTAATAATATATTTTTATGCACACAACTTAAACAAATTCTAAAATATATCCAATGTGGTGCATATAAAATAATAACCAATATAACTTTTTTACTTATGATAATATTCTTAATACATTTCATGAATTTTAAACATGTGTCATGCATATATATGTGTGTATATATATATATATACACACACCAAAACCAAAGCTCAAAAAACACACAACATGGCGTTTCAGACAATTTCCGGTGATCTCCACTTACCGGAGAATATTAATCTCGAAGATATCCATTACATTTTACAAATTCTTTCACCGGAAAATCATTCGCCGGAAAATATTTCACCGGAAAATTATTCACCGGAATATATTTCACCGGAAAAATGTTCGCCGGAAAATATTTCACCGGAAAAGTATTCGCCGGAAAATATTTCACCGGAATGTGCTAAGAAGAAGAAAGCGCCGGCGCGTGGAAAAGACGCGCCGGTGGATTGGGCGCGGTACCGAGGGATAAGGAGGCGGCCATGGGGGAAGTTTGCGGCGGAGGTGACAAACCCGGTGAAAAAGCGATCGAGAATGTGGCTCGGGACGTTTGATACGCCAGAGGAAGCCGCATTGGCATATGATAAAGCCGCATTCGAGTTATACGGCTCACGAGCCAAGCTTAATTTCCCTCTTTTGCTCCGAGCCGAGGATCGAAGCCCGAATTTGGCTTCTAAGTTGTTAAAATATAAAAATACATCATCGTCAGCACCCTCCTTATCATCCAATTCCACGTCAGCAGGAAAACGACACCGTAAAAGACAAAAGAAGAATGAGATGGATTTGCAGGTTTTAACCGCTGAGGTGGACCAACAGGCAACTTCCACTAGTGCCACGGAGTACGAGGTGGGTAGTGAGTGTTTATTGTTCGATTTGGGTCCGTGTTGAGTTTAAAACGAACCAAAAAGGCAAAAACCGAAACTTTTACTTTTGTCGGGTTCGTTTCGGTTTTTTGCCATTATAATTTTCACCCAAAAAAATTTGGCCCAAATAATGAATTTAGAAATAAAAATATAAAACTAATTTTTGTTAATTAATAATTAATTAGTTATTATATATTTGACATACAATATTTGGGTTACATTATTTATTGAATTATTTATATTATAAAACTTTAACATAGCAAAAAAAATCTATTAGCTCGGGTCGGTTTGGTTTTTTGGTTTTCAATACATGCAAAATCAAAACCAAACCGAAAGTTGGTTATTATGAAAATATAAAACCAAACTATCAGTTTTGTTTTTAATAAGTTTTTTTAGTTTCATACACACCCCTAACTATCTGTGCATTTCCAGCTGGATACACTAATTTCCGATAGCATTAATCCGAACGACATGGCGGAACCTACAAGTGCTGAGGTAGAGGGTGTTGATATCTACTTAAATTGGGACCAAATTTTGGGTGAGGGCATGGTGGAGCCACCGCTCTCTACCAGTGTAGAGGTTGAGCCACCGGTGACCACGGATAAACCGGTGGAGGTGGCTAATGCTTCTAATTCACCTTTGGAAATACATATTGATACATCCATGTTTGAGAACATTTTTGAGGATGATGGTTATTTACATTCACTATGGAATTGTCAAGTTGTCAGGTGCTAATGTAATGGTAACACCGGGCGCAATTGGCTTGGTTTGTGAAATTCGTTAACAAATTCGGGTTAGTGAAACCGAAGAAGAATGTTTGTTTGGTAACACCACCCCTACTACAATTAGTTAGTTGTAAAACCGAAGGGAATGATTAGTTGTCACGCGGCTTGCTTGATTTACGCGCCTGGTACCCTAATAAGATTGAGTTATCTTTCCTTGTAGTTAGAATTATTCTAATTGTATTTTTTGTATATATTTGATTAATAAGTGAGAGTTTTAAATACCTTCTTTTAGTTTTTAATCATTACGGAACTCATATGGGTAGTGAAAATGTCATGTCACGTCACTATCACATAGATTAAAAACGCCCCACACTATTATGCATAATCGTTTCACCCACTCGATATAAAAAGGAAATAAAGTTGTAATGTAATAAGATAAAGTTAAAAAAAGTAAGAAACAAATTCAGACAATTGTTAGTTATTACTTATCGGCATATTGTTTATATATAAAGTACAAATAAATCATGCATGTATATTAAACTTGTAAAATGCGGTGTTGTTTACAACTTGATTACTTGAACTTTCACACTACACTAGTTGTGTGTTTTTATAATAATAATAATCCTACCTAATCCAATTTAGTGTGGTTATTAGTTTATTACTAACATCTACATTTCGAAAAAAATAAAAAAAAAATAAAATATCTAATACGAAACGTGTTGTCAGTTGTCAGATCCTCTCTTCCGTGATCTTCCATCACTGCCAACTAGGGCTGCGAAAATATCATTTGAGACCGGTTGATTCAACGACCCAAATAAAGATCGTCTAAGAAGCAACGTTATGTTCTCACTTAAGCCTATTTGAAATTTTAAGCAAAAAATGAGTTTCTTGGTGTCATCGTCGTCATCATCATCGTATTCAGTAAATCCCACATATAGCAAAAGCTCTGATAGGGTCTAATGAGGGTGAGATGTAGACAACCATACCTCTACCCCGTAGGAATAGAGAGACTGCTTCTGGTCCGACTCATGGCTTGATAATAGTTTTGCATCAAGCATTTGACATAAGGCACATAACACTCAACCATCGGCCAATTAGTGCATGCACCCTTGTCTTTCGGTTATCAACGCCACCATATGATGCCTGATTAACCTTCCGCCACTTTTAATGTTATTTTCACGAAATTAGTAAAATAACGTCAAAATTAGTGCAATTTTACTTTTGTCCCCCAAGAGCCCACACATATATACATTATATGCGCACACTAGTCGTATGTTTCTTGATTTATGTTTGATAATTTGCATAAACATGAAAATGGTCTCATTGTGTTTTTTTTTATCTATGAAATCTACTTTATGAATAAAATAAGATATCTCTTGGACACATGGAGCCTTATTGATCCTCGAATTTCAACAACCCTCTTCAGAACATCCATTATAGTCCTTAAAGTTGATAGTTCAGGACAGTTTTAAGAGCCCCCATCAAAGATAGTGTCAGACCAGCCTTGTGTAAGAAGGGATGAGAAGGTGAAGGTGCTTTAGGCTAGTTGTGAAGGACATTAAAACATATTATTACATGACCAGTTATTTTAGACCCACCATACTGATTGATTTTATAATGTTTACCCTATTACAGATAGGGGTGTGCGTGGTGCGGTTTTCGGCTAAACCCAAACTAAAAGCCAAAACTTTGATTTTTTGATTATTTGAAACCATTTGGTTTTGGTTTCATTTGGTTTCGGTTCGGTTTTTGTCATTTGAGCTTGCAAAATTTTAGGTAAGAAAAATTGGTAGAAAATAATGAATTTAAGTATAAATAATTTTGTTAATTTTTAACTAATCACTATTATACATTTGACAAAAAATATTTGAGTGACATATTCATTAAATTCTTATAAATTACTTAACATAACAAATAAAAAAATAAAATATAGTAATTCAGTTCGGTTCGGTTTTTTCAGTTTTTATTAAACGAAAACCGAACCGTTAGTTCGCTTTTTACAAAAACATAAAACCAAACCATTGGTTTTTGTTTTGATTCGGTTATTTCGGCTTAGATTTTTCGGTTTTTCGAAACGGTTTTTTCGATTTTTTGCACATCCCTAATTAAGACTACAATTGAGAAAAATCAGTAATATAACACGAGTGTCGTGATCGTTTATACAACGATCCATTAAACCGAGCAACGTTACCGGAAAATAATAAGATTGATAACTTAAAACAATCCTCACACCAAAATAATCCCAAAAACAATCCATAACCATCACAGCCAAATGATTCCTCCAAAAATAAAAATCCATAGTTTTTTAAACTCATAAAGTTCAAAAAATATCGTCTCTTGCTCTAGTAAAACAGATGTGTCATGTGTGTAACCCCGCTGAGAAAACTAACTAGCCCGCATAACAATCTCCGTCACATAAACTTGATCGCTAACTAGCTCCTCCCTTAACCCAAGGGGTGTCGTCTTCTGTAAAATTATATATGTATTAAAAACCACATTTAATGGTCCAAAAAGTCGGTAGTTAGGGATTAAATGTAAAGAAAACGACTAAAGTTTGCTATATAGGTAGTTAGGGATTACATGTGTTATATATATATATATATATATATATATATATAAACAAATGGGAAAACAACATGAAAACGACTCTCTTCGGTTATCATGAAAATGACTTTTATTAGTAACTGATTTTATTTTAGTTGCTGCGTATTTTATAAGGACAAATGTGAAACGCAAGTAATGAAAATATTTAAAATGGTCGGACCTATCACCTACCTCTTAGGTCGGCTTCGGTCTTCATCATAATCCATCACTCCACCAGGTTCGGCGAACATCTCCTCATGCCCTCGGAAGTCGATGTCTTCCTGCTCACAGTGTGTGACTTCTGCCACAATGTAAGTAAGATGCATACACAAATATCACTCAAAATTACAAGACATGCCATTAACGGTGTCAAAATGTTACTTTTAAGGTTTAACTATTTCATCATTTACTTCGTTTCCCATAGTTAAAAACACAAAGCAATGTAAAAAATAAATACGGCTGACCTTGAGGGAGAGTGTCTTTTTCACTTCTTCCATTCTTTCATCGGCTTCTTTCTTGTGCTTTTTATCCAGTTCACTCATTGTGTCGGCCCATTTTATCTTTTCTTGAATTGTAATAAGTTATCTGATGTACTTAACCTATGAAATGCCCAAAACATGTCAAGACAAAGTATTATTATAGATTAAGTACAAAATGCACAAATAACAGTCATAAAATATGACTAGGATTACCAATTTGATAATGTATGTATCATGTTCTCCAACTGTCCAGGCCTTAGATCCCTCCCGGCTGCAAATTGCACCTACGGTAACGACGAATAATATAAAGGAGAGAAAATTAATAAAGTTATAAATGATAAACTTACAAGTAAAAGAAAATAGATACAATTTCACACCTGAAAACATCTTCGCAGCTGTCCAGCTTGCCCCTAACGATACCCTATCAAGACGAGAGAATAAATTAAAACCACTCAAAAGCTATTCACTCAAGTAGCCAATATAAAATGAGAAATACGATTATAAAAATGGAAAGTACCTACCACATACATGCACTCATTGATCAAGAAATCTTCAAGCTCACGGACATTTAAAACATCCAATTCTTGCATCAGCACATCATATGGGAGTACCTGAAAAATCCCATAACTAAAAGTTAAAAAATATAAAGAGATAAGAAAGCAACCTGTATTAAATAAAGACAATAACAAAAAAGAAACATTGTTATCATATCATTTATTTAACTTACTAAATATGATTGACCAATTAAAAAACTTGAAGACATGTCTTTATCACAAACTACCCATCTAAGCCAATTTGAATTCAACTTAAGAGTCCAACAAAAACAAGAAAATTTAACATAATGATCCTAATGGACCCACCATCAATCCATCATAAATATACAATGATCAAACGTACACATGGGTTCCTTGTAAGTTTTGACAAATCATATAAATAGTTTCTCTAAATTTTCCAATTTTAAGGCCACTCACTAGGAAGTCTATTATTTCTCCATTTACTGTTCCAATATCAGTCTTCTCTAAAAATTTGTGAAAATAAACTTAGATATATGAAATATGTAAATGTTTGCATACACATATATGCATTGAGATCCAATGACGTACGTAAATGTTTTCATTCACATATATGCACTGAGATCCATCAATCACAATGCAAATTTCAAATAAATAGTAAAGCTAGGATGATGCATATATATATAGATATATATTCACACCGTATGTCCTGTCAAGCATATAAGAATTACAATAAGTCAGGCCAAACTCTCACTACACGTGCATATTTAATTCTGGTGAACAAAATTTGAGTAGCAGTTTTTCACTTTAATCAATACTTGAAATTGGTCATGCTCGAGAGGACAGGCAGCTTATAGCTTACATTATTTCTCAGAAGGAGATATTTCTATCCACAAACATCGGTTACCAATTCTAGTTGTGCTTATGCATTTATTGATTGCATTATTTTGAACTTGTTAAATCACTGTTTCTACTGACATAAGACTGAATACATGAAGAAAGACTTTACCTTGTTTGCCTCGGCTAGTGTGAGCACGGTGAGCTGCTTTAACTTGCGAACTTGATCAGGCACCAATGGTGGAAGACTACCAGCATTTCCTGCATATTATAGATATAAAAAAACTTTATCCCATCAGATATGTATCATAATGAACTACTCGGTAGATAGCATGCACAAACAATTAACACATCAATAAAGTCATCATAATCTAAATACACAGTCTCCGTAACCATTAGACCCCCACACATACAACTCTACATATTATAAGCAAAAATATAATCCTGCTTTGCATGTGGCATATGTTCGAATACTAGAGGTTTTCTTCTAATCTTATTAGATCATGGCTACTCAAGAATTAAGAAAAGAAAATGATTAGATACAAAGAACTATGAAAAGCATCCTCCAGTTCACATGCAAGCAGATGCAAAAACTTGGTATCTATATTGCTTGCCAGGCCAAATGATAAATAAAATAATTACAAATAGACAAAGTGAAAAAAAACGGAGAAACCTACTCTTATATTCACTCCAGGTTCCATGAGCAAACAATCGAAGCAAATCAATGTAAATAGAGTGTTCTGTGCCTTGAAGCTGCATAAGATCAGACATGAGAAATGAAATAAATTGAGGTGCTTGCAAAAACAAAAGGAAATCAAATGATGATGTAAACTGATGCCTATAATCAAATTACAATATAACAGATAATCGATACAATTACAAATCCAGAAAATGAATTCTGCAATAATGAGAGCATGATCAAATAACAGAGTGTGCAAACGATTACAAAATTATGCCCCAAGAAGAGTGGCCCAGTCTATGAAGTAACGGGCCATAAGGCCATTTGATTATGCTTTCCACATACACCGAACATATTTATTTATATATATCATCATCATCATCATCATCATCATCATCGTACTCAGTATATCCCACCAATAGCAATGCTATGGTAGGGTCTAAGGAGGGTAAGATGTAGACAGCCTTACCTCTATCCCATAGGGATAGAGAGGCTGCTTCCGGTGAGACCCCCGGCTCGATAGTAGTTTTGCATCAAGCCTTGGACATAAGGCACATATCACTCAATCATCGGGACACCGGCTGATCGGTGCATGTGCCCTTGTCTTTCGGCTATCAACGCCACCACATGATGCCTGATTAACCTTCCGCCACTTTTAACGTTATTTTCACGATATTAGTAAAATAACGTCAAAATTAGTGCAATTTTACTTTTGCCCACCCGAGGGTTCACACATATATACATTATATGCGCGCACCGCAAGCAGGGCGTCATATTTATTTATATGTAAAGCTAAAAATGTGAGTGATTGTTCCTCCTACATAATGAAACGTTGGCTCTTGAGTGACTGTGTCCTAGAACAGGTAACGCCGTAACAAAACGTTTGCACTGTGCAAGTGGGCTAAATCACTCAAGACATTACCAGAACCAGATGTCATAACTCATAACGACACAACCACAAAAGTGCATAATCAGCCCACACTAAAAAATGATAATGATAGTTAACAAAACGTTTGCACTTTTCAAAAGGCTTTCCTTTCTTAGCAATGTATCAAGTAGTTTCCAGAATCATAGGTAAAAACACGAATTTCACCATCACTAATGTACCATATATGATGCAAGAGAAACCTAGTTTTCATATGAGAGATGCTCCATTATATTATCTATACAATAATAACATAACCATAGTTTAAAACGCACTAACAAAAAAAATGAGTCCTAACTTCGAGCACGCATAAAGGCCGCTAAATCAAGTGCAAAAAATATCAATGTTTTAACCAATCAAAGAAACAGCAAACATAATCCATCTTCACTTGTGTACTACAAAATAGTAACTGACTTCAACTCTTTATGATACACGCAATTCAAAGTTTTAGCACAAAATCATCAATTAAAATTTTCCAATCATCTTTAGTTTTGCTATCTAAAAAGGGTTAGAGGCGTAGCTTGTTGCCCATAACGAACAAGTTTCGTTCAATGGAAAATGTAGTGTGTCTTTGCCCGCAACAACATTTTCCATTCAATGTAATACAACTATAATCGCTTAATGAAATAATGATGTTAATTACGCAATCTAAAACAAATCCTTATTGGTTATATATATATAACAAAACCAAAAATCACAACTTTGATAACAAAACCAAAAATCATACATACAATCTTTAGTAGTTAATTTCCCAAAAACAAAGAGAGAAGATGTCTTCTACTGTTGTCCCGCTAGATATATAATTCGAAGGTAACGATGGACCACCTCCTACTCCCCGGTTTAACTTTTAGAAATGGGCTATAATAGGAGGGATCGTTATGGTATTCATGTTGATGTACTACCTGTTTGTAGCAGTCGGCGTATTCAAATAAGCAAAAGCCGGCAATAGAAACCGATGTTAAAGAGGTAACTGTGAGAGATGGCTTCCATGTTGAAGTTGGGCTTGGAGTGGGGTTCCACTTGCCCATGCAACTGAAGCTCACCCCGAAACAGGCTACATTTAAGCTCACAGCAGAAGTAAAAAACCAAACCCGTAGCTCGGTCACAAGTTTGAATTACACCATCAGCAAGGATCAAATTCTGAAGCTTGAGTTCAAGTTAACGCCAGTGCAGATATCATTTAATAATGTAAATATTTGGTTTAGGTTGACCAGGGGGTTCGAGATGTTGGCTGCTATCCCATCGTTTCTCCAAAACCCCCTCAATCCCAAGTTTGAATGCGGTTTTGGGATAGTGCCTACTGAACATGACAATATTCATTCTAAGAGTTGTTGACCGATTGGCGAAGAAGAACAGCCACTTGATCATTTTTCTATTAATATATATATTATTTTTCTTATTATATTAAGTTGTTTCAAATATTTGTGTTATTGTTTGCTATAATCAAAAGCAAGTGTTTAAGGTTGAATTTTGATTATAACAAACGATAACACAGATATTTGAAACAACTTAATATAATAAGAAAAATAATATATATATATTAATAGAAAAATGATCAAGTAGCTATTCTTCTTCGCCAATCGGTCAACAACTCTTAGAATGAATATTGTCATGTTCGGTAGGCACTATCCCAAAACCGCATTCAAACTTGGGATTGATGGGGTTTTGGAGAAACGATGGGATAGCAGCCAACATCTTGAACCCCCTGGTCAACCTAAACCAAATAATTTCATTATTAAATGTCATCTCCACTGGCGTTAACTTGAACTCAAGCTTCAAAATTTGAATTTGATCCTTGCTGATGGTGTAATTCAAACTTGTGACTGAGCTACAGGTTTGGTTTTTTACTTCTGCTGTGAGCTTAAACATAGCCTGTTTCGGGGTGAGCTTCAGTTGCCTAGGCAAGTGGAACCCCACTCCAAGCCCAACTTCAACATGGAAGCCATCTCTCACAGTTACCTCTTTAACATCGGTTTCTATTGCCGGCTTTGCGTATTTGAATACGCCGACTGCTACCAACAGGTAGCACATCAACATGACTACCATAATGATCCCTCCTATTATAGCCCATTTCTGAAAGTTAAACCAGGGAGTAGGAGGTGGTCCATCATTACCTTCAAATTCTATATCTAGCGGGACAACATTAGAAGTAGAAGACATCTTCTCTCTTTGTTTTTGGGAAATTAACTACTAAGATTGTATGTATGATTTTTGTTTTTGTTATCAAAGTTGTGATTTTTGGTTTTGTTATATATATAACAAGTAAGGATTTGCTTTAGATTGCGTAGTTAACATCACCATTATTCCATTAAGCGATTACAACTGTATTACATTGAATGGAAAACGTTGTTGCTGACGGGCAAAGACACACTACGTAGTTTTAGCACACTAAGTTTGTGTTCATTTAATTAAACAAACGAACATGAACACATGTTTCGTTCGTTCATGTATGCTTGTAAACGTTCGTTTCTGTCCGTTTATGTTCATTTACATGCTAATAGAAAAATAATTAAATATTATTTTCACGGTAGGCCTACTTAATGGTTTTATATTTGTACGTTTATGTTCATTTATGTTTGTTTGTGTTTATTTACATTTGTTCATATATATTTGTTCAATTATGTTCATCTATGTTTGTGAACTGTTCGTTTAGATTTTAAACAAACAAACACGAACATGTTCATTTCATACACAAACGAACATGAACATAAATATCTGTCCAACTAAGTGTTCATGTTCGTTTAAAGTTAAATGAACGAACACGAACATACCCTTGCTCGTGTTTGTTCGGTTCGTTCACAGGCCTATCCATAACTAGGACACAAACGCAATGCTATTAATTTCATAGCCCTAAAAACGTCAGATACAGACCGAATCTTTATAATACAGAAAATTAAAAGTTTAGGCACAAAATCATCTTTATAATCTACTTGCTTCTTCAAACATTATATACATATGTGCAATTCTGTAGAATCTACGTATTAATCCTTAATCAGGTCTCGATTCGAACATAATGTGGTTCCATAGCCCTAAAACCAAATCCCTAATATGCAGCTAGTACATATTATGTTCTCAAACAAAACCTATTATACCTAAACATGATCCATCAATCAATCAGTTAAGTAAACTAATAATTAGCAAAATATAATATTATATAACATAATAATAATAATAATATAATAATAATAATAATAATAATCAGAAGAAAATGGACCTGAATAACGTTAGGTAGCGATAGAATCTCGGAGAAAGCAAAGAGTGAAGGATGTGACGTGGCGTCAGCGATGACGTGTGCGATAGATGAACCACCGTTGAGATTAGATGCTTGATTGACGAAGTGTTGGATCAGTTCTTCTTGCTTTTGCTCGATATCCATTATTATTATTATTATTATTATTATTATTATTATTATTATTATTATTATTATTATTATTATTATTATTATTATTATTATTATTATTATTATTATTATTATTATTATTATTATTATTATTATTATTATTATTATTATTATTATTATTATTATTAGTATTATTATTATTATTATTATTATTATTATTATTATTATTATTATTATTATTATTTATTATTATTATTATTATTATTATTATTATTATTATTATTATTATTATTATTATTATTATTATTATTATTATTATTATTATTATTATTATTATTATTATTATTATTATTATTATTATTTTATTATTATTATTATTATTATTATTATTATTATTATTATTATTATTATTATTATTAGTATTATTATTATTATATTATTATTATTATTATTATTATTATTATTATTATTATTATTATTATTATTATTATTATTATTATTATTATTATTATTATTATTATTATTATTATTATTATTATTATTATTATTATTATTATTATTATTATTATTATATATTATTATTATTATTATTATTATTATTATTATTATTATTATTATTATTATTATTATTATTATTATTATTATTATTATTATTATTATTATTATTATTATTATTATTATTATATTATTATTATTATTATTATTATTATTATTATTATTATATTATTATTATTATTATTATTATTATTATTATTATTATTATTATTATTATTATTATTATTATTATTATTATTATTATTATTATTATTATTATTATTATTATTATTATATTATTATTATTATTATTATTATTATTATTATTATTATTATTATTATTATTATTATTATTATTATTATTATTATTATTATTATTATTATATTATTATTATTATTATTATTATTATTATTATTATTATTATTATTATTATTATTATTATTATTATTATTATTATTATTATTATTATTATTATTATTATTATTATTATTATTATTATTATTATTATTATTATTATTATTATATTATTATTATTATTATTATTATTATTATTATTATTATTATTATTATTATTATTATTATTATTATTATTATTATTATTATTATTATTATTATTATTATATTATTATTATATTATTATTATTATTATTATTATTATTATTATTATTATTATTATTATTATTATTATTATTATTATTATTATTATTATTATTATTATTATTATTATTATTATTATTATTATTATTATTATTATTAATATTATTATTATTATATTATTATTATTATTATTATTATTATTATTATTATTATTATTATATTATTATTATTATTATTATATTATTATTATTATTATTATTATTATTATTATATTATTATTATTATTATTATTATTATTTATTATTATTATTATTATTATTATTATTATTATTATTATTATTATTATTATATTATTATTATTATTATTATTATTATTATTATTATTATTATTATTATTATTATTATTATTATTATTATTATTATTATTATTAATTATTATTATTATTATTATTATTATTATTATTATTATTATTACAGAACTTGCAGTTAACTGATTGATAACTGAATCAACAGAAGAAGAAGAAGTTGTTGATAGATGTTTGAATAATATTATTAATTAGGGTTTGAAATCGGAATGAATTTAGGGGTTTCGTGTTCATTGGAATTTGCACTGTTTCATCATATGCTGATACACGAGATTTGTGTACGTAATTCTAGATTTGATTACGCGATTATTTTCGGGTTGTATTTTCGGGTTTCGGGTATCACGGGTTCGTGTTAATTGGGTTTGAGAAATTTAAATCTACAATTGAAACTAGATGCTAATCTCTCTCGGGTTTTGGTTACTCAAAAAGCTTGCGGGTCGCTCGAAAAAGCTTGATTTTAAATGAGCTCGGCTTGATTTTTAAACGAGCCGAGCTCGAGCCAGGGTCAGCTCGGCTCGTTTAGATTAAACACTAAATTTTAATATTTATATATAATAATAGCATACCAAGAAATAAATAAATAAAAAGTATACATATATTATGTCAAAGAATAACTTAAATAGAACATATAAAATTATAAATTCTCTAGTTTATAAATTTAATATAATAGGTATGTTAAAATTATAATCTTTGTCTTTTATATATCAAAATTTGTAAAATATAAAATTAAAAAAAATAATAAATAAAAAGTTAAAGGAGCCCGACTCGACGAGCTCGGGCTCGAGCTTTAAACGAGCCAAACTCGAGCTCGATAAAGAAAACGATCCGAGCTCGAGCCAGCTCGATTAAGTTTGAGCTTGAGCTCGAGCACACTCTAGCTCGACTCGACTCGACTTGGCTCGTTTATAGCCCTACTCGGGTTCTTTGGGTTTGGGTTTGGGTTTTTATGGTTTGGTTAACTGGGTTTCGAGTATTTGATAGAGATTGTTGGCCCTATTTTTGTTCCTAGCCGTCTTTTACGAGTCTGAAAAGCTTTTTTGTTCCTAGCAGTCTTTTACGAGTACGAAAAGTTGGATCCTCATAATAGAATAGAGAAGGGAGGGAACGTGGAAAATTGAAAAGGTAGAAACAAGTAACTAAATAAACTGTTACAATCAAAATAATCGCAATGCATTAGTTGTAACCGAAGGTAAATGAGTGTGAACGTAATGAGCCGATCGAACAATGATGGAACGCAAGATAAAGATGGGTGTGATTGAAAATTTGAGCCGCCCCCCTCGTTTATGATTTTTTAATACATTTTGAGTCCCCCGTGCGGGCCGCTCGAGTCCAAGCTTCGCCACTGCTAAACACCCTTAATCACTATGCTAAAACCTTCCAAGAAAGTGAACTAGTATTACTCATTTAAATAAATAAAACCACCAGTCATCACATCCAACCAACCAAAATACAACAATAAACACACACAGTCAGTCATAACTCATAACAACATAAAACCAAAATCTATATAATCTATTATCTATATTAGACAAAGCTAAAAGAACTCAAAGTCCACAAAATTACCACCAGACTTGGTTTCCATACCCACCATTCTCTTACTGTCATTACTACCACCCGAACCAACCGAAGGCGCGTCCCGAAAACTCACAGGCATCGGTTCCATTTCCACCGCTCTGGGCACTTCAGGTGGCGTACTGCAACGAATTAAAGCCCAATTCACACCTTCAAAAAATGCATGTTGTTTAATCTCAGTAGCTCCTCTTTTAACTCCAAGACGGTTTTGTGGCTCTTTCGCTAACAATCCTTTTATTAAATCACAGGCTGCGTAACTAGTAGCGGGTGACTCGGGAAACTTTAACTGCTGGCCCACCACATTAAACAATGTGGCTCGGTTTCCCGAGCCTTTAAAAGGTGTTTTACCGTATAACAACTCGTGTAAGAATATCCCGAATGTCCACCAATCCACAGCGCTCCCGTGTCCTTCGCCTTTGATAATCTCGGGCGCTAAGTATTCATGAGTCCCCACAAATGACATGGACCGAGCTGCAGTCGGCTCTGCAACGAGTTCAGGCAATGCTCCAAATAAAGGAGTGAGGTCCGCTCGGGTTTTTAAAATGGTTCTTTTTTTGGCTTTTGGAGTGAAAACACGCGGGAGGAAGCACGAGGGCTGGATGCAAGTTGACGCGGGCTCAATGCACGATGACTGTCGTTTGGTAACGTCATTGTTTTGTGATGATTTAACGAGTGTAGGTAAAACTGCGCATCTTAACGAAAGGTCAAAGTCGGACAACATTATGTGACCGTCGTCACGTACCAACACGTTTTCGGGTTTTAAGTCTCGGTATACGACTCCCAGCATGTGGAGATACTCGAGTCCTAATAGAACCTCAGCTGCATAAAACCTGTTTGAAGAAAACACATTTTAAATGTCCGGGTGTGCATGAAATGAAAAGGCTGAACTGAAACAAAAACCAAAAGGTAAAAAGCCCAAATATATAATAATCATTTAGTTTATTAACTAAAAAAATAATTTAGGCCCAAAGTCATTATCTCGGGCCTATTTTTTTATCGGCCCAAAATTTTTCAAGCTCAAATGACAAAACCGAATGGTGTGCATGAAACGAAAAAACCGAACTGAAAAAAAAACCAAAAGGTAAAAAGCCCAAATATATAATAACCATTTAGTTTATTAACTAAAAAAATAATTTAGGCCTAAATTCATTATCTTGGGCCTATTTTTTTTATTGGCCCAAAAATTTCAAGCTCAAATGGCAAAACCGAAACCGAGCCAAGTCCAGTCCGAAAAAACGAAAACCGAGCCCAAAACCGAACCATGCACACCCCTAGTTAAAATGTTAAATAATAAAAAAATATCATACCTTGCTGCATGTTCTGAGAAATGTCTGCCGGGTTGGCGTTGTCTTAACGTGTGCAGATCGCCACCCGGGCAATACTCCATAACCAAACAAGTGAACCGATCGGTTTCAAAATGTGTATACAAAGTCGGTAAAAACGGGTGGTCAAGCAGTTGCAATATCTCTCGTTCAGTTTGAGCCCGCGACAGTTTCTTTCGACTAGCAAGCAACGCTTTATCCATCACCTTCATCGCAAAGTAGCAATGGGTCCCACTCAGCTCGGAAAGATACACGCTACCAATATCCCCACAACCGAGCCGTCTCAACAACCTGAAATGACTCATACCCAAAAGCCCGTCTCGGGCCCGAATAGCTAAAATCGCTTTCCACCTCGGGTCATTACCTTTATGAGGCTTGTTAACACTCCCAGTGAAGTTACACCAGTTACTATCATCACTTAACCCGCTACTATCACTCGCTCGACTAATACTCGTTTTCCCACTTTCGTAAAACTTATCAACACTAAGCATCCCGTGACTCCCGTCACTTGTAACATCAGTACTTGTACAACAACTATTCGCAACACTCATTGTAACAATGCCAGCACTATCAATGCTACTATGCGGGCTTACATTACCACTAGGCGGTAACGAAGCATCCCAAATACACCCCTTATCCGAATCTTGTAACGAGCTTTTTATTGATAAATCTTCTAGAAAAGGGCCTTTTATCGACAATGTTTTGAGTAAGCATTTTGGGTCAGGTGATTTGTTCTGGCCCATGGGTACATGAACCGGGCTCATGTCGATGTCAACGGGCTCAGGGGGATGACTAGCTCCCAAAAACAAAGCGGGCCCGATATTGGGCCCGATTTCGTCTAGAGAATCATCAACTTCTTTTAATGTAGTAATATCTAAAATAAGTTCTTTTTCATCATGGAGTGAGTTTTTACCATTCCATGTGTCCATAGACAGCGGGAAGTCAAAATCGAAATCAGAATAGCGAAGATCATCGTCGTCGGCTTTTAATGAAGCGCATTGCGTGTTCGGTAACTTATTCATATTGAATGATTGTTGGTGAACCGGAAGCTTTCGTGTTTCATGAATCCTTTTCATTTTTGTTCAATGTATACCATCACACGCCCGTTCAATGTGATCGATGGAACTCTGAAAGGCGAAAATGAACAGTCGATATTAGGGGGTGTGTATGAAACGGAAAAAAATGACCAGAAACTGAAATAACTGAAAAAACCAAACCAAAACAAAAACCGACATATTGGTTTTACGTTTTTGTACGAACTGAACTTATTATGCGCTTTTGGTTTTGCATGTAATAAAAACCAAGAAAACCGAACCGAATTTATAGAGTTTCACTTTTTTATATTTATTTTGGGTAATTCACAAATATTTAATAAATATAATACAATATATTAATATATAACTCACATATTTTAGCTTAAATGTATAATAATCAATTGGATATTAATTAACAAAGTATATTAGGCTCAAATTCATTATTTTGGGCCATTTGTTTTTAGGCACAAAACTTATAAGCTCAAATTGCAAAACTGAACCAAACCCAAACTGAAAACCGAAGTTTCACTTTTTGTTCGGTTTTAGCCCAAAACCGAAGTAAAAATTTGACCGGAATGTTTGTAAAATGTGGTGTGAAATCGAAGAGTAAAGTGACGTCTATAGAATCTATCTATAATAATAATAATAATAATAATTATAACAAATAACTTTCCGAAATCCTTAACTTCGTTCACAATCATGTCAGACAAAACGATAATAATAATAATAATAATAATAATAATAATAATAATAATAATAATATGTAGGAATCGAAAAGATTTAGGTGAAGATTTAGGTGCATAAACAATGGATATAATGTCAGGCCTCGCATCAGTGAAGGTAATTTCGAAATCCAAAATCAAAACCCACAAATGAGTTCCTATCAGACAAAGTGAAAAAAGAACATGGACTGGGTTTTGTGGCACAAAATTCATTACTTATGTCTATATCAAAAATGGCCTTTTTGATTTCTTCAATTTGGGTAATTGGAATATGGAGCAAAGAATGGTATGATTGACGGAGATTAAGTTTGTTGATTTTCATTGTGTATCATGATTTCGAGCATGGAGGCATTTCAATGGAGATCACAACAAACTTTGTGGGGGAGCTCTAGAGAAGGCGGAGATGGTGTTAGGGTGGATTGGAGAAGAAGTTGATGGTAGGGAATGATAAATAAAAGGTTTGGGGGTGTTTAACCTATTGGTAAATATTTTCAAAAGAACCTATATTGATAAATAATTATTCCCCTCAACCTATTTTCAGCTCGTTTTGACTTACGAAGGCTAGAGCTTGACTTACGAGTCGTTTTTCTCAAATTCTGACTCGGCTGGTATATCATTTATTAATAAACTTATATACATTTTAAATTATTTTTTATAAATTATGAGAAGAGCAAAAGTTCGGTAAAATTAATATGTAGGAATCGAAAAGAGGTAAAACTTAAAAATGTGCAAAGCTCGTGAGCCTAAACGAGTTTTCCATAAAAGGGCTCAAGCTCATACTCAATAACTAAACGAGTTTGGGCTAAGCTCATTTTATTATTATTAATAAATTTATATACATTTTTAGTTATTTTATGTCATGAGAAAAACTTTAAACAACCTTAGGCTTAACTCGAGCCCATCTAGTATAAACGAGCCTCAGCTCAACTCGAGCCCATGTAGTACACAAACAAGCCTAAGTTCAGCTCAAGCTTGGTCAGAATTCCAAAAGACACAAAACTTAAAAAATACACAAAACTCGTTAACGCTCAACGAGACCAAACGAGTTTCTCATACAAGGCACGGGCTCAACCTCGGTAACTTAACGACAAAATATTAAAAAGCCAAATTACCTCGGATCTTCAGCAAAAATAACCCAAAATCAACAATCTTAGATGATGATAATGATCTTTATAACCTGTGAGGTTATTTATGTATGTATGTATATATCTAGTAGTGTTTGGTGATAATAATAATAATATTAATAGGTCTGCTGTGTTCTGTTGTGTAGAATAAACGAAAGGTAAAAAAAGAAGTCTATGAATACAGAACATGTCATGTCATGAGCATTAATAGCATTAGAATGACTCAACATCTTGCCTTTACCTTTTTCTTTCCACCTCTCTTTTGCTTTTTTCCCTTTGAATACAACAAGACATGTTGTCTTTCATTCCTTAAATATATTATTATTATTTTATTGTTTAAAACATTATTTTTGGTAGAATAATAAGTTTTGTCATTTTTATAATTTAATCTAGTTATTGTTTTTACTTATTTGGTTGATTTTTAATTAATTACATGTGTTTAAAAAAGGTGATTTGGATATGTACCATTTAATGGAATTTAATAAATGGGGAGTTGGTGTTCGCTTGTTTGATGACATATGAAGGCGTAAATTAAGAATTTGATGTGTTATTGTTTTTGTGGCATTACGTCTTTTGAGCCTCGAATAACAACATTGTTTTTAATGGATATATTGTGTGTAACGCTGACATGATACTTTTTGAGCTTCGAAAAGCATAGATTGAGTTTGTTTTAACTATCATATGTAATGTTATTATGTAATGACTAAATAAATGAAATTATTAGAAAAAACTTGGTCAAAAGAATGTTTTATAAAAACTTCAATCCATGTTGCCATGAAAAACCAATGTTGGCTTTAGTTATTGCGGCTATGTTGATTTTTCCTATCACATGTAGGAAACAAGGGTCCCACCCCCTCCCTCGACATTTAAGTTAATGAACATGAGGTGGCTTTGACGCCCAACCCACTTGTGTTTCGGTTTAACGAACATCATTCTTCCTAAATCCTAATTAACATTCGTATCATCGGTCGTATATCTTGTTGCGTCAACTCTTTTAGATATGTCTTTTAGTCTAAACTTTGCGGCCCTATTTTTCTAATTATTGCAGGGCTTAATATCGCTCTTAACTCCTTAAAGTTTTTCACAAGTGACTATATTCCAAACCCGACGCCGAATATTTGTTTCAAATTTCAATATTTATTGTCCTTAACCTAGGACATCAGATTATATCAACGCGATAATATTGACATATGTTTACATCCTTTTCTTTTCTTATTTCATAACTTATATTATCATGTTATAGTTATAGAATAAAAATTAGAATTTAAAAGAAAAAGAAAATCGTGTCATTAAAGTGTATATGGTACATTTTGTAGGGATACATCGTCAAACTGTCGGTGTGGGGCCAATAATGAAATTGCTTTAACCCCGCACGACTTTTCATAGTCGATATTATTCAAACGTTTGTCCAACTTCCTTTACATGTTTTCACATCATTTTATGATTTTTTTGTTCCCAAATTCTATTTGTATACCATTAAAAAAATGTGTGTAGAAAATATTATGAAACTTTAGTAAAGTTGTATTTTATGAAGAAACACTAATCGGCCCCGGGCAGATTACGGATAACCTGGGGGTTAGATAGGTGTTTCCCACGAGGGGTTAGACCCGGCAAAGATGGTTCTTCTGATAACCTGCAAAACAGACACCGTGAGCTCGTCACTGAGAAGGGGGGGGGGGGTTCCTCCTTGTGACCACCCTCCGGCGTGAGAATCAGACTAGATTGCTCTTGAATATAAATGTATATTAAGAGATTGCTAGGGCAGATATCAGGTATAATATGTAATACGAGATAGTATATGATAAGATGAGATGATCATACCATTTGGGGTATTTATAGCCGAAGGTAGGTTTCCAAGAAGGTATAGCCGGCTGAATAGTATTCCTGTTCTACCAACTGTGGCCTACGCACGTGCCATGCTGGTAGTTGGTGGGTAGGCAGCGGCTGACAGTGACCAGGCCTGCTGTGTACTATTCCTTTTCCACCAACTGCAGGCTATGCACGTGGTATGACAGGAGTTGGTGAGTAGGCAGCGGCTAATAGTGACATACAGTACAAGAGCATGCTGCTCGCCATACTGTTGTCAATGAGCTGTCGTATCTTTGGTCAGATCTTTTGCCCATACCTCGTCAGGTACAGTACAAAAGATCTTCCCGTATCGTACGGACTGACTTATTTGGGCGGGAGTATTCCCCCTCCTGCCTTTGTGCGGGATTGTTCCCGGCTTTGCTCATTCCTTAAGGTGACAGCTGAATTATTGAGAGCTAAGTGCCTTGTGCGTGTAGCCTTGCTGCGCGGGTGGCCTTCCCTGATGGCTTGTATCCGCAGCTGCGGGAACAGGCGGAGTACTTCACCATTGGGAGGCATTTCCTGCGGGAACAGCTTGCGTACTGCTCGTAAGGACGTCACGTCTCTGAGCATGGTGGGTCCTGCGGATCCAGTTGGTTTCTGCGCAGACGTCTCTCTTCAAGGTGAGTCCTGCGGGTCCAACTGGGCTCTGCTGGGACCTACCTCTTCAAGTCCCCCCAGTCCAATGTTCTTCTCATGAATGTTTAATAAAGTGAGGTGAACTTTTGGACTTAAGCAAAGGGTTTTGAAAAGGGTTTAGTTTTAAGGTTTTCCATGGGGATTCTTCCCGCGGAAGTCCTTATGTCACTTGCAGAAATTCCCGACTTTCCTGCTTGATCTTTGGGTATGATGCGGGTAGGTCTGTAACCTCCTCGCAAGTCAGGAGCGTTGAGTCCCACTTGTGTGGATTCTCCATGAGGTTTTGGTAGTTTTGAACATAGTGATCAATTATGTTAAAACCACCAATTCCATCCTGGAGCTTCAAACAATGTAGTTCTCGACGTTCCCGCTATGCGGGGATGTTATTCCCGTTTTCGCAATCATTGCCCAGAAGATCCTTCTTGGTTTCAATTCCCTGCGGAGCGCTAGGTATGTGAAGGGTTTTGCCTTGACACTGTACCCGCACTCGTCTTACGGTTACTTTACTTCCAAGGTATTCCTGGCGTCAATTCCCTGCGGGTGCTAAGTATGTGAAGGGGTTTGCCTTGACACTGTACCCGCACCCGTCTTATAGTTACTTGGTTGCCAAGGTATTCCTGGCGTCCATTCCCTGCGGGTGCTAGGTATGTGAAGGGTTTTGCCTTAACACTGTACCCGCACCCGTCTTATAGTTATTTGGTCGCCGAGGTATTCTTGGCTTCAATTCCCTGCAGGTGCTAAGTATGTGAAGGGTTTTGCCTTGACACTGTACCCGCACCCGTCTTATGGTTACTTGGTTGCCAAGGGGTATTTTCCCGCTTACTTTTGAATCTTTTTGAATTTTTGAAATTCGAAGAGTTGGTGAAAGGATAAGAACAGTCCAAACTGCTGAAACGTCGTGCGACGGTTTCTTCTGACTGTGTCAGGACGTGCAGGAAGTTATGGTGACGTGACAGTACATGGTCATTCCAGACGCTTTTTCAGGCGCGTGGGCGCGATTTTTCGGGCGCGTGGCCACGAAATTAATGGCACCCATCCTTTCAACAGCTGTTGCCAGCTTGCTTTTTGCCACGTGTCATAGTTTCATTGCACATTCGATTTCTCTCTCTTCCGCATTAAATTCATCGCATTAATTGCTATTAGTATATAAAGGGGGAGAGGGTCCTTTGTAATCCACACTTTCACTTTTCTCTTCATCTTCAAAACGATTTCCGGCGAATACTCACCTTTTCAGTCGAGCATTCTCTTGAAATCGTTCTCTTCTTTCATACCTGCAAGATGTCTTCTCATGATCTTGAGGCTACAGCCCAGGAGGCTGGGGTGTACGCCGATGACAAGAGTACTGCTGGCGAGTGCCAGTGTGCTCTGCCTGTCGATCTATATCAGTACATCGTCAGGAAGTTCATGCTCGAGTCTCTCGAGCCTGAGTTTCCTGAACCTCATCAGACGGTGTATGATGCCCCCAGAGGCAAGATCGGGGTATATGCTGCATTCTTTGTCTATGGGAATCTTAGGTTCCCTTTGACAAAGTTTGTGTACCGTGTCCTAGAGAGGCACGGTGTACACCTGACCAAGGTGCACCCGATGGCGATCGCGAAGATTCGCCACTTCGATTGGGTGTGCCAGATTCTGGGCATTGAGCCCTTCGTCGACCGCCTGATGACCTTCTACTCTTGGAGGTGCATCCAGGGGTGGTATACTCTGATAACCCGGATCAAGGGTTTAAAGATTTGCGCAACCGAGCGCTGTCTTCGCTCATGGAAGCGGGAGTTCTTTTTTGTCTCCGCTCGCGCCATCCCCCTTGCCATGAAGTTCAAGAATGGGCAAGCACTCCCCAGCCTTCACGCCTCCAACTACCAGGAGGCGGAATGGTTATCGAAGATATCCCGAGTCCAATCTCCGGTTTACCGCTTTGCGGAGTCCGGGATGGTGATGCTCGGGATGAGCCGGGTGTGGAAGGATGCGGAGGCGCAAAAGATCCCGGTCGTCCTCGAATACGGTTTGAACTCTGTTCCTTACGGTATGCTCTGTTTACTTTGTTTATATAGGTTTGTCTTCTAACTGCTTTTCTTTTATTTCAGAGGGGAACGACTTGCAGGCGCTCCTGTATCCACGGGAGGCTGACAGTCCCGCTCGGATGGGTACTCATGCTCTAGATGAGAACGAGTTGCCCATCCTTGAACAGACGGCGGATCGGTTTGTGGAGATCTACCCGCCAGGCCACGAGATCCTGAGCGCCAGGCGGCCAGGTAAGGCGTTATTCAACCCTCGACCCCTCAATGCTGAAACCTCTGCTGGAATTCCTCTAATCTTGTGTTCTGATGATGAATCCGCAGATGGTCCTCCGTTGGTGCGGAAGAAGAAGGCTGCCGGCGGGAAGGGAAAGGCGAAGGCCTCCACTGCCGATCCGGTGCCTCGGTCTGATTCAGAGACCGAGAGCGAGGAGGTGGCGGGGAACCCGGGTGGTGATAGGACCACTGCTCCGGAGGCTGCGACTGTCACCTCCGGAGAGCCCCGGATGACGACGGTGAGCGGCGTAAAGAGGCCGGCTCCATCGGGTTCGTCCCCGCCTGTCCGCACTTTTAGGCTCAAGAAAACCCGTAAGTACAAACTTCCTTTATTTTTAACTTCATAGCTTTCCATCATTAATACTTATCTTCTTTGCGCAGGCGTGGATGCTACCGCATTCCAGGGTGGAGCGGGGAGGAGTACCTCCGGACCTATGACGGTAGGCTTGGTCAGCCTACCTGAGGCGACGACCCAGGCGGCTGCGCCTGCTTCCGCTGGTTCAGTTGCTCACTCCGTTGAGCCAACTGTTCCAGCTGTGATGACATCACCGCCGGCTGTCAGTGCCATTTTTACCGCATCTTTCACTGAACCGGCGGTTACTTTTTCTGCGCATTCCGCAGCGGCGACCACGGTTGTGAGTTCACCTCCGGTGAGTTCACCTCCGTTTGTTTCTACCGCGGCGGCCTCCATGCCTCCGACGTCGGCAGCTACAGCCGATCCTTCAGGTATGCTTAGGGCTTCTCGCCAACCTCTGCCTCCTTCCCATCTGCCTGACCTCTTGGATGGATTTCCCTTGGGTTTAGGAGATGGGTTTGGCGGCTATCGGCCTGTTGTTGACCCTACAGGTGCGTAGGGTTCTTTTGGCCTTTTTTTTATCATCTTTTCCTAACTGCTTTTTGTTTTTTGCAGTGTCGGATTCCAATGAAGTGTATGTTCCACGATGGAACATCCGCCGAGGAACAACCCTTCGCACACCTGTGGAGTGCGTGGAGTGGGCTCGTCACGCAGCTCCCAGTGGTGCGTTGGGGGAAGCCATGGCTAGCTACCAGGAGGGTAGGCTAACTAATGAGCTTCGGGTTCTCCTGGCCCGGATGCAGCCGCGCGTCGAGCTGCTTTGTCGTGAAAACGACAAGTTAAAAGCAGCTCGCATTCAAGAAGTAGCTCGGGCGCGGGCTGTCCGGGAGGAGAACGTAAGGCTTACCGCAGTGGCTGCGGAAAAGGAGAAGGCCTTCAAGGCCCTCGAGGTTGAAGTTCAGGCCCGTCTCGAGGCCCGTTCCAAGGCTGCCCAAGCTGTTAACGAACAGCTTCGGCTGGCTAAGGAAACTGCACGGAACGCAACCGAGAGGGCCACCAAGGCTGAAGCTGTTGCTGAGCCTTTACGCCTCGAGAATGAGGAACTCAAAGCTAAACTAGAGGCGCTCCAACAGGCTCATGATGCCTTGGCGATGGAAGACGCCAAGAAGCTCCAAGAGATCTTGGGCCAGAGGGGCGTGCTTGACCATACTGAGCGGAAGCTAAAGGGCGTTGAGGAGGCTGCTGCAAAGGAAGTGTTGCTTGCCAACCTCAATAAAAGTGAAGCCGAACGCGCCCGTAACCAAGCTCAAGCTGCCCTCCAAGAGGCTCTGGTTGCCAAGGAATGGCTTCTTCGAGAAGCGTTGTCTCAGGTAAGCTTAACTTCATAATGTCTTTACGCTTTTCTTTGTAAATAGAAAAGGTTTTGATACTTGTATTTTCTTTTTTGTAGGTTGTGCATCGGGTCTTCACGGATACGTCTTATGACGATGCTATGAGCGCAGCCCTCAACGCTTCTCATGAGGATGGGGAAAAGGCCGGCTTCCTACTTGGTCTAGGGTTCATTGAGAAAGGCATCCCGCCTTCCAACTTCCCTTTATTTGATGTGGATACTGAAGCTGTATACGACCAAGCAGTGAATCAGTATGCCGCCTTCCTGCATCCGGTGGTGGAGAAGGTAAACGAAGTTTCCGCTGCTGATGATGGGTTAGCTATCCTTAAAGCTTTCCTTGAACCGCCACGCTCTACTGATGGTGCTGGTCCAAGTGGAAGTGGCCCTGAAGCTTGATCCTGAAGATCCCTTCCCACCGTTAGGATAGGTTTAGCTTGTATAGATTTATATTCTTGTAGGCGGGTAGTTACCCGGCCATTCTTGTAATGAATATTATGAAATATAAATCTTTGTGCGGGTAAGACCGCTACTTTCACTGGATTACTTGCTTTATAAACGTTATATGACTTGCTCATGCATACTTTAGTTTAAATTAGCAATTTTCCAAGTGTTTAGAATAAGTTAACCTTTGAACGTGGTAGATAATAGGTTGAAGTTTTGCTTCCTCTTTCGTGATTGTGCGGGTAGGACAGTCACTTGCACTTAGTAGGATGGCTAAACTTTACCTACATCTGACCTGCGTGGAGGTTTTCCTCATCTTTTTAGAAATTTCTAAGTGTTTAGGATAAGTTAACCTTTGAACGTGGTAGATAATAGGTTGAAGTTTTGCTTCATCTTTCGTGATTGTGCGGGTAGGACCGTCACTTGCACTTACTAGGATGGCTAAACTTTACCTACATCTAACCTGCGTGGAGGTTTTCCTCATCCTTCTGTTAGAAATTTTCTAAAGTATTTTGAATAAGTTAACCGTTCGACGCGCGGTTGTCAATAGGTTCGGTTTCCTCTCATGATTTGTGCGGTTAGGACCGGCACTTTCATTTAGTTGGATGACCAAAGTTTACCTATGACTGACCTGCGTGAAGGTTTGCCGTTTTTTGGGTTTATGCGGGTTTTGCCGCCTTCCCCACGCAACGACTTTCCACGTAATTATGCGGTGAAAACCGGCATATCAGTGTTGAATAAATTAACCGTTCGACGCGCGGTTGTTAATAGGTTAGTGTTCAGTTTCCTCTATCATGATTCATGCGGATAGACCGGCACTTTCATTTAGTAGGATGACTGAACTTTACCTTTAACTGACCTGCGTGAAGGTTTGCCGTTTTTTGGGTTTATGCGGGTTTTGCCGCCTTCCCCACGCAACGACTTTCCACGTAATTATGCGGTGAAAACCGGCATATTCGTGTTAAATAAATTAACCATTCGATGCGCGGTTGTTAATAGGTTAGTGTTCAGTTTCCTCTATCATGATTCATGCGGATAGACCGGCACTTTCATTTAGTGTGATGACTGAACTTTTGTTGGTGCATGTTTTGTGGCCGTCGCTTGGCGAATAGTTTAGAATGTTTATGTTGTATGCTGTACACCTAGGTAGTGGTTCACGCTGAAAGTGATCCATTTGAAAGAGCATTTTCAAATGGATACTCATTCGATCGAATGAGTTTCTGATTCGATCGAATGAGTCTGCCATTCGATCGAATAGGACTCATTCGATCGAATGAGTCCTGACCGAATGGCAGCGGGTATAAATACCCAGCTTTCAGGCGTGGTTTGAAAAAGGAATTTGCGTGCCCGGGGCCCAGGTGCTGTCCGGATGAGGGGGGAGGCCATGCTCGACCTCCCCCTGCCATAGATCGTGATTTCAGTGTTTAAACAAGCATGTAATCTTTCGTTTTTATCAATGAAATCGTTTGTTTCGTGTTTGTTTCTATCCGTCTTTGGTTTTCAAACCTTCCGTCTCGAACCGGCTCGTATCGTCTCGGTCCCGGCTGAACCAACAACTTTACCCTTAACTGACCTGCGTGAAGGTTTGCCGTTTTTTGGGTTTATGCGGGTTTTGCCGCCTTCCCCACGCAACGACTTATTTCACACTTATGTATGCGGTGAAGACCGGCATATCCGTGTGGAAAGTTCATAAGTATAAATGTAAAATCATCAGCGTCGATGTTCTAAGGAGAATCATTTCCATTAGAAGTGGCTCTGGGCCTTTTCTTTACAAATTTGGAATTGATCTACATGCAAACTGTGTAATTGAGCTCCCTTCCATGTTGTTGGGATGGGAGTGCCATTGAGCCGATATGCACCTGGTTCGGGATCTCGTTGTTTACGCAGTATGTAGTCTCCAACATTGAAGCTGCAATTTTATTCGTGTTTTCCCCAACTGGGGTTCTACACGCATCAGCCTGCTCAGCGTTCATTGCGCCACGAGGTGCGCGAGCGTCCCATCTCTGACAAATGCTTCGACCATGTCCTTTACGTCTGTGCATTCTTCAGTGTTGTGGCCTTTTGTCCTGTGAAAGTCACAGTATTTGCTCCAATCAGCATTGTGACGATGTCGGATTATTGGAGCCTTTGGCCATGGGAGCTCCTCAGTGGCGAATATCTCGGTGACGCTTTTGGTGAGTGGCGTCCATCTGGAGTTCTGGTTCGACTGTACGTTATCCCTTCCGCCTAACCGATGTTGCAAGCCGGATGAGGTGTCAAAGTTTACCCTTGACTGCCAAATGCCTAGCTTCCGCTTTTTGTTTAGTCGGGCGGTAAGGACGTTGTCTTCTCTTGTTTTCTGGGTGTAGAGGTTTGTGCTCTGGGGGAGATCTCTACCCAGTTGCTTCTCCGTTTCCGCAAAGCGTTTTGCTGCTGTCATGATGGCATCCCATGTGGATGGCATGCCATCTTTACCCGTTAAGGTGCGGATGAGCTCTGGGTCGTTCGCGCCCTGGATGAAAGCAGCGCGAACAAGATCTTCGCTGATATTACCCAAACTTAGCTTCTTTGAGTTGAAGCGAGTGATGAAGTCTGGCAAAGATTCATCTTCTTCTCGAATGCATTTGAGGATTGTCCATTGCTCTTCGGTATACTTTCTTTGTTGGCTGAAGTGTTGGCTAAACTTTTGTTGGCTGAAGTGTTGGCTAAACTTCTGTTGGAAGTCTGACCGGTAAACGATCGAACCACGCTCTAGCTGGCCCAACAAGCGTCATTTGGAACATGTAACACCACGTAGGTTCCGTCCAATTACTGACGGTTGCCCCCGCTATGAATCTGTTTAAATGATCGTCTAGATCAGATATACCATCGTAAGTGCCGATGTTGGACATCTGTTTGGCACTTTTCGGGGCGATTGCTTCCGCAATGTCCCTTGCAAATTTGGACGTTCCCACATTTGTCACAGTTGGTCTGAATGTTTTGGAGAAGTCACGTGGGTTTCCACCCGCGTTTTTTGGTTTGAAGGTTTCTCCAAAATGCCTTCTCGGTTGGGAGTCCGTTTCTTTACGCTTCCCTTTCGCCCTATGGCGAGAGTTTGCGTCGGTGTCGGATTCCTCCCGATCATCGTCCGAGGACTCGCACTCACTGCTCATGTTGAGCTGTTGAGTGCTTCCAAATTCGTCAGCCTGTTGGACGGAACGCAAGCGTTCGTCCAACTCAGCTTGGAATTCCTTCTGACGTGCCTCCGCCCACGCTTAAACTTGTTCAAGCGTTTGGCGGGGGAATCTCGTCTGTTGTCTTTCCGCCTGGGTATTATTGAATCCCAGGGGATGGTTGTTTACTGCACTTGCCCCAGCTTGGGTAACTGGGGTAGTGTTCGTAAAAACTGTGTAGTTGCCGGTATTCCCCTGAGTAGCTGGGGTTGTGGTTACCGGAGTTTCTTTAACCATCTTTCCAGAAGTTTGAAAAAACTGAAAAGAAATGAAGTTCTAGCTTTTATGCACGGATGGCGCCAATGAAGAAACACTAATCGGCCCCCGGCAGATTACGGATAACCTGGGGGTTAGATAGGTGTTTCCCACGAGGGGTTAGACCCGGCAAAGATGGTTCTTCTGATAACCTGCAAAACAGACACCGTGAGCTCGTCACTGAGAAGGGGGGGGGGGTTCCTCCTTGTGACCACCCTCCGGCGTGAGAATCAGACTAGATTGCTCTTGAATATAAATGTATATTAAGAGATTGCTAGGGCAGATATCAGGTATAATATGTAATACGAGATAGTATATGATAAGATGAGATGATCATACCATTTGGGGTATTTATAGCCGAAGGTAGATTTCCAAGAAGGTATAGCCGGCTGAATAGTATTCCTATTCTACCAACTGTGGCCTACGCACGTGCCATGCTGGTAGTTGGTGGGTAGGCAGCGGCTGACAGTGACCAGGCCTGCTGTGTACTATACCTTTTCCACCAACTGCCGGCTATGCACGTGGTATGACAGGAGTTGGTGAGTAGGCAACGGCTAATAGTGACATACACTACAAGAGCATGCTGCTCGCCATACTGTTGTCAATGAGCTGTCGTATCTTTGGTCAGATCTTTTGCCCATACCTCGTCAGGTACAGTACAAAAGATCTTCCCGTATCGTACGGACTGGCTTATTTGGGCGGGAGTATTCCCCCTCCTGCCTTTGTGCGGGATTGTTCCCGGCTTTGCTCATTCCTTCAGGTGACAGCTGAATTATTGAGAGCTAAGTGCCTTGTGCGTGTAGCCTTGCTGCGCGGGTGGCCTTCCCTGATGGCTTGTATCCGCAGCTGCGGGAACAGGCGGAGTACTTCACCATTGGGAGGCATTTCCTGCGGGAACAGCTTGCGTACTGCGCGTAAGGACGTCACGTCTCTGAGCATGGTGGGTCCTGCGGATCCAGTTGGTTTCTGCGCAGACGTCTCTCTTCAAGGTGAGTCCTGCGGGTCCAACTGGGCTCTGCTGGGACCTACCTCTTCATATACGTATAAACCTTTTGTTACTGTTCAGGTATAGTGAAACAGACAAAAGAAATAAAGTTAGTTGCGTGGTTATTATAATAACCATCTTATAATATTAAAACAGTTAAAATAGCAAGCCTAGGTGCTATTTCAACTCACAATTCGTAATTCGTGTACGTGGTACGGTTCGGTACGGTTATTAATTAAAACCGAATAAAAAACCTAAATTTCGGTTTTATGATTTTTTTAAAACCGTTTGGTTCGGTTTTTGGGTCCGGTTCGGTTTTGGATGTGGTTTTTTCAGTTTTGCTAATCAAGGGAAAACATTTTAGGCAAAAAAAAAAAAAAACTCACTTGACCTAAGATATTGAAATTGGGCATGGTATATTTTTTTCCCGTAAACCAGTGATTAATTGAAAATATTGAATATTTTGGCTTCAAACATTAAAAAGTAAGAAAAAATACATTTAAAATAAAATTTCAAAATTAAAACTAAAAGTAAAGGTATTATTAGTTACTAACCATATGTAGCAACCGGATATATTTGTTATTAACCATATGTTAAAACTAAACAACTGGTCGTCGGTAGATTTTGTTTGAATGATTATGGTTAAGATATTATGGTTGTTTCAAATTTTTTGGTTATTTCGGTTTGGTTCGGTTATTTCGGTTCTTAACGAAATACAAAACCGAACCAAAATATTTTAAGATATTATGGTTGTTTCAAATTTTTTGGTTATTTCGGTTTGGTTCGGTTATTTCGGTTCTTAACGAAATACAAAACCGAACCAAAACCAATATTTTGGTTTTTGCTAAGTTCAAAACCGAACTGTCGGTATCTAATTCGGTTTGATTTTTCGGTTCGATGTTTTTGGTTTTCTCAATTTCGGTTCGGTTTATTCGGTTTTGCGCGCACCCCAAGTTATGTATCAAACAACATTTGTATTATATGATGTTTTTTTTTTGTCATTTTATGTATCGATTTGACTATATACTACGTATTTATTGGTCTAATCTACGAGTATAATTAGATGGGTGTGTTACTAGCCGTACGAAATAAAGTTATTGCGTGATTACCTATTAGTGTTTGGATGGTTTGTTTTGTATGGGCTGTAGATTTGTTCAAGTTGGTTGCTAAATGCTACTTGCTAATGTTATGCTAAAGTTGGGCTAATCTCTTGCTAGTTTGGGCTGAAGATTAAAGGGGTGATAGATCTCCATTTATGGGCTAAAGTCTACTTAGCCAGAGATGTGTACATAATGGGCCCCTGCATCACTAAAGACTAGAAGGATTATTTAGTCATTTCCTTGACATCACTTGTGTTTGTATGGGAAAAAGTAAAATAAAATAAGTGAGATGTGGTAGGTTAATTAGAATAAAGTGAGTTAAATTTATACTTAGAATGCTCATACATAGTGTAAAGAAGCTTTTTTTTTTTGGTTCTAAAATCCAAACTATTCTGTTAAAATAAATTGATTTTAAGTTTCGCTAAAATTATCAAGTACAACCTAATACACATCTAACATTTGGTATCGGCATAAGTCGGTTACACAAAGTCATAGGCCTGTAAACAAATCGAACGTTCGGTGAATTGTTCGTGAATCGTTCAGCGGGAAGTTCGTTTATGTTCGTTTAATAAATAAACGAACGAACATGAACACAAAATTTGTGTTCGTTTTATTAAATGAACGAACATTAACACATGTTCCGTTCATTCATTTATGTTCATGAACGTTCGTTTATGTCCGTTTATTTATTAATAGAAAATAATTAAATATTATCTGGATATATCATCTGCTTAAAGGTATTATGTTTGTTAATTTGTGTTCATTTATGTGTTTTCAAATTTAAGTTTGTTTATTTTGTTTGTGTTCATTCACATTGGTTAATATATGTTTATTTATGTTCGTTTATCTTTGTTTAGTTATGTTTGTTTAGATTTTAAACAAACGAACATAAACGAACACAAATGTCCATTTTTAAATAAACGCACATGAACATAAATATTTGTTTGATTAATTATAAAGTTAAATGAACGAACACGAATATGCCCCTGTTCGTGTTCATTTGATTCATTTACGGGCTTTCAATATTCACATTGATGAATATATCGGTCTTATTCTCTAGCCTCTACCATTTTATTTGTGTTCGTGAACACATTAATTTTCTTAATGAACGAACACGAACATAAAATCTCGTTCAGTAAGTGTTCGTGAACACAATATTTTCTTAACGAACAAACATGAACAAGGTCTTGTTCGTATTCGATCGGTTCATTTACAGCCCTACAAAGTCATAAAGTATCTAGAAGAAAACCTTAAAACGGGTGCAAAAGATGTAACCGAGTCGGGTTGGGCATTCAACTCGAGGTATTTTTTATATAACATAAGAGACTAGATTGTACCTATATTAGTGTTATAGAAACCTTCAATTTTTTAATTGTAATTATGTTCTAAAAATTAAAGTTTCTATCAAAATTTCACAGGAAAAAAATTAATTTATTTGAAAAATATATTGTCTTCACATGGGCTCATTAATAACCCATTTATGCATTCAACAAGTTTGGCCCAATAAAAGCTCATCTACTTAAATTTACAACGTTTTGGCCCAAATTAATTATTTTAATTTGTGTAAACAAGTCGTGTTAAAAATAGCTTGATAGATCTTTTTCTTGATTATAGAATCACCTTGTTCTTCCCAAAAGTTCAACACATCTTGAACCGGTAGGAGGCGCGTTGGGGATCAGAATCTTAGACCAGATGCAAATTTGCCACCAAACCAATTTGACTATCATACAGGAAACCAATACATGGTTTGCTGATTCATACACAATGTCACTGTTTGGGCAAAACCGATTATGTAAAGGAATAACTCTTGCGGAACTGGTGTTTTTAGTAGTTTTACCCATCTCGGCTCTACTAACCCCTTTGTTGTACTAATAAGATTGTCCCCGTTCTTGATCAATTTTATCTTTTTTTTTCACATGTTAAATGTATATATGTGTTACTTTGTGCTAATAGATGTGTAAAAATGTTAATAATATACAAATAAGTAGATGTCTGATAAGTTATGTTGTGGAAAAACCGTTCACAATATGATAAAGCACAATATAAGTGGAAAACAAATATAATTTGAAAGGAAATAAAATACGAGTTACAATTGAAGAATACTATGCAAAGAATGGGGGTAGGAGGAGAATCGTCGAGGCTTGATTTGGACACCGCTCTTTCAAAAACGGATTTCGTGCCTCAACTAAGAATACATTTGTCTCCTAGCGTACAACATCAAGAATATTTATGTATGAAGGTGTTGTTAACATTTAATCATCAAATTATAAGTCAAAAGTTGGCTAATCATTTTAAAATGATTGTTATATTAAAAGAAGAGTCAAAACTAGATAATTAACTACATTAAAATGATTTAGAATGGTGATAGTTAATCAACTTTATATATCATTAGTCTCAATGCGAGATGTCATGCGGTTATATCTTAGACTAGGTTCGACGAAAAGTCTAAAACGTAACTTTTTAAAAAAATTAAATAAGTATCGTCACATATTTGCCCTACATTTTTAATAAAATCATCTAGTTGGGTTTATCAAATCAAGAAACTAAGAAAAATGACACTGTCATAACTCAAACTCTCAAAGTGACTTAATAAATTAAAATGATTTTTAAGTTCTCTATTTAGATCTATGAATAATTACTGTTTACTGGTTGGTAATTGTTGTTTTTTCACTTTTTGCCTTTACCCATAAATTTTTTTCCCAATTTGTGTAGAATGAAACACCGACCAATGTTTTTTAATGCAAAATTATATTACTAGTTTGATTAATAATAATAATAATAATAATAATAATAATAATAATAATAATAATAATAATAATAATAATAATTTACTTTTGTTTTATGTTTTCGTCTTGTTGATGAACGTTTTTGGCCTAGTTCATAGTCAACACGTACAAAAGCTTTTTCTAAAGTTTATTTTGACTTAATACGTATTCAACTTTATTATTCGTGGTCAACTGGTCATGTGTGCAATTAATTTTGAATTTAATTTGGTATATTTTCTTTTATTAAAATAATACACTCTACATAAACTTCTCTATTTCCAGGTTCATATTCATAACCATAAGATTTAAACAAAAGGCGTTTAACCTTTAGGTCCGTGAGTTACATAATATAAGAGATAAATTAAAACGTAATATCAAAAAAATATGTTGCATTCTATAACGTGAGTGATTATGAACACGTTAGGGAATATCAAATAGAGGAGCACAAAAAACCTGAACCCGGAACCAGATCTGAAAAAAAACCTAGAACCGGGATTTTTTAAACCATGGTTCTTAATTCCCGAACCCGTACCCGACCGTACTCGTATGGTACAGATTGGGTATGCATTTCAGTATCAAAACTCGTACCCAAAACCGGACCCGATTTATACCCGGTAATACCCGAAAACCCGAACTGGTACCATACCCGAACCCGGTTTTTTCCAATATCCGACACTGGTTTTTTAAATACCCGGTTTTTACCCGAAATTACCCAAAAAAAACTCTAAATACCCCTAAAAAGTGCAACTTTTAAAAAATCTAATATATACCCGAAATATACCCCAAACAAACCCAAAAACGAACCCTGAAAAAAGGGTTTTTTTTTCAATACCCAAAAATAGGGTTTTCAAATACCCGGTTCTATACCTATTTTCGGGTATTGAAAACCCTATTTTCGAGTATTGAAAAAAAACCTTTTTTCAGGGTTCGTGAACCTGATGCATAGGGTAGGGTTTTTAAAGACAATGCACGGACCCGAACCCAACCCGGTTATTGCCAATACCCGATTTTCCAATACCCGGTCATACCTGAACCCGGTTCTATACCCAGAACCGGGTTATTTGAAAAACCCGATGTATGCACCTCTAATATCAAACATTCAAACACGCTAGCTGTAAGGCCCCGTTACCGGTAACCCTACTTTCGTGTTGGATTTACTCATAAACACAGTTCTAAATATCAGAGTTAATTAAAAACTTTACGCGGAATATAAAACTTTCATAAAACATTACATATCGATTCATAATCATGTCTTAAAACATTCCTCTTGTCTTTCAAAATCAAAACATAACTTAATAAACATATCAGATCTTCAGATGCCAGGCTTTAGTCTTCTGCCATGTGTCCTCCACTCAAGCCAGCTGTCTCAACCTACTCACCTGCGTGCATACTAAAAGTCAGCTACGCTGAGTGAGTTCTAGTTAATCATACAATACCATACAATACCTTATTACATACATACGTACTTAACCTCATAACTTTCTTTCATACACACATAAGTACTCATGCCTTCATTCTTACTTACATACTTTCTTTACATTCATAATCATACGTTTTAAAGAGCCTTTCGCCCTATAACCTCACAGATATTATAAGGGTCTGGTCCCTAACATCACAGATATTATAAGGGTCTGGTCCCTAACATCACAGATATTATAAGGGTCTGGTCCCTAACATCACAGATATTATGAGGGTCTGGTCCCTAACATCACAGATATTATTAGGGTCTGGTCCCTAACATCACAGATATTATTAGGGTCAGGTCCCTTGTTTTCGAATATTAGTAGGGTTCGATTCCCTCTTCGTTACCATACAACCATACATCATACCTCGAGTATTATTAGGGCTCGGTACCCTTTTCGTAACCATACAACCATATAACCGTTATTTCCTTCTTTTATTAACTTTATTACGTTCATACACATAAACATACATATCATCTTGCCATATTTATAACGTTACAACCTGACAGTACGTGCAATATCCGAAGATCGTTCACGTACCATCAAGCAATCATTCATACATATCATACTTACCATATTTATAACGTTACAACCTGACAGTACGTGCAATATCCGAAGATCGTTCACGTACCATCAAGCAATCATTCATACATATCATACTTACCATATTTATAACGTTACAACCTGACAGTACGTGCAATATCCGAAGATCGTTCACGTACCATCAAGCAATCATTCATACATATCACATATATCACATATGGCATACACTTATCACTTAGGATAAATGTATTAACAACACATCAAGTATGCACACAGCCCCGAAAACATAACAAGGAATGGGGCTAGAAACTCACCTGGATCCTGTTACGCTCGCCGTTGATCGTAATTCCTTTATTTAACTGGGCTCGGCTAACTGTATAATATTTACACATATCAATTAACTACTACTTCTCGTTTTGTATTTCTATCTATATATGACCCACAACGAACGGGGGTCCGGGGGCAGCGCCCCTGGCAGCGGGGTTCTAGGGGCGGCAGCCCCTAGCGGGGTCCAAGGGGCAGAGCCCCTGGCTGGGGTTAAGCTGCCAGGTCAGCTTGGAAAAATTTTATTTTCGATAACTGCCTTAACACATTTTCCATTAGGTTTTTAATTTATTTTCCAAACGAACTTCACTTCAGGCGAAGTTAAACCTCGGGCGAACTTGGCTTCAGGCGAAGTTATCCTTAGGCGAACTTGGCTTCAGGCGAAGTTATCCTTAGACGAACTTGGCTTCAGGCGAAGTTATCCTTAGGCGAACTTGGCTTCAGGCGAAGTTAAACCTTAGGCGAACTTGGCTTCAGGCGAAGTTATCCTTAGGCGAACTTGGCTTCAGGCGAAGTTAAACCTTAGGCGAACTTGGCTTCAGGCGAAGTTAAACCTTAGGCGAACTTGGCTTCAGGCGAAGTTAAACCTTAGGCGAACTTGGCTTCAGGCGAAGTTAAACCTTAGGCGAACTTGGCTTCAGGCGAAGTTATCCTTAGGCGAACTTGGCTTCAGGCGAAGTTAAACCTTAGGCGAACTTGGCTTCAGGCGAAGTTATCCTTAGGCGAAGTTACGCTTGAAGGCGAAGTTACGCTTGAAGGCGAAGTTCATCAGGCGAACTTAATCTTGCAGGCGAAGTTATCGCGCTGCAGATCTGTTTGCCCATAACTCCTTCGTTTCTTAGCCAAATAACTCGATTTTGGTACCCACGGAATCGTATGATCGGCGCCTACAAATCCCAACCATCAAATCGGCCTAAAATCGACGTTTTAGGGGTCCGATTTGGGCAGTTTGGGTTTCGGGTTCGGTTAACCCATCCAATCCTAACCATTTACAGTAATAATAGCTTTGTTGGATTGTTCTTACCTTACCAACTCAGATCTATCAACAAAATCTCGGGTTTCGGCTTCGAATCTTGATCGGTTAGTATGTGTGTTTTGAGGAGTGTGTGGAGTGTGTGTGGAGTTTGGTGAGAAATGAGATATTTTGGGATTTTGGGGGTATTTATATCCCTGAAATCCCATTCTCATTTATCCTATCTCAATTAATCCAAGTCCATGACCCGCTCCTACTCGATATTAATAATTAAAACGCGAAATCAATAACATAACTTTCTTTATTCAACATTATAAATTTTAGAATGTTACACTAGCTTGTTCAAAGACTATGTAGTGTTTTCAGCTGCATCCTAAATATGTCTACCAAAACATTGTCTAAATAAGTATTAATATTTTGTTTAATAATTAAGAAAAGTGAGACTAAGCCTTTTTTTTAGTGGCTAATAATTCTACCACCTAGGTCCAACAACAATCGAATATATCTCTAATTAGGCAACTTATTATCCTTAATCTTGCCTTTAAGTCTTTAACAAGTATTAAGTAATAGCTAGTGTTGAGATGAGATAGGATAGAATCCAAGTTGTTTGGTGAATGATCCTAGAAACCACATGTAAGAGGACCTTGAGAGTGGGGTTGATGGCGTATTAAATGCAACTTTCTAAAGGTAAGGTGGCTCGTAGCCTCATCTTCCTTTTGGAATATTTAAAATATTGAAATATAAATAAACATTACTTCAACATTAGTATGAAGGTGCGTAAATCGAGTTTTTAAATACTTGGTTTTGGGTATGGAATCCGAATCGGGTATAGTTTGGGTATCGGCAATACTTGGGTCGGGTTCAGGTCCGGGTATTTTCTATAAAAATCATACCCTATGTATCGGGCTAGGGTCGGGTATAGAACCGTGTATTTGAATACGTTTTTGGGTATTTAAAAAACTCTATTTTCGGGTTTTTTGATGATTTTTTCCGGGTATAGATTGGATTATTTAAGGGGTTGCACTTTTTACATGGTATTTTCTGGTATTTTTAGGGTATAGATCAGGTATTTAAAAAACATTGTTTCGGGTATTGGAAAAACCCGGTTCGGATTTTCAGGTATAAATTGGGTACAGTTTTGGGTACGGGTGTTGGTACCGAAATGCATACCCTATCCGTACCCTACGGGTATGGTCGGGTACAGGTTCGGGTATTAAAAACCCGGGTATAAAAAACCAATTCCGGGTATTTTTTTAATCATATCAATCTTGGTTGTAAGGTCATGTGGTATACATTCAAGTTTTTTAACTTTACGCATGCACCACATCACCTACTTTACCACATTTCACTTCATCTTATCTTAAGAAAATTGTTTAACCCAATATACATCTTTTCATTTAATGTAAAATTGATTCTTAAATTATTGTGGTTGTGTATGTAGAGGATTCTAATGCCTATTAATGTTTTAACTCACCTTTCATTTAACGTTTCTTAACCCATTAAGGAAGTGGTATGTCACTCGTTGATCTTGTCAACTCAAATTTAACGCCATGAACGTTAAAGTATACACATGGGCCTAACATCAGGGGTGGCCCGTGGGCCATTTAGAACAAGGTAGGGCTTTGGGCCCTCAACTTGTTAGGGCCTCAGCCAAAACATATTTAATATAATATGGGCTTTCATAATTGGACAGTTGGGCTTGTATTTGGTTTTATAGAGCTGTTGGGCCACCATATTGAAAAGAAGAAAGCCTTATTTCCACTAATTGATCCCTCGTCCAGGTTTTTATGGCATTTAACTCACCAAGCAGTCAACTATAAACTTATTAGTTTATTATTGTTGATTCCAAGCCCGGGTAAAAGAGGAAGGCTTATATTTGTTTATTGAGAAAGGCCCTAACGTTTTTAGTTCGCTTTAGGCCCTCAAAAACGTAGAGACGGCCCTGCCTAACATCCCAAAATCATGTGAAGAACATGACCATGTGACTGTGTTAAGTACACGTAAACGTATGGCAATAAAGTCCCATTAAAAGTTTTATTGTAACTATTTTTTATTAATTTTAGTTGACTTATATCACATAACACCCATTGTATTTACTTGTTATTGTCTAAGTATGTGAGGTAAATGCTCGACTAGAGAAAAGGGTCAAGTGAAAAGTTTTGAATACTTATTATCCTTTATCCTTGTACTTGTGATGGTTGATTTTTAAATGATTTAAAAAAGTGTCACGTCAACGTCATATAATAGTGAAATTTTTAATAATTCGTTATTTTAAAAGGTTTTAATGGTTAACTAAAATATTAAATAAAAGAAAAAATAAAAAGACAAAAAAATTGGTGATTGGTTAAAATGATGAAGCTATCTCACCCTCAACCCTTACACCCGTTAAAGCCTCGACGGAAAAACCCTTAGTGCTCCCCCTTAGTGACCGCGTAACAATCAATTTGAAGAATTATGTTTGTTCGTTAATTAAGGTTTAACATAACAGCTTTCTAAAGTTTCCAAAATTAAAGATACAAATCAGGATATTGACTTTGAATTATTAAGTTGTTGTGTCGAATTTGACGGCAGGATATCATGCCCACTAAGCATAGCCTTATGTTCATGTTACATTAACAATGTTATTTCTTTTAACTATGTTTAAACTTCAAAAATGTTGTATATCCTATAAATAGTTTGCTTTTGGAACTTGAACTTTAGTTATAAATGTATTTCGTAAACTTTAATTTAAGTTATTTGATCAGGTTTGTCATTCAAAAGAGGGCGGCGGCATAGCTTGTTGCCTGCTTATCCACCTATCTATTGCAGTTGGAACATTTTATTTGTCCACATAACAACTCATGTTAGACAGATAAAAAAAACTAATAAAAAATATACATAAGTAATATGATAAGTTTCAGATTTTAAAAAGGCACGTTTACCAGATATCAAACGAGGTATATTTTTTCGGCTTGACAAAAGCTAAAAAAAAAAAAGTCATCATCATCATCATCATCATCATCATCGTACTCAGTATATCCCACCAATAGCAAAGCTATGGTAGGGTCTGAGGAGGGTAAGATGTAGGCAGCCTTACCTCTACCCTATAGGGATAGAGAGGCTGCTTCCGGTGAGACCCCCGGCTCGATAGTAGTTTTGCATCAAACCTTGGACATAAGGCACATAGCACTCAATCATCGGGACACCGGCTGATCGGTGCATGTACCCTTATCTTTCAGCTATCAACGCCACTACATGATGCATGATTAACCGTCCGTCACTTTTAACGTTATTTTCACGAGATTAGTAAAATAACGTCAAAATTAGTGCAATTTCACTTTTGCCCACCCGAGGGTTCACACATATATACATCATATGTGCGCACCGCAAGCAGTGCTAAAAAAAAGTACGAACCATTATTTAAAAAAGATAATGATAGTGAAAGATTTATTATCCTTATATTTTAGTTGTCCCTACACGGTATGTAAGTTTCTACTCCAATGAAAGAAGCCCACTAATAACTTGTGGTGGGGATGAATTTGCATCACACATCTAAACTTATATTTTAAATACTCTCTAATCATCTCCTTGTTTTTTTTTTGAACGGCCAACCAAGTAACGCCGGGTATTTCGTATGCGGTTCTCATTGGCTAAAGGTAGCCCGATCCGGCCACTAGTCCGGACGTCGGAGCCCTTAGCGGTCCACCTGTTGAGGGATTCACCGGATAAAACCCGACCCCCACGCCCGCCAAACGGCACGAAAGCGAGGAGCCGGTAAAACCGGGTGAGATCAGGACTCGAACCCTGCAAACCAGGGTCATGCCTTATATCTCCCATATAAGTTGGTGGTAGTGAGGTTTGATCCCCCTAACTCTCACTTATAAAGTGAGTGCTCTACCATTAAGCCACAACCAACTTATAATCATCTCCTTGTTTACTTTTACATAAAAAAGAAAAACATAATTTGTTTAATACCAAAAGTGTAATACCAAAAGGCTATTTTTTTCTTCTAATTTTTACTCTTTACAATTGTGATTGAAAGAAATGTTGATTGTGCAATAATAATAATAATAATAATAATAATAATTAGTTTTATGGAAAAGCAAACTTGTCCTTAAGGGTTCATGAAAATCGTGGCCAGTAGAAAAAATGGGCCTTTAAAATACGTCCATGGCATACCTTTTTTTCCGAGAAAATAATGAAAAAGAATATCATTAAATGTTTTTTTTTTAATTTTGAACAATTTAAACATACAAAAATAGTTAAAAGCGTAATGTTATTGACTTGTTTTAACATTCAAAAAGAATACATTAAATAGTTGCTTATTAATACAATTTACATATGCAGGTAAACGTTTGAGGTAAAACAAAAATATAAACAAATATTTTAATGATATCCGTGTGTAAGTAGTAAAAGGGTTTAAAATATTAACCACTAATTGGAAAATTACACGATTTAGGCTTGTTGCATGCAATGTTTTAAAAATCGGTATTTTACTTAAACCGGATTGGACTAAAAAATGATACAACAGGTTGAACCGGGTTATACCGGGAGGTTTAACCGGTTGAATAGTTTACCTTATAATATTCTATACATGTAATTTCAATCTAAAAATAACTCAAAACTAAATTATTCATATAAAAAAAATAATCCAAAATTTAATCCATATTAAAAAAATAATGCAAAGGCACTCAATTTGAAAAAAATAATCCTAAAGTTTAAATGCTAATTGTTGGGTTAAAAGTAATTTTGAAAAATATGGTCCGCAAATATCAAAAGTTTCTCGGGCTTAAAACCGGTTTGCCGGCGGTAAAAACCGGTATTTTAGACAAAAACCGTCGGTAAGATGTTATAGCAAACCGGTCAAAAATACCGGACTTAAAATACCGGCCTACTGTGCAAAATCCGGTTTAACCGGTTCAACCGCCCCGTTTAAACCGGTTTTTAAAACACTGGTTGCATGTTTTTGTTTTCGTAACACTTGGTCTTATGTAACGAACATCTCTCTGTAAATGCATATATTTAATGACGTTTTAAAATATTTCGTTGCACCGCCATCGGGTTAAACCCTGTTACTAGCATCTTCGCGTCAAAAAAATCTAATACACTATTGATTGTAACAGTATGTGTAACATACTATAAAACATTGCGATTAACCCTTTACAACGCTACGTTTACCGCATACATTACAACATGTGTTCCACGAGTCACGAGTGCTTACACCATCTTGTAATTCTCAAAGTAATATTAAAAGATAATTGCGATCTTCATCTCATCTTTCATGCAGATAAAAGTTCACTTGAATGATCTGAATTAAGAAGATTTTATGATTTTATCAACGGTAATTAGTTAAAATTTAAAATAATGGGGTTTAAGTTTTAGTTTATCTCAAGGAGATATATGATATTATTTGTTTTGTAGAAAAATATAATTAAGTGGCCGTCCACCACAAGCTTTGACAGATTATAGATAGAAGTAGTGGAGATGAAACTTACATATAGTGACAGGACTACCAAAAGGAGCTATATATCACATTCACTATCATTGGCACTATTATTTTTTAAACGTTTATTGGATTTTAATAATCCAAATTTTGATCTATTAGCCGATATTAATTCCCAACTTAAAAAATTCCATAGATTATTCTCAACTTTCACTCTATTAGTCTTCACTGAGTCTTTTCTTAACATGATCTAACACGGTTATTTTATGACAAAACATGTCATTTCTCCAAGTTGAGGGGACAAATGAAAATTTTAATGTAACTTAAAAACACACCACCAAGGGGCCGCCACCACCACCACCATCACTGTCAGCGTCGTCGACACCGCCGCCACCACCGCCTCCACCCATGTCACCGGTCGTGGAGACCACAGTGGTGGTGGTGGTGACTATGCGATGATCGCGGTGGCGGCGGCGATCACAGTGGCGGCGACGGTGGTGGTGGTGACGGTGTCAAGGGTTTATCGGTGGCGACGACTGTGGTGGTCTTGCGGTGGTGGCGCCCGCGGCGGTGAGTTTATAAGTTAATTTACATTTTTTGTTTGTCCCCTCAATTTGTAGAAATTACATATTTTGCCCTAAAACTAACAGGGTTAGTTTCTTTTAAGAAAATACTCAGTGGAGGCCAATAGAATGAAAGTTGATATTAATATAGGGAATTTCTTAAATTATGATTAATATCGGCCAATATGTCAAAGTTTGTATTATTAAATTCCAATAAACCTTTTTTAAAATTAGTCTCTTATTCTTATTACTTATTAGCTTCCTCTTTAAAAACAATAATAAAGTCTTTAAAGTTACATCATTTTATTTTGCTTTTAGTAATCTATATATAATATATATAGATAAGTAACTGGTCGTGTCACGTGTTATAATATATAGTTTATCTTATTTTCCTATTTTATATGTATAGTAATAAAATATAATATGTAATTTGAGATATTTGAGTTTAAATATTAAATTATTAGTTACTAAGTCATACATAATTTTAATAAAAATTTGTCTTAAAAATACCGTTTTGTAATTCTTAATCTTCATTAATTCATTATATATGACACACGGTTTTCTAACCTGCTTATACATAAATACAAAAGTAGTTTGCGTAGAGTTTTTAGTTCATTCATATTCATTATACAATATACCAAATGTAACATGTGGTAGTATGAGATAACAAGAGGCCAGTTGTAAAGATTTAGGTAACCTTTGTTAAGTGGTAAACCACGCGAGTCCGGTATGTAGCTACCCAAGATTAACTCAGTAAAAACAAACGCATCTCTTCAAGTTAAACACTCTCATGAACTCGTCTCTCATTATCCACACGTTGGACACTCACAAATGCATCCCTACTTTCATCAACCTCTCACATAAGACACATGTGGTAGTCCTTCTCTCCCTCTCTCTCTCCCCCCTCCACACAAACATCGCACCCATCACAACATCTAGCCTCTCATTGGATATGCCATATTTGTGTCTCCAATGGAGAGATATGTCGTCGTTGGTGACTGATATGTGGCTGTTGATGTTGAGGATAGAAGGAATAAAAACTATGGCCAATCTAAAGGGACCACTAATGAAGATTGTGAAAAAGGATGCAGGTGGTCCGGGAAGTCTTTTAACATGGGGGGGGGGGGGGGGGGGGCGTTCATCTAAAGCGAAAGCACACACTACACCTAGTCATGTGCCTTATTAGCAATGTATCCATCATTTAAAGCATGTATTTCCTCACTAACCAATCATCCATCACAAATGTTTTTTATTTCATTATCACGTTATTACCACGTTTTACATTTTTATTTCATAATTGAATTATTTATTGTAAAAAATACTATTTTTAAATATCGTACTTTTTACTACAACTAATAAGGTTTAAATATTACAAAACTAGCTTTTATCCTCCGTACTACGGGGGTTGTTTTATATTTTTTGTTATTAATATTTATATATATTTTTTGGATTTTAATTTTATTTATTGTAAGTAATTTAATAATATACTTAGAGTTTGATGATTAGAGTTTGATGATGAAAGATTTCACAAATAAATGAGATGTTATAACTCGGTTTAAAAGTTATATGGGTTTGGTGAGATTAATAACCTTCTTATTATTTTTACTATAAAATTGTTTATTAATTATAAATAATATATATATATATTTTTTAAAAAAAGCAGTTATTAATTTTTAGTATATCCCTATTTTATAAGATTTTCATATCAACATTTGATGAGATTAATTTTTAATTTAATGAGATGTTATAACACGTTTAAAAGACTATCTGGGTTTAGTGAAACTTATATCCGTGAATTCGGATCAAATACATAAGAAACTTAATTTTTACAAATAAAACCATCTGGTAACTTGAAAGGAGGTGAAGAGCAACCAGATAACATTGAAATGTTTCGTTTATATATATTTAAGTTTTTAATAAAATTAGAAATGTGAGTAAAGGAAACAAATAAAAATAAAAAAAAACAATAAAAAGTTCTTGGCCACGGACACTACCATGGACGGAAACCCTAACTTTGTGGCTAAGGTCCACTCATCCGTATGCCACGTTCGAACACTAGTCAAAGTTTAAAAATTAAAATGCATGATTTAATAATAATAATAATAATAATAATAATAATAATAATAATAATAATAATAATAATAATAATAATAATAATAATAATAATTGTGTTAATTTACCGGCCTATATAGTTTATGGTTAAAAAGTAGCCAACAATTGGGAATATGGGTCACATGACCTTTTGGTAGAACGTGTGGACTATGTTGTGTTAATTTGTCGGTGTTTACTATTCGTTCGAGTATCATAAGGTTAGATACATACATATCTCGGTTTAAATGTGGTTTTGGATAGGTGTGTGAATTTCTAACACGACATTCATGTGTTTGGATTTGGGTTAGGATTTAGGTTTAGGTATAATCTGGGTTGGGTCAGTTTCTGGTTGAACCCGTAAACCTGTTTAACTAAACGGGTTGTGTTTGGGTCGAACTAGGCAGGTTCGCCACTTAACTGTTTAACTCAATTAATTTCTTTTTATGTGTTTCATGTTAATTAAAATTTTCGTGCAACGGTCGTGTTCCGGTCAATCCGCGAATATGCATGTCGTGTTCAGGTCGGACCCGTGAATATCAACCCGTAACCGACACGAGGCTTGTAACTTGCATCAAACACGTATATGTTGTCAAACACGTTACTAGTATAACCTGCAACAGACTCGAAATCGTAATCTTAATCAAAATCGAAACATTGTACAGGACCGAAGATGGTCGTGTAACCAACACCTAACAGGAAATCGGTGACGAATGCTTTATGGACATAATTTTTGTCAAGACGGGAAATATGTAAAAATTCATTAATTAAGTAAAAATAATGATAACTTGGTCATTTAATAAGTTAATTTAAAAAGATATTTAATATATGTGATTTGGAAATAGAAAGTAGGAAACTATGTATTTATTTTTTTGTTTTAAGAAAATATGTAATTGATAGATCTTTAGAAGAGAAACATGTAATTGATTGATTTTTTTAGACAAAACAATATCAAGTGTGTAAATGGTAGATGATTTTAGAAAGAAAAAAAATATGTTTTATATGGATAATGGCATGTCTAACAAGGATAATCAAGTTCAAGATTCGAATAAAATCTAGATTGACAAAGACACAAGTTATGAATAAAATCCTATTAGCAATTGGTCTACGTAGGAAGGATATGTATATCTTTCGGTTCATCATTTATGAGAATAAAGTTGACCATGAATTATTATTTTATTTTGAAAAATAATTCCTATATTTTTTTTAAATAAATACACCAGAGCTTATATTATACAGGATTTGAACCTCAACCTTTGTTGTTGTGAACATCCGACTTAACCACACGGATAACCATCAAAACATCATAATTTAATAATCAAGCCTTTCCGTTCAAAGCACCGATGATGAGAAACATGGATTTCTATAAACTTTTGTAATCGCGAATTACTTTGTAACATTATGAAACAAAATGCATTTATCCCAGAAATTACAATAGAAATATTGTTTTACAATAGATTGAACAACTATAAAAGTCAATAATCTTGAAGGTCAAACTAGGGTTGTTTAAATTACGCGTGAATTGCACGATCAGTTAATATAAATTAGCTCTTGTTGAAACTAAGCTGATTTTGCTTGCATAAATGTACAAGCCGAGTTCGAGCTAAACGTAGCTCTATTGTATAAAAAAAACGAGTTGATTATGCTTAGGCAACACAATTATTGGTTCATATAATTTAACTCCGTTTCTTTTATATTGATATTTTTAGTATTCTGGTATTGTATTATTAAAACTTGTATAATTAGGAGAGTTGTTAATTTCTTACCCAAGATTCTTACAACAAATATTACAACTAAGGGTGTGCAAGAAACAAAAAAAATCAATTCAGAACCGAAAATACCGAACCGAAACAAAAACAATTGGGTGGTTTTATGCTTTTGTAAAAACCGAACTAACGGTTCGGTTTTGCATATAATAAAAACTGAAAAAACCGAACCGAACCAAAATCCTAAATTTTTGTTTTTATATATTTATATTAAGTAATTTATAAGATTTTAATAAACATGTAACTCAGATATTTTTGGTAAACTGTTTAATAGTCTATTATTTTACAATTAACAAATTATTTATATCTAAATTAATTATTTTTTGAAAACTTTTTTTTGACGTAAAGTTTTCAAGATCAAATGGCAAAAACAGAATAAACCGAAACCAAAATGAAAACCGAGAAACCGAAACCGAACGGTTTTCAAATACTCCAAAAACCGAAGTTTTGATTTTCGGTTCGGTTCTACTAAAAACTGCACCGAACCGCACCACGCACACCCCTAATTACAATCATGGAAGTTGAAAAAATAAAAGTCGAGTCAGTTGGTTTGGGCTCGGCTCAAAACCTCTTAAGCCGCACTATAAAAATGCAAGTATCTTTATCACTAGAAAACTTGATCAGTCAGAAAGCTAACATACCCCATAGACGTTTGTAGTTTCTCCTTTGCTTCTTAATGTATATAGAATCTAGGAATCAAATTTATTGTAGGATTTGGGTTACGGAATAGGATGTATTTTTGTCACACCAAAAAGTTAAAAAGCCAATATACGACTAAAATCGACTTTTTGAATCATGGACGGAAAAAAAATCCACAAATTATTCTCATGATTCATACAAATTTCATTGCAAGTTCATTAGTGAGTCTAAACAAATATAAACCACAAATTCCACTCGGATACTTTTTCATTACTTTTGCTATAAAATTAAAAGAAAATCAAAAGATGCATATGCTATTTTGGGAGTTGGCATTCCTATTTAGGTATGTTTTAAAAACCTTTAAAAATTTCGGGGTTAAAGGCGAGTAAAAGGAAATAAAGTCCTAATTGTTAAAGAAAATGTCGCTTATATACGTAATCTGATTAGAACCCAAAGCCTTTGTTTCATAGCGTATGCATGCAAAAGAACCGATAAAACTTTCTGTGGTAAAGACCTATGTGACGTTTGGAAACTTTTTGCGACATTTTGTTAAATAGTTAAGAGTAAACCTTAAATTATATTTTTACTCTTAGTGTTAGGATCAAATACAAATAGATTTAACATGATAAGCGTAGAAATAATTATGTTTAATTGTTGGTACGTACACAATGATTTTTGAACTAAGGTGATTATCATTGCTCTATTTCATGATTGTAGATTAATAACTAGTTATTTGTATGTTTAATAGTTTAATTTATTTGTATCGAATCCATATTTTTGCCTATATCTTTTAATATGCGAATAACTAGTTATTTCACTCATGAGGAAATAATTTGCTAAAGTGAAAAAAAAACTTTTTGATCAAATAAAAACAGCATACTATTATTAATTCATAAAGGATAAGAATAGGAAGTGAAA